>NW_022111300.1:27351921-27353809 GCF_000313985.2 Echinops telfairi | reverse complement strand
TACAAACATAAGACATAGTCCTTAGAAATTAATGTCATTGCTCAGTTCCTTCAACTCCCCGATCAATCCGAACTGTCTCTGGATATATAGCTCTAGATATTTATAGATATCTAGATATAGATTACATGATAAAGGATAAAAATCTTTAATACCATATTTTAACAGTATCTGTACCATTAAGAAGGCTTGGCATATTTAGAATTTAGGACTTAACATGCCTTTGTCAACAGTAACCTGAATTCACTCACAATAGTTTTCTTCATTGCCCCATCCAAAAAAAAGAGAAGGAATTTGGCCCTAGATATAAATATTACTATCAGCTTTGGGAGCAGTCATTAGGGTGCCAGAAACACTGCTTGGAAAGTCATTCTGGCCTCCAGCTTCCGGTTGTCTATTGTCTCTGCTAAGTTGTGATTGCCTCTTGCCTCTATGTGTTCTCAAACGTTCAGGACTGAAAGCAGTCATTGTCAGTGATTTCACTCCAACTCTCTTAGTCTATAAAGAAGGGGAAAAGTCAACAGAGGGCTTATAAAATTTAATCTTAGGAGTAAATTTTTTAAAATGCTAAAATGCTGAAGAGATTTTTCTTGCATTAAAATATTTATTCTTCATAAAACAGAAAAAATAGGTATTTTGTCAATACATTAAAGAAATACAATATTTGTATCAAATAAAAAATGGTCAAAGAAAAATTTTGAAACTATGCTGCAAGATAATGACTAACATAACATCAGAGGTTAAAAGAATAGAAAATTATAAGATATGGGTGGATGGCCTATCATTAGAGAATGGGAAAGCAGTGATCCCAAGAAAGATAGTGAAAAAACAAACACGAAGAAGAAATGAGTAAAATGTTAAAAAATATATGGTCAAATGTACATTGGATATGGAACATGCATATCAAGCATGCAGATACAACCCATGATGAGTTTGGTCATCAGATAAAGAAGAGAAGAAGGAAGAAGAAAGGGAGGAAGACAGAAAGTCGAGGGTGAACGCAACCACCAAGAAACAAAAGTTGCCTAGAAAACGTTATCTATATGTAGTGGGAAAAAGAGAATTAGCGTAAATGTAAAAGCAGAAATAAATCAAATATGATGTGGTAAAAAAGAATATTGTAAAGGCAATTTAATTTCCACAAATGAGAGGCAACAGTTAAATATTTTATAACAACAAGAATTGACCATACAAAAATGTTGATAATGTAAGCATTGAACAGATAAGTTAAAACTGAAGTGATCATAAAAAGAAAGTCTATATAAATAGCATAAAGAAGACAATTTCATTTTGTAAAAGAGATATTTAGCATAAATGAAAAGTTAACTGGATTTCTTTTTAGGAGGATAGCTCTTCTCCTATCATTATATCATTATATTTCATGATATCTTTTGATAAGTGTGAAGTCATTCCTCTTAAATGTTTCACTACCAGTATTATAAACCATAAGAATATCTAATACAAATGGCTAATACCATCCATTTCAGTTCAATAATATCTAGAATATCAATCTTTATGCATTCAATTTCATTTTTTATTTCTTTGATTCATACTTCATACCTTCCACATTCTTATTCTTAGTGAATTTGAGCTATTTTTTTCCCATCTTGAGGTGTGCACTATCAGTAAATGGCAATATTGAAAACTTGACTCCATCCATGTCTTTGCGATCAACTTTACATTAAGGAGTTGGCACTTCCTCAGTAATATTTTTAGTGCTTTGAACACAAGGAGCGCATCTCCTGTAACTATATCTGACAATGTTCTGCTGTTATTCACATGGTTTTCGATAGCTAATTGCTGAGAGGTGGGCAACCTATTCCTTCTTCATTATCTAGAAATTTTCAGTCTAGAAATTCTGTTGAAACCTGCTCATCTTGGATGTTGCTGC
>NW_022111300.1:27348024-27350791 GCF_000313985.2 Echinops telfairi | reverse complement strand
GATTTTTATGGTCAAATATTATCTATGTGCTCTTTCGTAATACCTTGCTTTTCATAGTCTAGTTGTTTGCTTGTTTAAGTGTCAAATTATTAGATCTTCTGAATAGTCTTGGAAAATTTTTATTATTTTCTATTTTATAGATAACTGCTTAATTGAAATTTTATTTTTATATGGTGTAAAATGTATTGTTTTACTTTATTATACAAGAGTAACGATTGGTGCAAACAGAATGTACACCATAATATATTATAAATTTATATCTAGCCAGATTCAGAAGAGGTTGTATAACAAGGGATATCAGTGCTGATATTAGATGAATCTTGGTTGAAAACAGAGGTTACAAAATGGAAATTTACCTGCATTTAATTGGCTGTGCAAAGGCTCTTGACTGTGTGAATCATTACATACTATGATAGCTTTGAGAAAAATGGAAATTCGAGGACACCTCATTGTGCTCATGTGGAACTTGTACATGAATTAGAGGATACTGCACAGTATAAAAATCAAAGAAGGGGGGCAAAAGACTTGTATCCTTTCATCATCCTTATTTATTCTGCATGCTGAGAAAATAATCAGAGAAGTTTGATTATATGGAGAAGAATGCAGTTCAGATTTGGAGGACAATTATTTAACAACCTGCAATATGCAGATGACACAACCCTGCTTGCTGAAAGTGAGGAGGACTTGGAGTCCTTGCTGATGAAGGTCAAAGACTAGTCTTCAGTATGAATTACAACCCAATGGAAAGAAAACTTTCTGTCGGCAAGGTCACAAGGAGTTGGCATATCCTTAATGGCAATGGGTACAGAGGTGGATAGAAAAATAAAGGAAGCAAAGCAAAATATGAGAATGTGCATAAACAAAAAGTGAAAAAGCCCAGAACAAAAGGTTTAATAACAATACTGAAATATCTCCAATGAAAACAGCATAAGAAGACCAGGCTCAGACACCACTGGTGGCTATAGCTCCTTAGTGAAAAGAAATTGGACATTGATACCATTGCTATCATATGCTCTTAGATATAAAAAAATATAAAGATACTACTATGTTCTCATTTCAAAAAATTAAGGAACAGCTAAAACTGACAATTCACTTGTTTCCATTTTGTTCTTTAATTCATCTTCAGTTTGGCACTTTTTGTTTAAAATCTTCATTCAGTATCTGGAGCAAATTCTGCTCAATTCATACACCCAATGTCAAACCCTCAAATCATAGCCTGCCTGACAAGAAATATTCCCCATTTGTACAAGCAGAAATCACACAATGATCATAATTTTTAAATTTTTAAATCAACAGTAATATTAAAATAAACAAGCAAAAAATATCCAATACTTGGAAATAAACAAACAACTACATTTATGAGAGAATAGTAATAGACATTTCTATGTATAGATGAACTAATTAAAAACAAATCCATAAAGTGTGATTGGTGTCATACAAAATTGCATGCCTAAAAACTCTTCCTAAACATTTGCTTTATTGATTAGCAAATAAAATGATTTAATTGAACAATAGAGTTCTTTTTTTTTTATTAATTAAAAATATAAAGGTAATTTAAATTGTATTATAACAGGAATAAGGGAAAATTGATACTCAGAAAAAATAATAAAGTTGAATATCTATAAGTGATGGTCTTCAAAGAAAAAATAGAATGAAGTCCTCAAATGTTATCTATTTCAGAAGATGCATAATTAGAAGTTTACAAGACAGAAAAAAATATTTTACAAAAGGAAATAACAAATACTATGTGTGGTTACATGCTAATTAGTATGCACTTTTCATTATTAAATGAAAATGAATGAGAAAGAAATTAAATTTTAAAGCACTTTACCAATCAGAACTTAAGTTCCAATGCTTTTACTGAAAAATTATGTTGAATTGCAAATGAGCAAGTACTACATATGGCATATAAACTATTAATCACATTAAATAATGGAGAGGATTAAATTAATTCTCAAAGGTAAGCTAGGTAGATCTTTAAATGTTACAAAGTTAACCCTAAAACAAGAACAATTGAGCAATCTCTTTTTAGAAAACACATTATATAAAAGAATAAATAATTTAATAGAAAATGCAATCCAATGCCCTGTAAAATAATAGACCGTGCGTATCATGCATTTTATCTCAGAAAGCCCATGTAAGAACTTTGCTGTTATAGAGTTGTTACATTGTAGCTTTTAATAGCTAAGTCTTATCATTAAACTGATCCTTATTTAATAGGCTTTATTGAGTGTTCAATACTTGCCATCATAAACGTACTTGTTATAGGGTGCCATCAAGTTGGGCACCACTCATAGCTCCGCTATGCACAATAGAATGAAACAGCGAGCCATCCTAACAATGGTTATTATGCTTGAACCCATTCTGATCAACTTCCTGAACATTTCAAATAGATTCAGTTCATCCTTTAAGCTGCTCAATGAAATAAAGACTGTTATTCTGCCCATTTTACAGAAAAAGAAACTAAAACTTAGAGTGGGGATGCATTTCTTCTTTCATTCTAAGTGTAAGGGATTTCACTTAGTTCTATTGCAGACCTGCTTCAGGACCCAAATTGTGTCATAATTCTTCCCAGCAAATATCACAGTTATTTACTATACTCTATAACCAGACATAATAAAAACATGGAAAAGACATTATAACTCAAACTATTTAGCAAATCAGCTAGCAATTAAAATTAACTGCAAAGAGCCAGTTTGGAAGAGCCAGTTAAGTATTGAAAACATCAAAGCAATATATGTGATTGTGGCATATGTTTAATATTATC
>NW_022111300.1:27323357-27347298 GCF_000313985.2 Echinops telfairi | reverse complement strand
AAAAAAACTTTATATGCTGAAGATCACTTTACATCCCTTTTTTATATTTGATCCATGTGGTAAATAATGATAGGATTAAAAACAAGATAGTTATTTTGGCGGACTGAAGAAATGAGAAGTTACTGGCTTTTGAAAAGTGAATGAATCACTAGTGTGAAGAAATTCCTGTCATGCTAATAACTAATTTCGTTGTACTAGTGCTCTATCTTTCGATCCATATGACATATTACCTAAACTTTGCACTGAAGTTGTTATTAGGTGCTGTCTGTCAGTTTCAAGTCATGGCTATCCTAAGTACAACAGACCACCACCTGTCTGTAAATTTGTTCTATTGTAGTGGCTTGAGTGTTGCTATGATGCTGAAAGCTATGTCAACAGTATTTCAAATTCCAGCAGGGTCACCCAGAGTGAACAGGCTTTGGCAGATTTTCTAATTTAAAAAGAAACTGCATGGAAGGAATAGGCAGTCCACTTCTCAGGATTTGCCACTGAAAATCATAAGGGCAGAATGGAAACATTGTAAGACAGTGAAAATCTCATGAAAGAAAATGAAGTAGTTTGTTGGAGATGATGAGACTTTCAGGTTGAAAGGCACTATATGACCTGCCTTCTCAAAATAGGATCAACCATAATGACATGGATGGAGAAAAGCCTAGAAAAATAAAGCCTTGTAGGATCTTCATTTGCTGGTGAGGCATGACTTAAATTAGAATAATTAAAACATCAATTAATAATAAAACCTAGAACACACAAATAAAACAAAGTATGATTCCAGAAAAAATGGAAATTATAAAATATGAAATGGAATGCATAGAAAAATAACATTCCAGTAGTGAGATGGAATTGAGAGTTTAGTCATTTTGAATCAGAAAACCGTATGGTTCGCTATGTTGGAATGAAACAATCAAGAAGAGTGTCTTTGCCTTCATAGTTCAAAAGGAAATGTCAATATCTATCTCGAAGTACAATGCTGTCTAAGACAAGATTGCATGTATTCTCCTTCAATAAAATACAGTCAATAAACTATCTTCAAATGTATGCACTGACCACCAATGATGAAATAGTTGATGAATCCTAAAGACTTCTTCAATCTGAAATTGATCAAACATGCAATCAAGATGCATTGATAATTATTGGTGACTGGAATGCAAACCTTGGCATCAGAGAGGAAGAAATAATAGTTGGAGAAAGCATGATAGAATTTTGCCAGACCAACAACTTATTCCTTGTAAATACCTTTTACAATAACACAAAAGGCAACTGTACACATGGACTTCTCCAGATGAAAGGCACAGAAATCAAAGGATTACTTCTGTAGGAAAAGATAATTTAAAAGCTTAATATGAGTGCTACAGACCATTAATTGTTCTTATAGAAGTTCAGATTAAACCTAAATAAAATTAAAACAAGTCCATGATTACCAAAATATGACCTTGAGTACATCACACCTGAATTTGGCAAAAATCTAAAGAAAAATGTGATGCATTGAACATTAATTATATAAGAACTTATGAGCTGTCAAGATGGAGTCCAGGTAGAATCACCCACTGGGTGCTCATGTTGCTGGACCAAAAAATTAAGAGGCGAGGAGGCCAATACTGGGAGGTTGCGTACTAAAAATAGATTCTGTGTACTAGGGTCTGCTTCAGACCTCCCCATGTGACTTTGACCCATGAAGCATCTAGATACCTTGCTGAAACACTTTAAGTTATTTGTGTCTGTGGTTTGCTGTCTTCACTAACCCCTTGCCAGGTCCAGCAAAATGGAGTCTGCCATCCTTTATTGCATCCAAAATACGAGGCCTGCAGTGAGCAGTAATTTCCCCAGGCTGAGGTCTAAAAGTGGTCATAATCCCAGGCTCACTGAGAGCCTCTGAGAACTAGCCACATGACTGCACACCGGAGTTCCCCTCTTTGTTATCATCTCTCTCCTGCAGTACTGGAATGGAGTGACTACATCGCCACCTTTTCCTCCTCTTCCAAGCTCCATACCTGCTAATGTGGGTAATGATAGATAACTAAATAATAATTTTCAGCAATAGAAGAGCCACTGAGATACCTGTGACAAAATGCAGTCCCCTTAAGCACAACTGGCAGTGTGGTACATGGTACAGATGGAAGTGATGCAGGAGGAGTGCAGCTTGGGAAGAATTCAGTTCCAGTCAGCCCAAACCCACTCCATTAATCCAGTCCCCATCCTTGGGGGACAGCACAACACAGCCCCTGAAGAATGTTCTTAAATGTAAGCTGTCAGAACTCTGTCCTTTAGCATAACATTAACAAAACAATTCTAATGTCCAGAGCACAGCATCGCCTTTTAGCTTAAAGAAAAGGGAAATAAAAATCTTCAGAATGCTGTTTTGAGTAATACAGGAGATGAGGAAAGCAATGCGGAATAAGGATCCACAATAGAGGAGATAAAGTCCACGATAGAGGGCATGAAGTCCATGCACCAAAGGGAAATACAAGAACTAATGGATGAGCTAACGGAAGCAAAACACAAGATCATGCATCTCATCAACAGATGAGAAGAGGCAGAGAATCATACCAGTGATCTTGAGGACAGTTAGGTGGAGTTCAACAAATGGGAAAGACAGTAAAAACTAGATAATAAAAGAGGTGGAAGAAAACCTGACGTCAATGACACATGCTCTGATGTAGAACAATATTCGAATAATTGGTGTACCAGAGTAAGACACAGTGCAGAAGTCAACAGCTAAATTAGCAAGAGAATTTTTGGTAGCAAATTTCCCCACCTTAATGAATGAGAATCACGCTCTCATACGGGGAGCAGAGAGGACACCAGTTTGAGTAAACCCCAGGAAGATCTCACCAGAGCACATAATTAAATTATCCAACTTCAAAGAAAAAGAGAAAATTTTAAGATCAGCAAGAGAAACAGGGGTGGTCACATACACTGGTGCTCAGGTAAGAATATGTTCAGACCTATCAGCAGATACCATTAAGAGAAGGAGAGTGGAGTTACATCTTCTGAAAGCTGAAAGATAAAAAATGCCTGGCCGAGAATCCTCTACCCTGTCAAATTATCTATTATGATAGACAGTGAGGTAGGAGTCCTCTAGGGCAATGAAGAACTCAGCGAATACGTCATAAGAAACCCAACCCTGTGGAAGATCCTTGCCGACTCATTATGGTCAGAAGACAACAACCACCAAGAACAAGCAGGAGACCACCATATAGCACAAGTCCTCTCAGAAGTCAACACACTGAACACAAGATACCATTGCTTCAGAAGGTAAAGGCAAGAATGAAGTTCCCCACACAAACACAGTAAACTGATCTGAATGGCGATAGGAAAACACTCAACAAAGAAGATACGAGATGGCAGCAATGAATCCACAGATGGGGATAGTTACATTGCATGTCAACGGCCACAACTCGCCCAACTAAAAGACAAAGGTTAGCAGGCTGGCTCAGAAAACATAACCCTGATATCTATCTGCTGACTGCAAGAGACACATCTTAAGCTTCACAGACAAAAACAAACTAAGAATAAAAGGATGGCGGAAAATATACCAGGCAAACAGCAAGTTAAAAAAAGCAGGGGTTGTAATCCTAATCTCTGACAACATTGACCGCAAGGTGCAAACCACACAAGAAACAAGGATGGGCACTACATAATGTTCAAAGGTTCAGTAGACCATTAACCAGTGAGCATAATAAATATATATGCGCCTAAGGTGAGACCTGTGAAATTTGTCAAACTATTCAAAAGATGAAAATGGAAATCATAGACTCAACAATTATAGTAGGTGACATTATACACCGCTATCAGAGAAAGTTAAATCACTGGGAAAGAAGCTCAGCAAGGCGGCTACAGAGCTAAACACTACAATTAGGTGATTAAACCTGATAAGACATTTACAGAGTTTTTCATCCAAATGCAAATTTATCCACATTCTTTTCAAGTGCACATGGCTCATTTTCAAGAATAGACCACAGGCTAGGACACAAGTCGAGCCTGAGTAATTCAAACACATCACTCAGATGTCCCTCTCTTACCACCATGTCATAAAGCGAAGATAACAAAATAATGGCAAGAAAAGCACGTGCAAACAATTGGAGGATTAATAATGATCTTCTGAAACACAAATGGGTACAGGCCCAGATCTGAGTGGGAATTAGGACGTTTCTAGATACTAATGAGAATGAGAATACAACATACCAAAACCTATGGGATACAGAAAAAGCAGTTATCAGAGGAAGTTTGATAGCAATTAATGCATATGTGAAAAGGAAGAGAACTTTATGACTGATACATTATCATGAAACCTCCAGCAACTTTTACCGAATAAGCATAACAACTCCTACAATAGCGAAAGTATAGAAATAATAACAATCAGTGCAGAGTTAAATGAATCAGAAGACACGAGACCATGCAAAAAATAAACGGACCAAAAGTTGGTTCTATGAAAGGATCAACAGAATTGACAGACTACTGGTAAGCCTAACCAAGGAAATAACTGAGCAAATATCAATGGGCAGGATGAGGGATGAAGCTTGAGAAATCACAATGGACACCCAACAAGATTTAATAGGTTATCACAAAGTACTATGAAAGTCTGTATTCCAATGCATTCAATAACGTCGAAGACATGGACAAATGCTTGTAAAAACAATCCCTCCCTAGATTAACTTAGATGGAGGTCAAGAACTTCAACAGACCCAAACAAAAGAAGAAATAGACATGGTTATCAAGAGACTACCAATGACAAAAGCTCCCAGACCAAGGAAGAGCTCACACTGACCCTCCACAAATGACTCCAGAGCACAGAAAAAGATGGCAAACTCCCAAACTCATTCTACAAAGCCAGTATAACTTTGCTACCCAAACACACCAAGGATCCCGGAATAGAGAACTAGAGAGTGATATCTCTAATGAACATAGATGCAAAAATCCTTAACAAAATATTGGCCAATAGAATACAAAATATATAAAACATATCATCTATCATGATTAGATGGGTGCAGGGTTGTTTCAACATCTGAAAATACTTAAACATTATTTGTCACATTGCTAAGAAAAAGGCTAAGGGAATCACATGATAATTTCAATAGACGCAGAAAAAGCATTTGGCAACATCTTATTTAAGACACTCAAGAAAACAGGAATGGAATGATAACCTCAAGTTAATGCAAGCTATCTATGGAAAGCCAAAAGCCAACATCATAGTCAATGGTGAAAAGACCAAAAACAATCCTAATGAAAAAGGGGACCAAACAAGGATACGCATTTGTCCCCACTTTTACCCAACATTGTCCTGGGGCTAATAGCTAATAACATAAGGCAGCAGAAGGACATTCAATATATCTGGCTGGGAAAGGAGGAGGTAAAACTATCGTTATTTTCAGATGACAAGATTCTATATATTGAAAATCCCAAAAGCTCCTCAACAGGAATACTGGCAGTGATAGAGGAATATGGAAGAGCAGCAGGATACAAGATCAAGACACAGATGTCTTGATTTGCTATATACATTTGACAACAACATGGAAGAGATATATAAGGCAGTACCTGCCACAATATCCAAGAACAAGTTGAAATACCAAGAGATTTATTTAAAAAACAACAAAAAAGACTAATACAAGGGAAACTACAGGTCCCTAGTGAAGGAAACCAAAAGCAACCTCCACAAATGGAAGAATATTCCATACTCATGAATTGGAGGACTCAATATAGTAAATATGTCAATCTTACCCAAGGCACTTTATAAGTTTAACCTATCTGGATTCAAACACCAACAACTTCTTCAAAGAACTGGAAAAACCACCAAATTCATATGAAGAGGCAAGAAGCCCAGAATTGGCAGAGAACTCATTTGGAAGAAGGATAAAGTCAAAGGGCTCACCTTACCTGATTTTAACACCTACTATTCACTCACAGTTGCCAAAACATCATGATACTGGAATAATGATACTCAGACCAATGGAAAATAACAGAAAACCCGAAATAAAACCATTAGCATAAGAACAACTGATCTTGGACAAGGGCCCCAAAAACATCAAGTGGGAGGTGAATGCTCTCTTTAACAAGTGGTGTGAGAAACAATGGATAACCACTTGTAGAAAAATGAAACAAGATCCTTACTTCACCACATGCACAAGAGCAAACTCAATGTGGATCACAGACATAGAAGTAAAATCCCAAACTAAAAGAACGATCCACAAGGACTCGGGACAAAACCAAAAACCTTGGGTCAGGAAAATCCATAGGTTAACTGCAACTGGGTAGGGTCCATGTACAGATGAACATGAAATCGACAGGTGGGCTATACTAAGGATAAAAACACCTGTGTGCATTGAAAGACTTCACTGAGAGAGTAACAAGAGAACACACGGTCTGGGAGAGGATTTTTAGCAATGACACAACAGACAAAGGGCTTATTACAAAAATCTACAATGCCATCCTAGCCTGCAAAAAGAGGAAAACCGTTAACCCAGTGAGAAAGTGGGCAAAAGACCTGAAAAGAAGTTTCACTAGGGAGGATATCTGAATGGCCAATAAACATATAAGAAAATGCTCCTGATCATTAGCTATCAGAGAAATGCAAATAAAAACAATTATGAAATACCACCTAACACCCTTGAGGATAGCCCAAATCAGAGAGCAACAAATGTTGGAGGGGATGGGGCGAGATAGGAATTCTCCTCAACTGTTGGTGGTCATGTAGATACATACAGCCTCTGTGCAAAGCAATCCGATGATATTTAAAGAACGTGGAAATTGGGTTAACTTATGACCCAGCTATCCTGTTGGGCAGATACCCAGAAGAGGTAAGAAATAGACCACAACCAGTAGTCTGTGCTCCAATGTTTATTGTGGCACAATTCACAATCACAAAGCATGGGAAACAACCTAAATTTCTAGTGACAGACAAGTAGATTATAAAACAGTGGCATATACACCCAGTGGAGTACTGCACATCATTAATAGCACTGATGATCGCAAGAAGCACATCACCTCATGGGAAGTGGTAAGAAATTATGCTAAGTGAAGTTTGCCAATCATAAAAGGACAATACAACATGTGTCCACTGAAGTAAGTATAATCAGCATAGTAGGTATAGAAGAAAAGCCACTTATCTCACACTATATGGGTTGAGGTACAGGCAGTTGGATGGGGACATGCCAAACCCAAGGATGTACAGGTCATTTCAACACAAAGAAGGGGAAAGGGGGGAAAGAGGAAGGGGGAAAAAAGAAAGGGAGATGATGGCCCTGAGGGAGCAGAGCACTAACCCACCCAGGGGCAGAGTATTGGTTATGTCTCCACAGAATTGGGAGCATGCATACAGACCCACCACCGTGGCACCAAACCTTGAGGGTAACAATGTAATTACATAGAGAAACACATGAAAAAGCGGGCTACAAGCCCGGCCACAATCAGAATCCAACTGACCCCTCCCTAGAAGTATGTGCTACATAGGACAACACTAAACCTGCCACATCCACAAATAAGCAAACTAAGAAGTAAAAAGAGAGAGTAAGGTTCTAGACCTCCATATTGGTACACCAAGCCCTGAGGATGACGTCAAAGCACAGAGCTGCTAAGACTGTAGGGCTGACAATAGCTTGAAACATGATGTCCCCTCACTGAAGTAAACTGCAACAGAGGACAATACTGGGCACACATGGCAGAGAGTAAATCCAGTCTGAACCCCCCACAGTGGGGCTAACCAAGAAGGGAACATTACAGATCAGTAATGGGAGCAAAGCCAAGCCAAAAAGTCCCTGAGGCACCCCCAAAATAGACTTCAGGTTAGGAGGGGCAGTTCCCAGAACCATCCAGGAACCAACCATGAAGATAGTAATTAAAGTTCAGCAGACAGACCTGGAATCATGTATGATATTTAAATTATTTTTCTAGCTATTATGCTGTATATATATCATAACATATAATCATGAATTATAAATAAAACTTTTCCTATTTTTATTCAATTTTTTGTTTTCTTTATTGTCTATGCTATTGTTGGTTTGCCTACCTACATAAGAAAGGCCTGGGAAGCAAGACCAAGGAGAAAGCAACAGGACCAAACGTTCCAGAAAGATTTAGTGGGAAGAAGAGGTAGGGGAAGAGAGTGGTAGGCAAACAAAGCCACAGACAAGGGCACAACTAAGGAATTAAAATCAACAACAAGGAGGACATAGAGATCCCGGGGGTGTCGGAGCAACAGCAATCTAGCTGAGAAAATTACTAAGAGGCAGAAGATGGGGGAGTGTGATGTGGGAAAGGATTAAGGTAAAAGGAAACAGAGGTGAGATCTAGGAAGCTAAGCTATGGATAGAGGTATAAACATAAGTGTGCACTTACGTAAATATATTAATTTAAAAAATAGAGGTATTGGCATATGTGCATATATTTATATAGCAATATATTGAGGTAAGGGACAGACTTTGTGCCTCTGCTCAAGCCCTTTCTCAATGCAAAAACGCATCGTTCTAACAACCTGGTATTGTGTGATGCTCATCCTCCTGACAGGATCACTGAAGACAAAATGGGTGCACAAGCAAATGTGGCAAAGAAAGCTGATGGTGCCTATCTAGCAAAAGATATAGCATCTGGGGTCTCAATGGCTTTAAGTTAAGCAAGTTGATATCTAGCAGAGAAGCAATCAGCTCACACAGAAGAAGTACACCAGTCTGTGTAATCATGAGGTGTCAATGGGATCAGGTATCAGGTATCAGAAGACCCAAAGCAAACAAACAAACAAACTGGTGAGAATGAGGGGTCTCCGAGTAGAGAACCCAAACCAATTTGTAGACAATGGAATATCCCTTCACAGATGGGTAGCACGGAAGGGATGGATCAACCAAGGTGAATAGCACCAGTTAAACACACAATATTCCTCTGGTTCCTTGACACCTCCTCACCCCGACTATCATGCCCCCAATCCTGTCTTTCACTGCAGGCTAGACTGAAAGAGTTCAAGACACATGGAATCCAGGTCAGATAACCCCCCAGGAACAGAAATGGGAGCAGCGATATCAGGCAGGCAGGAAGAAGGTTGGGAGAGGAGAGGGGAAGAAACCACAGGGAAACGGAGACAGCAGTTGGTGTAAGATATGATAATAATAATAATTTATAATTTATCAAGTAGTATGAGGGTGGGAGGGTATGGGAAGGAAGGGTAAAAAGAGGAGCTGATACCAAAGGCTCAAATAGAAAATAAATGTTAAAAAAATAATGATGGTATCATATGTACAAATTTGCTTGATACAATTGATGTATGAATTGTCATAAGAGCGGTAAGATCCCCCAGTAAAATGATCTTTAAAAAAAATAAAAAGATAGAAGAGCTCATGAATTATGGGATGACATCAAGAACATCATATATGAAGAGAGAAAAGGGTCGAGGCCCAATGTCTGTCTGCTACCTTAATACTTAACTCTACTCAAGTACTCCTGCAATGCAAGAACACTTTGTTTTAATAACGGCTTTCTGTGATGCTCACCTTCCATACACAATTGCGAAAGACAAAATGAGTGCATAAGCAAATATGGTGAAGAAAGCTGATGGTTCCCAGCTATGAAAACTTATAGTGTCTCGGGTGTTCAAGAATTGAAGATAAACAAGTGACCATTTAGCTGAGAAGCATCTAAGCCCACATGGAAAAAGCACAGCAGCCTATGTGATCATGAGGTGTTGATGGGATTAGGTATCAGGCATCAAAGACCCAGAACAAAAAAAATCATATCAATGTGAATGAAGGGGAGTGCAGAGTGGAGACCCAATGCCCATCTGTAGATATTGGACATCCCTTTACAGAAGGGTCACAGGAAGAGAAGGGTCTAGATCTAGGTCACAGGAAGAAATGAGTCAGTCAGGGTGCAGTCAAGCACCGATGAAGCATACAATTTTCCTCTAGTTCTTTAATTCTCACCCCTCCTCCCCACTATCATGATCCCAATTCTACCTTACAAATCCAGCTAGACCAGAACATGTACACTGGTACAGATAAGAGCTTGAAACACAGGGAATCCAGGACAGATAAACCCCTCGGCACCAATAATGAGAGTAGCGATACCAGGAAGGTAAGGGGAAGGTGGGGAGAGAAAGGGGCGACTGCTCATAATGATCTACGTAGAACCCCCTCCCAGGGATATGACAACACAAAGTGGGTGGAAGGGAGACATAAGTCACATTAAGACATGGAAAACAAAAATTCTCAAAGGTTCGTGAGAGAGAGGGGAAATGAGCTCATACCAAGGGCTCAAATAGAAAGAAAATGTTTTGAAAACGATGATAGCAACAAATGTACAAATATGCTTGACACAATGGACTGTGAGACGAGCTGTATGAGCCCCCAATAAAATGATTTTTTTTAAATAGCCTCCAATAAAATGATATTTTAATTAAAAAACCCACAATACACACCTATATAAAATAGTTCTAGTAATCTCAAAAGAAGAAAGCAACAACAACAAAAGGAGGAGAGAGCGAGACAGAAAGGGTCATTAAAAGAGAGGAATGAAGGAAAAGTATAGTCCATATGTCAGAAGAAACTGGCACTTGCTCGAATTGCTGAGGCCCAAAGGGGAAATGATGAAGACAAAGGGCAGAAATGGTCAAAGGGCAACTCAAGAAGACAGAATAAAATATTATAATGAAATGCACAATCACCTAGAGTTAAAAAACTGAAAAGGAAGAACACATTCAGCATATTTTAAACCAAAAGAACTGAAGAAAAAATTCAAGTCTTGTGTCCTAATACTGAAAGATTCTAAGGGCAAAATATTGAATGATGCAAGAAGCATCTAAGGAGGATGTAGAGAACAGATTCCCCGTATCCGAAAGAATTAGTGGACATTTCACGAGGTAGCACATGAGCAAGAACCAATGGTGCTGAAAGAGGAAATTCATACTGCACTGAAAGCAGTAGCCAAAAACAAGTTTCCAGGAACTGATGGAATATCAAACGAAATGTTTCAGCGGGCTGATGAAGCACTGGACCCACTCACTCATCTATGTAAGGACATTTTGAAGAAATGTGACCCAACACAGTGCTCAAATTATAGAATAATATAATTAATATCACATGCAAGTAAAATTTTGCTGAACACCCTCTCACAACCATGGCAGCAGTACATTGACTGGGAGCTGCCAGAGGTTCGGGCAGATTCAGAAGAGGTTGTGAAACAAGGAGTATCATTGCTGACGTTTGATGCACATTGAAAGCAAATAATACCAGAAATTTGTTTACTTATGTTTCATTAACTACGCTAAGGCAATCGACTTTGTGGGTCATAACAAACTATGGATAATCTTGAGAAGAATGGGTATTACAGAACACTACATTGTGCAGATGCAGAACCTGGACCTGGATCAAGAGGCGATTGTGTGAACAGAACAAAGGAAATTGAATGGTTTACAATCAAGAAAGGTGAGTGTCTGGGTTTAATCATCTCACCGTATTTATTCAATCTGTATTCTGAGCAAATAACCAAAAAAGTTGGATCATATGATGAAGAATGTAACAGGATCAACAACATGCAATCTGCAGATAATGTAACTTCGCCTGCTGGAAGTGAGGAGAACTTGAAGTATTTAATAATGTAGATCGGGACTGCACCCTCAGTATGGATTACAACTCAGTGTAAGGAAAACCAGAATCTTCATAACTGGACAAGTAAGTAACACAATGATAAATGGAAAAACAATGAAGTTGTCAAAGTTGTCCTCTTGCTTAGATGTATAATCAATATTCATGGAAGCAGCAGTCGAGAGATCAAATGATACATTGCATCAGGTAAGACTGCTGCACAAGACCTCTTTAAAGTGTTGAAAAGTCAAGACATTACTTTGAGGACTAAGATGCATCTGGCCCAAATCATGATATTTTCCATCGCCACATATGCATTTGAAAGTTTCACATTAAATAAGGAAGACTAGCGAAGAATTCTGGTGCTGGTGGAAAATATTGAAAATGTCAGACTGCCAAAAGAACCAACAAATCTGTCTTGGTAGAAATAGAGCCTGAATGCTTGTCAAAGGCCAGATCTTACCTCAAGCTCTTTGGACTTGTCAGGAGGGACCGGTTCTAGAGAAGGACCCCAGGCTTGGTGAAGTACTGGGGCAATGAAAAGGAAGATCTTCACCCTGATGAACTGACACAGTGGCACTGATAGCTTCGAGCATAAAAACAGTCGTGAGGATGGGGCAGTCCCCGGCAGTGTTTCATTCTGCTTGCATCAGGTCACTGTGTTGGAATAGATTCCGTGACCATACATTAAGAACTGCTTTACCAAGCAGAGTGTCCATCTCCAGGGACTGATCTTTCCTGATAGCATATCCAAAGTACATGAAATGAAACCTAACGATCTTTGATGTTACCAAAATCGAAAACCATGAACAACAACAAAGAAGCGCCAATGTCATTAGGAAAAGTCTGATATATATTGACCCTATCGAGTAGAGTAGAATTGCTCCTTCTGGTTTCAAAGAAGGTCGATCTTTTCATAAGTAGTGAGCCTAATCTCTCTCCCATGGAGCAATTGCTAAATTTGAATTTCTGATCTTAGGGATAGCAGCTAATGCTTACCCCACATTTCCATCTGGCGGGTCTGTAGGACATCCTCCTCGTCCCAGGCTTTACCACTGGCATGCTCCCACGTTTTCTTCTGTTTATCTCATGCTCTCAATTTTCTTTCTTCCATTCTCACCCCTCTCACCTTTTATATCCTTAACCTTCTTTCATTTCTTCCTTCTCCCCAGGTGCTAGCCTTTCTTCCAAGTTGGAGCCCTGCTCGCATAGCGAGGACGAGTTGGGTTGCCAGTGGCAAGGCCAGCCATTGAAAAGGACCAGGCACTCCAGGAAAGAAAGACAGGGCTTTCTCCTCCCAGAGTCACAGGCTGGGAAAGTTACAGGGGCACTTCAACCCTGTCCTATAGCATTGCTCTGAGTCAGCATCAAATGGATAACAGTGAGTTTGGTTTGGTTCTGGTTTTTCTCCCAAATGAGCTTTCAAATTTTTAAAAATGTTCTTTTGCTTCAGTCCTCTTCTTATTTCTTTGAGCAAAACTGGGATAGCAGCGAGTTTGAGTGGGCCAGTGAGATTGCATCATGGCTGTGGAAAACAAGACAAAGCAACATTTTAAATAATAGGAATGCCAGTTTAGATAAATTATGTAACTAATAATGTTAATATTTATTGAGTGCTAGCTGCATATCCATAACAGAATATAAGCTTTGTGAGGGCATGAACTTTGCTGTGTTCAGCCCTAAATAAATCTCTGGTATCTAGGTCAGTACTTGGCTGAAGTGGAAACAATATATAAGATATATAAGCCAATGCGCGTCAGTACAGTGCTATTAATTGTGCGAAGAACATCTTATTTAACTCATAAAACATCTCTGCAAAGCATTTATCTTCAGCCCCATATTACATAAAATCTAGGTTCCAATGAGTTCTCCAACATCCTTGTAAAGCGAAAGGAGATATTCACACTCGTATGGAACTGGGTCCCTATGTTTAACCTGCAAGTTTGTCCTTGTATATTTAAAACCTAACACCGGCCAGTGGCTTCTATATTTTTAAACACTCCACTATCTGATTGCATTTTCTGTAGACATTTGTGATTTATCCATGTTTGTCTCAGCCCTTGTGATTTCTATCAGTATGACTGTTTGTCAGGAGATATTAGCTACCAGCCTGTCTGGCTCAAGGTAGGCTCTCATCGGGATAACAAGGAAATAAAGGGAGATGAGGAGATAGAGACCACAAAGCTACCAAAGCCTTTTTGTCAAGGCTTTTATCTTTGCTTGTCTTTATGTCATGATCTCTGTAGTTTGGGATCAGGTATTCTGGTATTCCCTGGTTTTTTTGTTTCCTGGTAACATTTTTGCCCTGTTATTCTCATCTAGTTCTGGCATCCTCTGGATTCTCCTTTGTCTTCTCAGACTCAAGACGCCAGCAGCCCTGACTTTGGCCTTGGGGATCAAGCTACCTCTTTTCTTGTCTAAACTTTCTCCTGTCCATTCAACTTGCAACTGTAGGCACTCACACGAAACAGGTACATTTCTTGCTCTCCAACACGCCTACTTTGATCATGAGCATTCTCACAGCTGAAAATCACCCACAGCAATTTCCCATGGGTAAAGGATATTTGGCTATCTGCTGATTAAAATGTAAATCTGATTCCACAGCAAGGTGAATGAAAAAAGTTTATATTAAGTATATTTCTACAGGGTTTCCAGTGACCCAGCCCATTTTTCGTTCCATCTCTATTTCTCACATTATGCTTATCATGCCCCTTCCCAAAGGCCCATTGTCTCTGTCCATTTTAGCATCAGCAGCAGTAGGATATTATTGGTCTGTGGGGAGTCTCCTGTTACAAATCCAAGCCTTGTGCAAGTGAAAATATTTGGACATGCTTGAAATTTCATCCAAGATGCAAAAAAGTGTCCGTCCCCTCTAAATGGTTTGGCCTGGTAATCGAAACCCACAGATTGTTGATAAAGTGATTTTATATTAGGAAAATTACCTTGGAATTATTTGCCATTCCTAATGTTTCTATCGCTTGTTGTACATGACAGGCATTTGCACTGTCAGACCACAGTATCTTCGACAGATGGTGCAGCACCATTCCTGGTCATGTGTGATAGTTTCCCAACAAAAGAGGTTATATTCTCCCCTGCATTCTTTTGCATGCCGCAGACATCTTTCCATCTCTATTTTTCTTCTTTTCCTTGAACAACATATATTGCCTTGGCCACAGCCTTGTGGCATTTTGTTCATGAATCAGCATCCATAAAAAACTAATAATACAGAACTAATAATAAATCTCTTTTCATTCTCCCCACTGGAATGCATTAGGGTTATGGCTTTGGAACGTAAGTCATACCAGCTGGGTTATCTCAGCTGTCTGTGCCTCTGGTGGCAACGTTGTTGTCAGGAGGACACATTTATGAATCCCAGAGTTGTTATCTAGACTTTTTAAAAAAAATCCAGACTATATCGTGTAGTACTATGAAGTAGGTATCAGTAATGTGACGAAGGAAGCCTCAGCCGTGACTTCTTAGGTTGAGGGAGTTCGAATAGAATTTGGCTTTCTGGAACACACTTATGCTTAAACTGCCTCAAAGAGCTTTAAATATAATGAACTTAGCATTTATGGTCTTGGTACCATGAGGGAAATAAAGAAGTTGTCCTACATTTGGAAATGTATTGCATCTAATTGATGATTTTAGGAAGGATCTTCATCATAGCATTCCTTTAAAAGACAGATTATCTTTGGAGGTCCTATAGTTATATGCTTTTAGATGCAGATTGAGAAATTTATTAGTAGTAAGTCTTCACCAATATTATTTATGACGATTAAAATTACAGCCATGTAAGAAAATAATCAGATAATTTAGAAACAGCTCACATGAACTGCCAGCCCAAGAAATGGAAGCCAGACTATGCAAGCCTTTTCTAAAGAAAATTGTACTCTAGACCTACGGAACAGCTGGTGTTGCTAGATTATTTCTTTCCAACTTATTTTTAATTTACTCACCACACAGAGGGAGCAGCAAGGATCACTTGGATGGTTTGAAAAAAAATCCTAGTTACTAGAATTAGAAGAGATTTAGGTTATTATCTAACTGGGATTGTTTAGGGTTAAGTGACATTAAAATCCAATTACTGTTTTATGGCACATGAGGAATAAATTCATTTCTCTGACCCCCACAAACTCACACCCCCCCCCCCAACCATCACCACCCATGGCTGCTTCCAAACTTCACCTTCAGTTCTTTTCCTTCTGAACTTTTTCTTTTCTCGATTCCCTTTCTTTCTCTTCCTATGACTCCCACTTAGTGCTCTTCTCCAAATTGAAGCCAGATGTGAAGAAGGGGAATGGTGGTACACTCCTGTAAATTAAAAACAAAAACACCTGTTTGAATAACAATAGCTAATGAGTGCTTTTTGTTCTTTGAAGATTGAAGCTTCGTCAATTGAGAATTTGGTATAATGGTTCCACTTTCTATTTGTTATGTATCTTCTATAAGTGTGATTTGCTTTTGGGTGTAAATGGTTCAGCATTCAGCTACAAGCCTAGCGTTTGTTTATGATTCTACCCAGAGGCATCTTGGAAGAATACTTAAAGATCTACAGATCTACTTCTGGAAGATCAGAGATATTTGAAAATTTCTTGAAATATATGAAATGCACAGCCAACTGACACTTGTTCAAATAACTTGTCATGAGTGGCCCAGTGTCCTTAAAGAACCAAAATAGCCCTGGGAATTAGGCATTGAGCTGCTAACCCCAAGTCCCAGACCCAAAGCAACAGCTGCTTCATGAGAGGAAGATGAGGCTGCTTGTTCTACTTCAGATTTGTAATCTCAGAAACCCTAATTAGGGTCACTATGAATCAAAATGGACTCAGTAGAAATGTTTGGTTTAAAATTTACACACACTCCCAATGGGGTTTTTAAAAGTTTATGGAAAAATAGAATTGAAGAAAATGGAATTTTTTTTACAAAATCTTTGAAGCCAATGTGTGTGTGTCTGTAAAATGCCAGTTTCAGTTGAAGTATGTACATTATATTCTAAATTCAATCACCTCCTTTATTTAGACAATATCTAGAGTATAGTAGTTGAGACATCATAAAGATGAATAAACATAGATATCTTGATATAGCAAGGAGAGTTTTGATAATCCAAAACAATATATCATGTGCTATTAATTCCTATTTGACTTTGCAATGCCTGATAGAATATTTTAATTACAGATTTGCCTTTTGCATGATGTTTTTCTTGGGCAAATAATGAAATTGGTTTGCATTAGATGAGTAAACATTGAATGACCATGGGGGCAGTCTCGGTTCTGCATTATATTTTTCTTGCAGATAAAAATGATATGCATAAATGGGAGTTGATACTGCATAAATAAATGAGGATTATATGCTAAAGACATGCTCTAGTAACGTATAATTTTAGAATGGAGCAAGAGAAGGAAAGAGAGGAGAAATGCAAGAGTCAGAGAAACTTGTCAGCACCTGCTTCATCTACCTGAGAAGACTTCATAAAGGTTGAAAGAAACAGAAGTTTTCATCTAGCCGACTGCTATTCCCCTCTGTCTTTGAATTATGAAGTCAAGGTCTACACAAACATGACTTTTGATGAGGTTTGAAGCCAGCAGATCTAAGAATCTTTGTGTTACCAGGGTTTGCTGCTGTCAGCAGCCTATGATGCGAGCTCTAATTCACAGTTGGATATCCTGCAGCTCTTGCTCCTGGGAGAAATGGCAGCCACCAAACACCCCATAATTAAAACGTAGAAGCTGGGCAACTTAGAAAGCCTGCTAAAGTAGGCTGGGACAGCTGAAGAAAGGCAAATATAGAGCTAGATGAGATTTTATTCAAAGAATTAAAAAGGGGAATATGACAGAATGTCAGCTCAGCTTTTCATACTGTGTGACGGAGGGAGCCTGGGTTTGCAAAATGAAAAGAGCAGATAAGATGTCCTGGAATCCCTCATTTCCAGTCCTATCTGTGAACTGAGCTAGTCACGCATTTAAAATGGTCCCTATAACTGCTTTCCTCCTCCGTTTCCTATAAAACTGAACTATAAACACCTGTCCTACTAATTACATTTTAAAGAAAGAAAGAAAAAGCTAATGAAAGCCTCCATCCTTCCCCCAGTGTCTCAAGTCAGAAAAAATGAGAAATCATTATTAAACACTTCCTATTTCTCCCTAAATGCTTCCATTAATTTAGTCTATCTAGCCAGTTAACACAAGAGCTACTTAGGTGGAGTAGAACTTTTGGTAAGAGAAAGTCAAATAGCTTTGAAAAGATTTAGAATTCAAGTTTATCACACCAACATAAACAGCATTGCCTGTTTGTTTTAGTGTCACATTCCCATAGTCACAGATTTTCCACTAAATAGGATATGTTAAAGACTGGATTCCTCCAAATTGAAGTTTTCCTTTCATGACCATAGTAATTGTGTGTGTGTGTGTGTGTGTGTGTGTGTGTGTGTAGGGGGAGGGAGGTGACTATCTAACATGGAATATTCTTATTTTACTTCCTATCCACTAGCCATAAACTATATGACATTTCATCACATTAAATTTCATCTCTGGAAAATGAACATCTTGATGAAAGAAGCTAATTCTGGCAAAATCCATACATACACAACAGAGCCTGATGCAACCAAAAGATTCAGTATATCCCACTCAATATGTCTCCTTGGCAGCAATTACAGGCCATCTCAACTTCAGAGCCAACATGAGCCTTGGTCGCCAATTGGGAACAGGCCATAAAGCTATGGGAAGAGAACTGGGAAACAACACAAGTGAACTGGGTTCTAATCCAGTTCTGCATACTGGCTTGAGGATTTCAGAGCACGTTACAGAATCTACTTTAGTCTCAGTAGCCTTACCTGTAAAATAAAGTTAAACTAAAGTTAACTATTTCATACAATATACATTAAGAGATTTATTCATATTCATAAAATTTTCCCTGGCCAATTATTATCAGAAGTAGATCACTGCGTCCTCCTTCTCATTCTTTTTTCAACTGGGAGCATCAATATCAAGGCCCCACAGTGTGACAATGAAGTGGTGAGAAAGAGCTGCCTTCTCAAAGTAGAGCCATCCTTAAAATAAAGGTCGAGTAAGCTATTGGGACCGGTAAGGGCACTACTCAAAATGACAAGAAAGAGCAGATAAAGCCCACCAGTAATTGGACGTTAGAATATATAAAATCTGAATTTTGAAAAATTGGAAGTTGTCTAAACTATAATGGAGCACATGAAGACTTATATCCTAGACATTAGTGAGCTAAAATGAATTGATATTGATACTTTGAATCAGACAATATGATCTTTTGTTCAGGTATAAAAATTTGAAGAGACATTGTGTCAAATTTATTATCAAAAAGAACTTTTAAAGATTTATCCTGGAATATAACACCGTCAGAGATAAGGCAATATTCATATGACTACATAGAAGATAAGTTAATACAAACATTATTCAAATTTGCACACCAATCACTAATGCTAAAGATGCTGAATGGAAGATTTTTTTACAAAATTCTACATTCTGAAATTGACTAAATATGACTGAATAATTGATAAATATTGGTGATTGAGACATGAAAGTTGAACAGAAAGAGAGAACAATAGTTGGAAAATATGGTCTTAATAATAGAAACAATGTCAGAGATGACATGATAATATGATGTAAGACCAAGAATCTATCCATTAGAAATTTCTTTATTCAACTGCATAAATGACAATAATACCTGTAGACCTCGCTGAATACAATGCACAGAAATCAAATCTGCTACATCTGTGCAAAAGATGCTGGAGAAGCTCAGTAGCATCAGCCAGAACAAAGGTAGAGACTGATTGCTGAACAGACTTTCAATTGCACATTTGCAAGTTCAAAGCAAAGCTGAAGAAAATTAAGACAAGTCCACAAGATGCCAAATATAACCTTGGGATCATCCCACCAACATTTACAAACCATCTCAAGAATCATTGAATGCATTGAACAATAATGAAGATCACATGAGGGGTAGGATAACAGCAAGTATATCATGTGTGTTCGTGAAAGAAAGCAAAGGGTCATTAAGATAGGAAAAAGAGATGCCCTTAATGCTCCCCTCCCCCCACTTTCATGACCCCAGTTCTACCTTACAAATCAAAGTAGACAGGAGCTTGCATACTGGCACAGAGCTCTCAGCACACGGAATCCAGGACAGAGAACCCTTCAGGAACAGGACTGGGAGTGGCGCAACCATGAGGGTAGGGGGGAAGGGGTTGGGAAAAGGGGAAGAAAAGAGGAACGATGTATAACCACCAACATCACCCGAGGAAGACAAACAACAGAAACAGCGAAGGGAGACAGCAGACAGTGTGAGATATGAAAATAATAATAATAATTTATAATTTATCAAGGGGTCACCAGGGTGGGAAGGTGGAGGAAAGAGAGGGGAAAAGAGGAACTGATATCAAAGGTTCAAATAGAAAGCAAATGTTTAGTAAAGTTTGATGGTAACATATATACAAATATGCTTGATTCAATTGATGTATGGATTGTTATAATAGCTGTGAGAGCCCTCAATAAAACCATTTAGTTAAAAAATAGGAAAAATAGAAAAACACAAAGGAAAAAAACGCAACTATGTCAGAATCTACTCTGCAACTTGCTTTTGCACATGTTGTTTGCCGTTAGGCTCTGTCCAGTCGGTTCTCCCTCGTAACAATCCTTTGTACAACAGACGGAAGCGTAGCAGGGTTTGCACCATCCTCCCAAGCATTCTTATGTTGGAACCACTATGTCAACCCATGTTGAGGGCCTTTCTCTGCTTCACTGTCCCTCCACTTTACCTAGCATGATGCCCTTCTCCTGGGGCCTGGTTCTCCTGAAGAAATGTCCACATATTTTTGTGTGATGAAGTTTTGCCATTCTCCCATCTAAGGAGCTTTCTGGCTGTATTTCTTTCAAGAAACATTAGTTTGTTCCTTTGGTCATCCAAGATGCTTTTAATATTCTTCACCAGCACCATAATTCAAATGCATCCATTCTTCAATCTTCCTTCTTCAAGGTCCAACTTTTGTATGTAGAGGAGGCAATGAAAAGTACCACGGCTTGGGTACACACACCTTAGTCCTAAAAGTAATCTTTTTGTTTTTCAACACTTTAAAGAGACCGTGTGCAACATATTTACCTAATTCAACTCATCTTTTGATCTCTTGACTGCTGCTTCCATGAGCATTGATTGTGTTATCAAAGCAAGACAAAAGCCTCGACAAGTTCAAACTTCTTTTCCATTTATCATAATGTTACCTACTGGTCCAGTTGCGAGGATTTGGATTTTCTTGACAGTGAGTTGTAATCCATACTGAAGGCTGTTGTCTCTGATCTTCATCAGCAAGTGCTTCAGGTCCTCCTCACTTTCAGCAAGTAAGGTTGTGTCATCCGTGTGTTGCAGGTTATTAATTTTCTCCCTTCCAAAGCTAATACCACATTCTCCTTTATATAATCTAGCCTCTTTGATTATTTGTTCAGAATACAGATCAAACGTATGGTGAATGGATACAACCATGACGTACACTTTCCTGATGTTAGACCAGGCAGTACTCCTTTGTTCTGTTCAAATTCTGTGTAGATTTTGTATGAGCACAATTAAATGTCTTGGAATTCTCATTCTGTTGAGTTTATGAACCATAGTAAATTCAACACAAGCAAATATTTTTCTGGTATTCTTTGCATTCAGCGAAGATCCAGCTGACATCAGGCATGGTATCCCTTGTTTCATGACCTCTTCCGAATCACATCTGAATCTCTCACTAGGTTCAGAAGAAGTTGAAGGAAGAAATGATGAAGGAAAAGAGCTGAACAGAAAGTTTCAGTGTCATTTTAGAAGAAATAAAGCATTTTAATTAAACAGGTGAAGACCTGGAGTTCAAAACCAAAATGGAAGAATGAACTCAGTGTTACTCAAGGCAGGATAACTGAAGGATGAATGTAAATCTGAAGCTGAAATTCTGACACATTCTATGAACACGCACCGAGCAATGCAGGATGCATCAAAATTATAAGAAATGCACAGGAGCTATAACAACAAGGAATTGAACCATTTCCGGAGGTAACGTAGGATCAAGATTTGACGCATTGGATGAAAGAAAGATGCATCAAAGGCACTGGTCAAAAATGTGACTCCCAGGGAGCTAACAAAATACGTCAGCAGATGGCGTCAGCAGATGGATGCACCAGGCGGTGCTTCCTTGTCTATTCAAAAAAATATCTATACAGATCATTGGGAATGATCTGTATTTATGCCCATTTCAAAGAAAAGTGATCCCATCAATTTTAGAAATAATGAAAAACATTATTAATCTCAAAAGCAAATAAAAATGTGGTAAATATAATTTGAAAATCAGTTAAAGTAGTATATCTGCAGGGACCTGATGGAAATTCAAGCTGGATTCAGAAGAGGATATAAAAGTAGGAAACATCAGGAGGAAGAGGGATGTCTGTCGTTTCATTGTGGGTATTGCAGTCATCACACAAAATATGTATGAAATACTGAATGACCAACCCTTCTCTCTAAATTTGCTTTATATATTTACCCCCCCAAATCAAAATACCACATTTAAAGGAAGAAAGAAACAAAGAAAATAGAGAAACAAGGATAACAAGATTTTGTCTCACTATGGAAATGTTATCAGGAAGGATCAATATCTGAAGAAGGATATCCTGCACAGTCAAGTTGGAGTTCATCAAAAAAGAGGTAGACCTTCAATGTGAGAGACTGACAGTCTCTGCAACAATGGGCTCAAGAATGGGCTCAAAAATAGCAATGATGCTAAGGATGGGCAAGACCAGGCAGGGCTTCATTCTGTGGTGGACGGAGGGTTGGTAAGTCAGAACCTAACAGCAACCAAAATGGTTTCTTTGGAGAAAAATGCTAGAGAAAGTCCTTTAATGATCACTCTTAATGCCAGTAATAAATCTACAGCTTGGTCATGCTTTTGAAAGCCTTTAAGTAAAATGTCATTTTTTTTCTCTCTCTCTATGCAGGAAACCATGGATCTAATATATATGGAGAGAAAGAACTTTAAGTGAATATCCTTGATGCTTGAGAAAATAGGGGGAAAGTGAAATGGAATAGATTGGTTTTAAAATACTATATGCTGACACAGACCAGATTTAGAATCTATTTTCTACTTGGTACCTAAAATGTTTTACCTGCTAGAATTCTTTTTCACCAAAATTTCAAATGGTTCCCAAATAATAATTACCACAATAAAAATAATTGACTACAAAGAAAACCTAAAATAGAGATCCAGATTTTTCTACTGTGTAGAAGATAAGGAAAGGATTGGAAGGATCTACAGTATAACCCCAAGTTAATCTTGCAAAAGATACTCTGTCAAGTTCTGTGCTAATTGCAACAAAGCATAACATTTGAGCTGGGAACTTAGGTGCTTACAACTGAGATCAGAAGACAACACATGCTCACTTAAGAAGTTTTTGTTTGTTTGTTTGTTTGTTTGTTTGTTTGTTTTCTTGAGCCCAATGTCTATTGACATAAGATAGGCTGGACAAACAATCCTGAGAAGAAAACAATGGGACCCAGTGATCAGGGGTGGGGGGGGTGGGGGGAGGATAAGAGGGGCATGGAAAAGGTTGGGGAGTGGATGGGGAGTGGGAATTTACAAACTCAGGGATAAGGGAACAAGAAGAGATCTAAAAATTATAGTGAGAAAGCCTGGTAGGGTTTGATCAAGGGGAATGTATTGAAGTGGAATTGCTGAGAGCCGAGTTGAGGGTGAGCATGATAGTGGGGCAGGATGCAGGTGACAGGAAATAGAGGAAAGAAGTAGGAGGCAAAAGCTATTTATAAAAGAATACCTAAAGTCATGTACATATGTAAATAGAATAATTTATAATAAAAGTCATATAGGCCAATCTAAGTATATTTATATGTTAAAGTATTAAGAAAGCAGACAGACTTTGGGCCTCCCTTAACACAAGAACACTCTGTCCTAATAACTTGGTACTCTTTGATACTAACCTCCCTGACATTGAAAACAAAATGGTTGCATAAGCAAATGTGGTGAAGAAAGTGGATAGTGCCCGGCTATCAGAAGATATAGCACCTGGGGTCTTAAAGGCTTGAAGTTAAACAAGTGGCCATCTAGCAAGGAAGCAACAAAGCCTACATGGAAGAAGTACACACGCCTTTGTGATCAAGAGGTGTCGAGAGGATCAGGTATCAAAAGATACAAAACAAACAACTATATTGATGTGAATGACGGGGGTTGGAGTAGAGACCCAAAACCCATCTGTAGACGACTGGACATCCCCCCACAGAAGGGTTACAAGGAAAGGACAATTCAACCAGGGTGAAGTTTAGCATGGACAAAACATACATGATTCCTCTAGTTCCTGAATGCTTTCTTCCCCCACTACCAATAC
>NW_022111300.1:27317901-27322184 GCF_000313985.2 Echinops telfairi | reverse complement strand
TTGTCTCCAACTATTTGTCAGAACTGTGACTTCAATTACTTCCTAAATGTTGTCTCACATAGTCTGATTTCAGTAGGTTCTAAATTTAATTGTTTATAAGTAAAATTTAGGAGTTTATTGTTGAGTGGAATGCATTTTTCAGAGAATTCTATGAAACATGGGTGCTGATCTGGAAGAACAATTGGATGAATGGACCAGAGAAAAAAATTACTATTGTGGAAAAAATGACATGGACAAAGGAATAGTGACAAGGTTTCCCTATTATTTTAAATGAACGATGAATTGCTATGAAGTATAAAGAGGTCCTAGAGATGTTAATATGAATGCAGTGCTGGGGAAACGAATAAAAATATATATATCCATACGGTCAACAAGCCGCAGTTACTGACAATATAAATGTCAGCCAAATAGGAGAAAACAGAGGACTTTAAGATAAGATATTGAGGCTTTGACAGCATCAGAAGGTAAGTTTTAGATGTCAAAAGAGTTTGAAGCAAAGAAAGAGTAACTTTCCCCAGGAGAGCTGCCCTTTGGCAGTGGCATATTACAAAAGGAAACTTTCCTACATGTAAAGTAGAACGTAATCATACTTGCTATTACGTTTTTTTAAAAGCAGGAGTCCATTCAGTTTAAGATAGTTATGGCATTCTTCCCACAGTAAAATCTTAGCAAAGATTATATCATTAAGAATATTCTACAAATGCTGCTGCTAAAACATAGAAAATAGTGGCATATTAAACAAACAAGCCTGTAACCTTGAAGGCATATTCGCTTGAAAAATTGATTTCATGTTCTTAAACATCTTTCTCATGCTTCCTGTCTGTAGTCATTTGTTTCTCCTTATTTTTACCCTGCCCAGGTAATTCTAATACTTCGGTCCACACCGACAGTTCTGCATTCCATCAAGTCCCCACTTTCTTGCCATTATCCTTTGTGTGTGTGTGCCCCTCCCATTTGCTTTTGGCAAGTAATATCAAGGCATTTGTGAAAATCAGTATTCTTCAGGTTAGAGTAATTCTTTTTTCTTTTTGCTGCCATGTTCCTGTTTTCTTTTCTTATGTAAATATGCTCTGTTTCATTCCTCATCATTCACTAAATCCATCTTCTGATCAGTTAGACATAATGAATATAGAGTAAATTCTTTCCTGAAGTACCTCGGATGTCGGGGCACCAGTCACATCTGCTGGGCCACCAGCCATTCTCACAGTTGACAAAGTGAGAAAGATAGAACTACAAAAGCCAAGCAGGCACTCACCTCAGTGGGTATCAAGTGCAGGCAAGTGGATTCCAATGAATGGCTCCCCTCTTTCTGAGAGGACAAAGCGCTGCCTGGCCCCCCTATCCTGACAGGGGTTGTTATACCGCGTATTGAGCCTATTGTTTCAGCCACTGTGCCAATCCACTGCCTTGAGGTGCTTCCTCTTTTCAAGGCCCTTCCACTTTCCCCAGCATGATGTCCTTGTTCAGGGACTGGTGCCTTGATAACAGGTCCAAAGTACAGGAGACAAAGTCTCACTCTCCTCAGTTTCAATGAACAAATTTGCCTGTTCTTTTGGCCATTCATGGGACTTACAATATTCTTCTCCAGCACTTTACCTTCTCTCCAGTCATTGCTGTGGTTGTTTTTAATAATGTAGAATCTGTGCCCGTAAAATTTATCATTTTGTCTAATACGAAAAAGGAGATCACTTGATAAATTCTCAAGTTATTTCTTCACTGTATGGTGTTCGAAGGTGTAGATTTTAGTCCCCTGAATGGCTTGTGATATTCATTGCTTTACCAGTACATGGAGGAAAAAATAAACTCACATTTTCTGGCATTGAGAACTTCATTAATAAAAAAATTTTTGAAATAAGTTTCACATAGATTTTAGAGTTTCATAAAGAATTGTCTCTAGTTAATATTTGTGATGAACACTCCACAAAATATCTGAGGACAAGTCTTTGTAATTTCCAACATATTAATTTTTTAGAAAACACAAAGAACAAGGTATATGTAGGAAAATTGACAGATTATCAAGATATTAAGTGCCATTATTTTGTTCTCTAATATTATTATGGCTACCAGTCAGAGGCCTCTTAAATTACTGTCCTCCAGGCTACAGGAATCTGTATCCAAAGAAACAAAGAGAAATGGAGAAAGGCATTTGTTTTTGCAATCTGAAAATATCTGAAAGTCAATAGCACAAAAATCACAAAGGCACTAACATAGGTTTCTTAGCTAATGTGATGCAAATTGATGAGAAAATTGATGGAGATGAATTTTCACATATCTTTTCCCTTCCCATTATTTTCTTGTCAAAATTTTATTAATAAAAGGAAAAGAGAGAAAAATAAAACAAAAATCAGCTTTCTATCTAGCCTTGTACTTAAATATCTTCCTTACAGATTATTCTCAGGCAAACCTAACATGAAATTGTATTACACACTTGTTACTAATTCACAGACTCTAAGCATGTTTTCATATATATGCAATGCATTAATAAAATTATCACTCCCACATACAACCTCATGTATGAAATCTATTGTTTAGAAACATTTTCCAATCAAATGATTTCATATTTGTTACTCAGTTTAATTGTGAGTAATACAGCTTTAATTCCCACTCGAGTAGAAATGACAGATATGGTATATAAAAGAAGGTCTTCTGACTTCACTATGGGTGGTAATGTGTGCTCCCAGGCAGGACAATTTTCAAGTCCAGTGTGCTATAAACAAAGAAGCAAAAATGATTTCATCAAATGAAAAAGAATAACAAATATTGAAAGAGAACTCTGAGGGCTTCCAAACAAATATCTATCAGAGCTGCCCTTGTTTCTACAGTTTTTCAAAGGACAAATGTGTCTAAAGGCCCTCCCTTGTGCCAAAGCCAAAACCAAACTCACTCTCCTTGAGTAAATACTGACTTATAGTGACCCTGTAGGACAGGGTGAACTGCAGAGGAGGCAAATTGGGGAACTTGCATTTCTTGTACATTATGGCAAATTTCAATATTAATAGTGTTTGTTATCTTGTCTGTTCCACCCGTGTCCTTTGCCTAAGTGAAGCAAACAACATTATTTCCTGTTGTTTGGGGACCAAGAGGTATTATTCTATGATAGTTCTAGTAGCTTTCTTTGTAATCCCCAGAATTTGTATGATGATTCACTCTGTTGCATCAAATTACTTCATTGGTATGTATTGAAATAGCCAGAATGCCAAAAACTTTGGATTCTCCAGCTTTCCAGAAGAAGGAAAGCAAGAACCATGAGAGGGGAATTTTTGAATATAGGGGTAATAATAGACCAGGAACCTAATTACAACCATTTTACATCACTTAAGCAGTGCTAGGAGTTACTAAAGCAGTTTAGTCATGTTAATTGGTGTACTGTTGATTCTATTGCAGAACACTAATGATGGTATATGATTAACCAGAGTGCAGTGTCTCCTCTACCCAGGATTTTGCTTGTCTCCTTCCGACCCTTATTTTATATTTTAAAATCTTCTCTAGACACAACTTCCCTGTCGTCATCAAAGAAACAGCACGATATTGCAGCTAGTCATGATTACAGATAATCTGTTACGAAGGGGTGCTTGTCTTCAGATTTCTAGTTCAGACAGATTAGCCCTTCTTCCTTCCACTACACCTGAAAAGGCTGGGGCATGTGCAGGAGAAGGACCAACTAGCAACTCCTCCCTGCCTCCAACACCTGTGACATCCTATGGCCTAGGAACCTGTGCTCTTTACCCCCATGATGGAAAGCCCACCATAATTGTTTCCTTTTATTTCCTTCTTCATGTTCTCAAAACAAACACAGTTATTTTCTTTTTTTTGCATTTTTTAAAAGTATTCTCTCACTTTTGTTTAAGCCAAAGGGGCAGTTCCATCCTCTCCTGTAGGGTCTGTGTGAATCAGAATAGGCTTGATAGCAGGGAGTTTGGTTTGGGTTTTTATGTCTCAGTGTCAAAAACGTATGCCGATTTTCAGATTCTTAAACATGCCCCTGTTCCTCGTTGGATAACACCTACTATTTAGACATTTAGACACTGGGGAGAAAAACTCCAGTAGATCTTTATGGAAGTCAGTACACTTTCTAGATCAATCTTATTATTTTTTATATCGTTTTATTGGGGCTCATACAACTCTTCTCACAATCTATACATCAATTGTGTCAAGCATAAGTGAACATCCGTTGCCCTCATCATTCTCAAAATATTTGCTCTCTACTTAAGCCCTTGGTATCAGCTCTTCATTCCCGCCCCCCTCTCTACTTCCCTCATGAAGCCTTGATAATTTATAAATTA
>NW_022111300.1:27313955-27317801 GCF_000313985.2 Echinops telfairi | reverse complement strand
CCATCCCCCAGGGAGGAGGTTATATGTAGATCCTTATAATCGGTTCCCCCTTGCTACCCCACCTTCCCTTCACCCTCCCAGTATCACCTCTCAGCACTCGTCCTGAAGGGATCATCTGTTCTGGATTCCTGGTGTTTCTGGTTCCTATCTGTACTAGTGTACCTCCTCTGATCTAGTCGGATTTGTAAGGTAGAATTGGGATCATGATAGTGAGGGGGGATAGGGGGAGAAGAGGAAGCATTTAAGAATTAGAGGAAAGTTGTATTTTCATTATTGCTACACTGCACTATGACTGGCTCGCTCCTCCCCGCAACCCTTCTGTAAGGGGTGTCCCATTACTTAGAGATGGGGTTTGACTCTCCACTCTGCACTCTCCCCCATTTACAATGATATGTTTTTTTGTTCTTTGATGTCTGATACCTGATCCCTTCGACACCTCATGGTCACACAGGCTGGTGAGGTTCTTCCATGTGGGCTTTGTTGCTACCTGCAAGCCTTTAAGAAACCAGATGCTATTTCTTTTGATAGCCGGGCACCATCAGCTTTCTTCACCACATTTGCTTATGCACATATTTGTCTTCAGCGATCGTGTCAGGAAGGTGTGCATCATGGAGTGCCAATTTTATAGAACAAAGTGTTCTTGTATTGAGGAAGTACTTGAGTTGAGGGCCAATATCTATCTGCTGCCTTTCAGTCTTATTATATGAAAATTTTATACTGAGAGTCTAGGGAGCAGTCCAGCTTATTATGCATGCAAGTTTAAGTTCAGAGGCTTATACCCTAGTCTCAGGTGTTTTTTGTTGTTTTTTGACTTTGGGGTTTGTGCATTGCAATTTTGTTAACTTTGTTTGTTTTCTGTTTTTGCATAGGGAAGTAGGTATTTTGATAATTTACAACACTGTTATAACCTAAAATACAGGTATATACACATATATGTGAATTATTTCTTCCTATGATATAATTAAGAGTAATCCTTATTTTAAGATTTATTTTACTTTTCTTTCATGAATTTCTTTCATGAACAAATGTTTATGACATCAAGATGATCATACTATTATTCTTAACCATAATAACAAGATTGGTTTAGAACAGGGTTTTCATGTGAAATCTAACTGTCTGAATTTTGTAAGTATACTCCCTCTCAATATAGATAAAAAGTGATAGATAGATCACCAGGTGGATGCATAGATAGCTAATAAAGAAAGTGACAAGATGCATTTGTGGATTTTGACATAGAGTTTAGAAAGACATTATAAGTACGTATGCTTAAGTATCCCTTTTGGTGTTGTTGGGTTTATGGTTCAAAGCAACCAGCGGCTCTTCAGGAAAAAGTCTAGGTTATCTGCTCTCATACATATTTGCAGCCTTACAGAGTCGGGATGAATTGGGGTTGCCTCAATGACAGTGAGTTTTCAGTTGGATATGTCAAAATGAAATTCTTTAAGTTTCCACATTCACCACCATTACTATGGTCTTACACAGCCTTAAGGTACACATTTCACTACTTACCTGAATCCTGTGTGCATTTTAGTTCTGGTCTAGAATATTCAGTCAGATAAGTTTGCCTTAAAATCTAGCAGAGATAAGGTACCACTAAAATAAAACATTTGTGATAGAGTCATGAATCAAAGGTCAAAGGAGAAAGCAAGTTAAAAGAGCAGAAATTCCACCAAGGCAGCATCTTTCAAGCTGTACTGAAGATGTTCTGTCCAAAAAAAAAAAGGAGATTCAATGGACAAAGAAGTGTGGAAAACATCAGTTTGAACAAAGAAAACTTATGACCTGGTATTCTCATTCTAATATTCCATAATCTGAAATGTATTAGTGTACGGTTTGCATCATCAGAATACTTTTGGAGATGTATGTGCTCAATGTTTCACAAGTAAAACTGGCTATTGATCTCAAATATGTAAGTATGTGTTCAAGTGTTCTTATGTATGTTTAGTCTCTCCAGAAATCACGGCTTCTTGAACCATTCTCCTGTTCCTCATGTTTTCTTCTACTTCAGAAAAGGAAATACCAAGGGCTCAAGTAGAAAGCAAATGTTTTGAGAATGATGAGGACAACAAATGTACAAATGTGCTTAACACCATGGATGGATGTATGGATTGTGATGAGTTAAATGAGCCCCTAATAAAATGATTAAAAAATAAATAAATTAGTTCAGCCACCTTAAAAAAAAAAACAAAATACAGGTTTCTTTCACCTTTCCAATTTTCAATGCATTCACACAAAATTTCAATAATTCCTTCATACAAAATTACCATTGAGAGAAAGTAATGCAAGAGTTATCCCAGGAAATAGACTAAATTACTGCATGTTTCCTGAAGAATTTTATTCTCTCTACGTCCAGCGCTAAAGATGTAGACCCTAAGCTAGTGTCATCCATTCTAATTCTGTATGCCTCGAAAATTTCAGACATCGATACACTTCTTCTACACTAAGTAGCACAGTTAGGCTTTAAAGATGAGATCATAATGTGAAAATTAGTGTTTTGTGAAAAAAATGAAAGGTGATGACATCAAATAACAAAAAGTAGAATGACTATATCATCACATAGCTGTTAAATTGCGTTGTTAAATTATTGGCCAACTACATCATTGTATGACTGTCAAATTATATCATCCAATACCTGCTAAAGTATTATTATTATTAAACTGCTTCAGGATCATTAATTAACTGCCAAACCACTAAGATTCATGGCCCAGCAAAGTGACATGTAACATTAGCCATCATAGACTTCATGGCTGTAGTCTTACACTTCACCATTGGCTATTGCCAGATGTGTCTTGTTAACTAATGTGCAAAGTTGTCAGATAGGATAATCCTTAAGTGAGAATTGGATCTATGTGTGTACATAGACATACATTTAGCTTCTAATCTCATTAATAAAATATAAATTTAAAATTCACTTTTCTAGTATCTTCTAGGTTAAGAAGAGTTACTGGCATTATGTGCTCCATCTCCTCCTATGCACTAATTTTTAAATTTTGTAATTAAAACTTGCCTACAATTCTCTATGCCATTGACAGGACTCTGTCCCAGGACTCTGTGATCAATATTACTTTCATTTTCACAACTTCCCCGAATTCTTGATAAAGAGCTGATTTAATATTTGGGGGAAAATGTCTCATTTTAATATCCAAGAGAAGTACGTAGACTACCTTAAGAAATAGTGACCAAAATAAAATTTTCTAGTAACTGAGAGAAAAGAGTTTTATGTAAAGCAAAGATGGGCTGATTTTAGTTTGAGACCAAAGTGAAAATTGCAAATATTTAACAAAACAATATCTGTTGTATTCAGTGTTTCAAGATGGGACTACAATGCATAAATGTATGAATTATAGCCCTTAGGTTAAACCAAGTTGTTTTCTTCAAATACATTAATATTAACTAGTCTGTGATATTCTCAGTTTTATTAACAAGCCCTAACTAGTTATGTCAGCAGCTGCATACACAGGTTAATCTTCCGTAGTGTCAACATGCCTGGGATAATAAAGTGGGCAATAATATCAGAACTGCCAATTGCTTTCAACAACAATACTATTGACAAAGATGTTTACAGGTATTCTGTATTCGACCACCAACAATTTCTACTTGAGGACAAAAAAGAGAATGGTCCCATGTGAGTAATACTGTCTCCCTTTCTTTTATATTCATGGCTCTCTTTGTCTTTTCTCCTCTAATTTATAATAGAGAAATAAAACAGCCAGCATCAGACTAGTGCCCTCTAAAATACAAGTTTATTAAAAAGGTAGCAATTTACTGAAATATATTCTCAACATTCTACTTGTTTGTGAGACTGTAGTTATTTATAGATGCCTCAACTTGCCCTAATTTTTTCTA
>NW_022111300.1:27300835-27312704 GCF_000313985.2 Echinops telfairi | reverse complement strand
AGGAGAAGCCACATGGACCTACCCTGATGCAGCCCTGGGTGCTGGAGCAGCCTAGTGGAGACCCCTGAAAGTGCTGAGATGCTTACATACTCACTGATCCAGCTTTCCTCCTGCAGTTGGCATCACTGCACCTCTTTTGTGAGATTGAGGAGGACTTTGGAGATCTATGTTGGACAGATGGGCTAATGTTGGACTTACAAGCTTGGTCAGCACTGGGTTGGGAAGCTTTCCTAATGTCCACTTACCCTTTATATAAATCTCTCTCTCTCATATATATATGAGTTTCTGTGGATTTGTTCCCCTAGTTTACTCAGACTAACAGACTTTCTCTTCTTGAACTATATTTAAAGACATTTTCTCAAAGACATATCCAAAGTGCATAGAGTCATTAAAAAAAAAAAAGTAGGATTATAACACTTTCTACCCAAAGTACTCTAAAGCATTTAATTTCATTGTTAGCACAATTGATCTCCTCATAAATATCAATGAGTTTCTGCCTCCATTTACCTCTGTGATAAGGTCCAGCTGCACTGGGTTGGTCACTATTTCTAATAATCATTTAGCAAATTCCTGCCTCAAGACCTTTGCAATACCTTTTCTATCTGCTTTGAGTTTGGCCCACAGTTAGCTTCATGACTTGTTCAACTCCTTTATTCCTTTAATCAAACGCCAGTTTCTCAACGAGTCCTTCTATAAATACCCTATTTAAAATTGTACTCCCTCAAAGCCTTTCCCTTTCCCTGTGACACGCATTACTATATAACAGAGCTTGTATTACCTCTGTCACTTATTGATTTTCTCCTTCCAGAATGCAAGTTTCAGGAGATAGCGATGTTTGTGTTCTGTCGAACCCCACAACATAAAGGGTGTCTGAAACATGTCACCAATTACTGAATGTCTTTGTTTACAGGTAATACAGTGAGAAGACATGGCATTATGTTTCAGAGTAGGGGATTCTATCCCTTGCTTCCATGTTAGAAAGCATGAGTTTCTTAATCTCCTGTAGGCTGTAATTACAAACCATTCCCAATTTTCTGAACAGAATTTGGGAGGCATTGAATCATGCCATAGAGCCACATTCAGGCTGTCTGTCTCAATATTTTGCATGCATACAGAACTCATGAAAAGCCAGTGCTATGTGACAAATAGCCAAATCCTTTATTCGCCGTGGTTGAATGACCTTTTCTTCTAAACCTTACAAGTATTTTGAATGCTTTAAACAGTGATTCTGAAGCGAGGGAAGTGCCTCTCTCTTCCCAGACGTGCTCAAGTCTTAGGTCAGCGTTCTGATTGTATAAGAATGTACAGATCTAGATTTAGTTTGGACCACACAGATGAAAGAGGAATGCAAATGGTGAAAGGAAAAGCAATGGCCAGCCTGCTCTTCTTTATCCCCAGGAGACTGAAAACGCTATAAATCCCTCCTCGAGATTTTCTATCATTTCTCCACCAGTTGGTGTATGGAGATAACATTTGAGAACTTTTTGTTTCCTTTCTCTTTTTAATTGCTTCCAATACTAGAATTTATCTTTTTGATATGGAAAAATATTTTCTCTACAGAAATTACTATGTTTTGGAAAAGGGAAAAAATATTTCCCAAAGTATTATATTAATGAATGTTTATGAGCTTCAGTTCTGGCAATTCAAAGGGCTCCTGAGACACCTATTCCGAGAGCTCAATTCAACAAGACAGACATTTAGTTTTACAATAAACCAGATTATTTCATGCAAACTATGGAACTCTCCTTGAAATGTTAACTAAATTTTCCATTCTGAACCCTGATCATCATGAATTCATTTTATTTCCTATTCACAGCAAAGCAGCACTGAATAACTTACCTCTACATATCAACATGACAAGAGATTTTTGAACCCCTTTCAATTTCTGTTATGTTATGGAAAACTAATTAATTGTGGCCACAAACAAACTATTCTAGACCGAGAGAGAGAAGAACCGTTTCCACAGGTCGAATGCATACTCATTTATTTGTCACAGAGCTGCCTTTTCTTGTCAAATCTTACAATCTCAAGACACTCGTGTGAAATGTCATATGGAGTACTACAGGCAATATTCTCCAAGATAGAGACTTGACACAGGTCTTTATCAGAGTATGTCCATGTAGGTGTTCTGATAAAATCAGGTGCCAAGTTATTCATCCCAGCTAATGAAGTTTTTGGAAACTTGTTCCACAATATACTGTGTGACTTTTCACACACAGGAAAAGAAAACGCGATACTCATGATCTGTTCTCTTTATGGCCCAGAGAGTGGAATAGAATTCTCTATCAACTCCTTTGAGTCTTTATAACCCTGCAGGGGAATCGCCAAGCAATACACACTTGAATCATTGCACACGATGGGTTTTTAATTTGGAAACAAATTGTTTCATGAAAAGAAGTGCTCATTTCTATAAATTAGCTTGCATCGATTGCTGTCATCTCCTTTGTTTTCTGTAGTACCACACATGTGAGGCTGTCCAGGCTCTGATGGGGTAGTAGAGTCCTGATGGCGTAGCAGTTATGCCTGGAGGTCAGCAATTCAAAACCACCAGCTGCTCCACAGAAGGACAACAAGGCTTTTTACTGCCTGAAAGAACCTCACAGTGGCTTTCTACTTTTGTCCTATAAGGTGCCCATGAGTCATACTTGACACAATGGCAGTGAATTTGTTTGTTTGTTTCTTCTTCCTGTTTTTACTTTATAAAGTCCTCAAGAAGGCCATACAACCCCCAAAACACTGTGCTACAACACAATTCAAAGTCTGGCACCACAAGATTTTCAAAATTACACCCAAGAGTGAAGACTATTATGATATCCATGGCATTAGACAGATTTGATTATACACTGGGCATCACAAGTGAGAGCCTCCAATGACTTAAAATATTCACAAAGTGCTCTACTGAATGCTCTGAAGCCCATGACCCTCAACTTATTATTCTACATGTATTGATCCTGTACACATGACCCACCTTCTTTGTCCTGTAAGTATGGGTCTTTCTACAAGGCCCAGCACATTTTATCCCTCCAGGTGAAGCTGAAAAGAGATGTCTCAACTCCATCTCTGAGTTCATGTCGCACACATCTTGTTTCGTACTCTAGTCTGGAGCCATCTGATTGTATGGTCACGAGTCTTAGTATGTCCTACTTTCTTAGTGTCTCTGTCCACTCTAATCACTGTGGTTGCTAGGTGCCCTCAAGTCTATTCTGACTCAAAGTGACCCTAAGCACAAAAGAAAGAAACGCTCCCTGGCTCTGTGCCGTGTTCACAGTTGTTCTTATTTTTGAGCCCTTTGTTGCAGCCACCGTGTCAATCCATTGCATTGAGGTCCTTTCTCTTTGTCAATGCCCCGCTACTCTGCCAAGCGTGATGTCCTTCTCTAGGGACTGGTCTCTCCAGACTTCATGTTCAAGGTATATGAGGTGAAATCTTGCCATCCATGCCGCTGAGGAGCATTATGGCTGTAACTCTACCATGATGAATTTGCCTGCTCTTTTGATGGTCTGTGGTACTTTCAATTCATTATAACCCTTTGCACAACAGAAAAAAACATTGTCACATTCTGTGAGGAACCCTCGTATGGGGGCTGATCATCAAGAAAGAAAAGCTTAGAATGCAGAGCACCCTTTGGACCCAGAATCCCTGTGCAAAAGCCTTTTTGACTCAGGAGACAGAAAGAGCTATTATACTAGAAAACTAGAAAGAAGTAGCAGACAAGTGGTATCAGCAGAATCAACCAAACAAGGAGATAAACAGCAAATAATGTATGGACTCCCAAATGCAGAAGAAATAATTCAGATTGCCTCTGGACAAAAGGCTTGCTGGCAGAGTGATGGCTCTAGGCACTGAGGAGTTTGTTTGTTGACCAACAGAGCTAAGGATGACTGCTCTGGGGCCCAAATGACTGGCAGTGCAAGTGATCTGGTCATTTACCAGCAGATCTAAAAGAGCCTTCTAACACTCTTGCAAGGATAGCAGAGAACAAGAGGTCAAAAGACTGACTACCAGAGAGAGATGTACCTCCAGGTATTGCTAAGATTTTGAAAGAAGATCTAGATACTGTATTATTTCTGACCCTGGATTGTAATGTGCTACTTCCCTAATAAACTGCATTGTCATGATGACTGTCAGTTCTGGTCAGCCATTGTACTGGATTACCAACCACAGCAGAGAACCTGAGTGCGATGAAAAGGGCAGGGTCAGAATCAGTGAAAAAGTTGAATGAAGGAGGCATGGCTGATCTCTGACTTATAGGAACCATCCTTGCTTGTTGATCTTAATCCTCCTTACTGCTTTTGCAATTTGCAGTCAGAGACTTCTGCCATGACATTTTCACAGTGAGGCTTTTTTAAATTGATACCAGAATCAGAGGTTCGTCATTGTATTTCCGAATGCTTCCCCTGTCAATTTTATGGAGGAATGCCTTTGAACTATCTCTATAGTTTTTGTCCAACATTTGATTCATTACCATAGGCTACTGAATTGATATTTATAATTTTTAGATCAATTGATTTATCAGCTTCTTCTCAGCTGGTAAAATTAATGCAATTTTGTACCTTCCTCAAAGTAACTATCATAGGGATTAACTGATGAGGAACATCAGATATGTAAACCTCAATTCAAATATCTAATTTCCCTATAAGCCTAGGAGCATCCTGAGTGATTTATTTTTTAACTCCTTAACTATTACTTTGAATTCAGCTTTAGGAAAGGGAGTACAAAGTCGTCCCTGGAAGTTTGTTCTCTCACCCTTCAACTGGTTTAATGCTGAGGGACATCTGAGCCAGATGAGGTGATCGAGGTAAAGAGACAGATCCTGATTTGCAAGTGGCCTTTCATACAGATCAGAAACCTTTGTAAGATAAGAAGAAAGAGGAAGATACAAAGAGAGAGGAGTGAAGAGTCAGAAGACATGGACTCATCAAGTGTTTTATGTGTTTCTTCCTTATTGGACATATTAATCTTGGTGAATTTGGGTGTCATGTCTCATAAAGACATCAATTTCAAATCCTTGACTCATTGTTGGAAGCTTCTAAATACCAAACAAAATAAGCACCCTAAAAGTTTGTTTAGTTAAATGATTCTCCAATTTCAATCTAAAATATACCAATTTTAATAATTAAAAAAAACCCTAAAAGTGGAAAGCACTCAGAAAACGGCCTTTGGTGAGAGCATGCCACAACTTGTAATACAAACATGACTCTTACCCATAAAGCTCAAATACATAGCATGGTATATACATGGAAAACCAACAGGCAGAATCCATTAAAATTCAAAAACAGAGACAAAACCATTTTCAGGCACAAATCAAAATCTGAGTAAAATGGAGCTGATCTGCAACATAACGAGATAGAGCATGCTTTCCAAGAGGGCCCATCAAATAGCCACTGAGGCTCCTCTTGGAAACAGGGAGCTTAAAAGAGCTAAGTAAGAACCCTCACCTGTGTCCTTTTACGGTACTGAGGTTGCAAGCTGGTAACCTCAGCCCCACTCCGGACACCAAGTAATTTTAAAAAGTGAAGAAAAGCTTATGTAAATTAGGAGTTTATTTCACATCCCGAGATTTTCTAATCATAAGTGCTAATATGAATGTTCAAAAGGACATTTCAAAGATGGAGCATAAATACACAACTTTTGTTAGAAATCCATACGTGAGAGAAGCAAGTATGGAAGTATATTTGATTGCTTGACACTCAACCTGCTCTGTAAGACCCATCTATCAAGATATCTATAAATCTGGGTATCCAAAGTTAGCCACAGTTGCTCTCATTCCAGCATTGGCTCCTATAACCCCTTGGCTTGGTCATCTTAGGTGGTTGCAAAGTAAATTATTTGGTTCAAGATTATAATCAGGTATCACTTACTTCAAAAAGAAGAGGTAGGAGCATAAGACAAAATGGCATCTGATTCAAATCTGTGCTAGAGTTTAGTAATGACAAATTTTAGGGTGTTCTTTCATCAAAGTGAGATAATTGAATTTACCTAAGTTATGTTTCATTTCAAAGTGATGGAAAAACTATATGACATTTGAAGTAAATGCATAAAAATAACAATGTAAGTATAATCATATTTAAGAAAAAAAATCTCCCCTTTTATCTCTGTCTTTATTTGACTCCTTATTGAGAGCGCTTAAACAAGAGAATTATTATAACTTACAGCAGATTAAAAAAATATTTCTTCCTTTCATTCTCTTCAGATAATTGTGCAGTCATAGTTATTCATACTGCTGCCCAGTTGTTTATCACTGAGCTTTGTAGAAATTCTAGAAATCTAACTGCATCCCAGACCGCCCTCTGGGTGTTTGTTAAATTATTAAGTCCCCAATGAAACTACTAAGAAAACAAAATAACCAAACAAGATTCAGACTTGTAGTTACATAAAATTGAATACTTGCACAATATTGTGGGCTTTTCATTTCAAATGTAATGCAAGAAAGATATCAGAATCTCTGTTCTGCCCCAATAGACCAGCATTTTTGCTTTAAGATTCTATATTGAAATTATCACTATCATAGATCCTTACAGAGTTAATGCTTTATGTATACAATTCACTTCCCTTTTAATACAGTTATTTTTAATCTTTCAAAACTTTAGTGGTAATAGAAGAAGGAATGAAATTCCCATAGCCACAAAAATGAGATATAACCACGCTTTTTCTTTACTCAACCATAGTTCCCCTCACTTTGGGCCAATTATGTCTCTTATTTTATATTATAGATAAATTAAACATAAGGAAATATTCACCAATTCAACAATTTTTACATATATAATACACTAATTACATTCTTTATGTTGTTTCCATTATAATTATTATTTTTCAACTTATTTCACCACTATCAACACACACACACACACACACACACACACAGCCACCCAGTTGATTCAGACTCATCATAACCCTAGGACACAATGAAACTGCCCCCGGGGCTTCTGAGACCGCAACTCTTCCTAGGAATAGAAAACCCTGTCCTCTCTTACAGCAGCTTGCTGTTATCCCCACCCCCTCCCATGAGGAACCACTGCACCACAGGGCTCTGAAAAACAGTCCGTGAATTTTAATTATGGTACTGGGAAAGAGGACTGAAAATACCATATACTCAAAAGAACAAACAAATCTGTCTTAGAAGAAGTACAGCCAGGATACTCCTTAGAGGTAAGGGCGGAGAGACGTTTGTTAGGAGAGACTTGTCCCCGGTGAAGGGCATGACAAGACCGATTTCCTCAGTGGCGGCATCGATGGCCTCAACATAAGAGCAAGAGGGAGGCTGGCACAGTACCAGGCAGTGTTTTGTTCTGTTACACCTTAGGGGTCCTTGGTCAGGACCCGGTTGATGGCACCTAACAATAATACCAGCAGAAACTCCATGCCTCCTGAGACAAACTCCCTCCCCCGCCCCCCCGCCCCTCGGTCCTACACCTGGTAACCACTCATAATCTTTGGAGCCTATATATTTTCTTAGTTCATATAAAGGAGCTCATACATGATTCATTCTCTCATGATTGACTAACTCACCTCCACATCAAGTTCTCAAGGTTCACCCATGCGGAGTGTTGCCTCGGCATTTCATGTCTCTTTACGGATGAAAAGTTATCTGTTGTCAACATGCGCCACATTTTGTTCATACATTCGTTTGCGGATGGACATTACAGCATCACACTAGAGAGCAGTTTTTGAAACCTGAGCTACACTACTGTGTGGTGTTTTATGGATATTGTGCTCAGAATTAGATATTTTAAAATAAAAAATTAAGATAATCAAAACAGAAGTCAATACAACGTCATTGTGCAATTGAGGAAACGATTGCCCAAATATATTAGATAAATTGCCCAACATTTTGAAGCTACCTAGAAAGGGATCCAATTTTCAATGCCCGTATAAGCAGGTAAGGTTAGAATTGAATGGTGTCATTTTTAGTGAGACTTAATTAGCTGTATTTAGGTATATTTTACATGTCATAAAGTTTACTCTATTCAAGTGTACAATCCAGTAATTTACCAAGTGGTGTAAATATAATCTTAAAACACTTTCAGAATACTGCCATCACTTCACTAAGATTCCTGAGCCCCACTCTTGACCTTGAGTCACTATTAGTCAACCCTCAATAGTTTTTTCCTTCACACATGTTTTTTTTACATGGCTTTTAACTTCTTTTATTTTCAATTTATTCAAAGCTAAAATAAGTGTAATGAAATTGTGCTATTGTGAAAATCAAGCTAGATCATATGTGATCTAATATAAACAAAAGTATTTTTAAAGAAGTACATATTAACAGGGATCTACTTATTCCCTGGTATCATTTCAAGTGAAAGACGAGGAAATCCATGGAACTGAGGGCCTGTGTGTATGCTGGCATTAGAATAAGGAGTTCAACTTCAGACAAATTGGTTGCTACACTTTATTAACTGCAGCAAAATTAACTGAGAAGTCTCATTATATTTCCTAGCTTCTTCTTTGCTCCCCATGTATTCCAAATGCTATATTTGACTCTAGGCCTCAGGAAGTGATGAATCAGTTGAATCCTGGGTCTTTTAGCCTGAGAACACCTGTTAATGGAGCCAATTACAGCAGAGGATGACAGAGATTTGGAGGAGATGCTGACATTTGTCCAGGAGAAACTGTGCTGAGTACCCATAGAAGTCCTGAACAAACCACCAAACAGCTGTCGAAGAGTACGAATTTTGAATGTCTTGGCTCAGGTGAGACTTTAGATAACAGTAATTTAGTCAAAGTTTTGGGATCTTTTCGTTGAAGAAATGTACCTTACTAGAGATAAAGATATCATATCTTGTTTCTCATAATAAAATCTTACCTGTGGGAAAAAACCTAAAAATATGTAGTCTTTGTACTTCAGGTAACCTTGTTTTACACAATACATGAAGTGATAGCAATGGAGGAAATCTGGCTTGTTGATAGGCTCATTCCATGCTACATATAGTTAATGACATACTTGAAAATGATTGTCACTCGAGACCCCATGAATATTTTCTCCACATTAATTACAACCAACTCCAGGGCTGTATACATTTCCAAGCCTTCAATACCTTTAATACCAATCTCCAATTAAAGATTCATGATGACTTTCAGCTTCATATTAGTAAGCTCCAACTTAGTCTAAATATCAAAAGAAAACAAACATGCATACAACATTGTATGTCGCTCTTCTGAGACACAGGGAGGGTATTGCTCAACTGGCCACTCAATTAAGCTTCTAACGTGAGGACTATTCAGTAGTCCCTTTTGAGAAAAAGATTTCCAAGGGGGCGATTAATAAAATAAAGCAAGGTTTTAAAAAAAGCTGACACCTTATTGCTCATTTCTACATTTTGAGTCAACTCTCCCCCAAATAAACTAGTTCCCTTTCAATTTTTTTTTGGTTTGTTTATTTGTGCTTTTTTTTAAGGTGGGGGAAACGTGGGCTGGTTTCAGCTTTCCTTGACTTAAAATTATGCTTTTGGAGTTTTTCTACACACCCTGCACAACTGTCACCACTACCACCACCTGCCCTATGAAATCAATGCTTTAACACCTCTTACTTTTTTAAGTCTAAATATTTAATTTGATGGCTATACCACTCTTCTCTGTTTATAGTTAAAAGAACTACACAGAATAAATAGTACTAACTCTGACTGTTTGGTTGCTTTTTTTTGCTTTGTTTTTGTTTTTCTTAAATTAGTCCCCTCCCCCCCAATGTCATCCTTCTAGTGTCACATATGCTTATGATAAGCGACAATACATTTGCTTTAGGAATACGAGGATATAATGACCATATCAAGAAAGCATAACACATACACGCTGAGTAAATAAAAACATTGAATAAATAAAGCCTCATAAAGAATTCCCACAGCAATGTTTGCACTTGCTTCAGAGGTCTCCACTCTGATTAAAAACAAACAGCCTCGACTCAGCTAACTGAATTTGATCACCTGCAGCAGGAGGACGCATTAACGATGTTTTTGTCAAGTGCCATCATGTCAACCAAACTCAGAGTGACCCTGTGAACAACGGACGGAGGCACTGCTGGCTTCAGGTCAGCCTCCAAAGCATTGCTGTGTTTGAACTCCTGGTTGCTGCCACTATGTCAAGCTACCTTACTGAAGAGCTTCTGTTCTCACACTGACCCTCTACTTTGCCAAAAATGAAATGTGCTTCTCCAAGGACTGGTCCCTCTTGATATTATGTCCCACATACATTAGACAAAGTTTCCCCATCAGCCCTTCCAGCAGTACTTATTCCAACACAAATCCGCTCACTAGGGCCATCCATGGATTAGTCAATCGTGTTGAACACCACCACCATTCCAAATCATCAGTTCTTTCTGAGATTTTCTTACTCATTGTTCAATTTGTGTAGCCAGATGAGGTGTTTGACAATGCCTTGCATTGGATCAGGGGCACCTTAGCCTTTAAAGTAGTGTCTTTGGTTTTCAAATCCTTAAAGATATCTTTGCAGCAGATTTGTTCCAGGTGATATGTTGCTTATTTCTTTGATCACTGATCCCATGGGTGCTAATTGTGGATATAAGTCTTCAATGGTCCTTGTTAATCTTGAAATTGTTTCTTCTTAAAATGCCTCTGTACCACAGAGCCACAGCTCAGATCCTCATGAATTCTTTGCCAGCCGTGTTATTCAATTGACCAAAGGGTTTCCATGATCATGACTGAGGTAAATTAGTGTATGTTTAATGGGGCTTAAGAATAATCCCATAGTTCAGTAACTAGTATCCCACACTTTTTTTTGGTTTGTTTGTTTGTTTCCTTTGAGTGCCCTTTCTTGAAGACATTATCCACTGCCATGGTTTCAATCAACTTCTTTGTATTAATGTTTAAATAAGAACCCCAAAGTCCTGTTGTATCTCAAGCTATTAAATACATATTTTGACGTGCAAGTACCAATATAAAAAATATTTTGTATCCAACTAATGATAAATTTATTTTAAAGCAATTTCTATTTTAAATATTATTGTTGTAGTGCCTTTGAGTTGGGTCCTAATTCATAGCAAACCTATGTAGAACAGAATGAACACTGCCTGGTGCTGCACCAGCCTAGCGATTGTGCAGATGTTTGAGTCCATTGCTACAGTCACGGTGTCCGTCCAGCTCTTCTTGAGCCTTCCTCTTTTCTGCTGCCCCTCCGCTTTATCAAGTCTTTTCCAGGGCCTGATCGCTCCTGATAATATGTCCAAAGCACACAAGACAAAGTCTCACCATCGTTGTCTCTAGGGAGCACTCTGGCTTGACTTCTTCCAAGACAGATCTGCTTGTTCTTTTGGCAGTGTATGGCACTTTTGATATTCTTCACCAACACCATAGCAAATTCCTCAATTCTTCTTCCGTCTACCTTAATCAATGTTCAACTTTCAAATGCATATTCTAGATGTTATCGCCTCCAAAACACTCACTTTACTTAAGAAACAGGTGCAAAATCATTTCACAAGATAGAATCATAGGACTTATTTCTGAGACATCTAAACCTTTCCCTACTTAAGCTTTTACAACCTCTTCAAGGGTTCAATATGTCTTTTCCTTTCTTTCCCAGATTATTTGTTTTCCTTTACCAACATACTTAGGTCTTATCTGGTTTCTTCCATTGGCATCTTACAGGCAAGCTTCTTTGTTACCAGATCTCTATCACATCTTGGCAGCCTAATTTTCCATTAGACTATAAAATCCCACTTAATAATTTACAAAAAGATGAAGGGCCAGTTCATGGAAAATATGGCACTGGTAATAGAAATGACAGCAGAATTTACATGATAATTTTTTTCAAGATATATAATTTATTCTTTGAAAATGTATGTGTTCACAAGTGATCCAAATTGGTGATGAGAAGGGTGTAGGAGGCCTGGTAGGGCGTGATCAAGGGTAATGTGACC
>NW_022111300.1:27290818-27299646 GCF_000313985.2 Echinops telfairi | reverse complement strand
CCTCACTGGATGGAAAACACAACAATCAAATCAAGTACATCGATAAAAATAGAGATTATGGAGAAACTTAATATTTTCAATCAGAACACAGCCTGGGCTGACTAGGAAAAGTCTCATTAATTGCTCACATGGAAGTACAAGTTGAAGCAGGAAAAAAATTAAAAGATGTTCATGAGAGTCAAAATAAAACGTTAAATGTGTCTCTCCTGAATTGAGACCATCTCAATTGAGATAGCATACAGTGTACACTGATGAACAAAGACCGGATGCATTGTGTGATGACATGAAATACATATACGTGAAGAAATAAAAAATACCTTAAAATATAAAATGAAATAAAAGACCAGATTGGATGTCAGAAGAGACCCTGAAACTTACTCTCAAGTTTAGAATAGTTAAGGCAAATGGAAGAAATGAAGTATGAGTGAAAGTCTCCAAAGGGCAGTTTGAGGTGATGTCTCAGATAAAGGATTAAAATGATATATGCAAACACCTGGAATTAAAAAATTAGAAGGGAAAAATAAGTTCCATTTACTAAAGCTGAAACAAATGAAGCTAAATCTATTCTTTGAGTTGAAATATTGAAGGAGTCTATGCCTACCATATTGAGTAACACAGAAAATAGAAAGAAAGAAAATAATTCACAATCACTGTGCCAAAGTAAATAAATAAATAAACAAACAAATAAATAAATAAATAAATGGTTGCAATTCAATCATTTCAGGGGGTAGTGTATGGTCAAGGAACTGATAGTATTGATAGGAAGAAATCCAAAATGTACTGAAAGCATTTATATGTATATAAAATAAGGTTCAATCATTGAGTTTTAGGAATAGAAACAATACCAATTATGCAATTTATTTTGACATATGGATACAGTGCTGGGAGCACTCAGTCTTCTATCAAACACATTTGGATGACAACTCCCTGGCCAACTAACTACAAGAGATCCATATTTGTGTCCATTCTAGAGAAAGGTGATACAAGGGAATTCAGAAATTTTTAAGCAATATTATTAATATAACATCCAGGTAAAATTGTGTTGGCAATAATTCAAAGACTGTCACATCAGTACTTAAGCAGAAGCACTACCAGAAAATCAAGCTCAATTCAGAAAATAATCTGAAAGGAGGGACATCATTGCTGATGTCAGAAGCGTCCGGACCTAAAGCAGAGACTGCCAGAAAAAGGTTTTCCTGTGCTTTGTTTACTCTGCAAAGGCATTTCGCTGGGTGGTTCAAAACACATTATGGATAATATAATGATGAATGGGAGTTTGAGAACACATAATTAGATATGCTGAAAGTGGGTTTTGGGCTTCTACTGCTCTCCACAGCTTTCCACAAATTGGGTGGTCACAATTTTAGCTCAGATACTAGTCAGAGGAAGCTGCTGGCTGACCTCCACTAGCCACAGACAAAAGTATGAAACATAGATTATTGTAATCCTGATCTTGCTGCATCAAACGATGCTTGGTCAGTTGTACTCTCTCTAGAACAAACCTAAATTTATTCTAGATGCAAGGTTTTCTTATTGGTTCCATGAAAATATTTCTTCCCTGGTTCTTAAAATATTGATGGTGGTCTTTTCTTTCCTCTCCATTTTTTGGTATTTTTATCTTTATATTACTGTTGTTTTGTCATTACCCTTTATCTGGTGTTTGTTCATTACTGCTTCTGTTGGGTTCATCAGTTTGTGAAGCACAGGAAGAGTGGATGCATAGAGATCATAACTGAGTCAAGGGTTGTAGGGGATCGAGGAGCCGGTGAGGACACCTGGAGGAAGGGGAGAGGGTTCTGGAGTAAACAATGAAGGTGGGAGTTGCAGGGAGCACTAGAACCGAATGTGATTTACAACTTATCTTAAAGGAGATTTAATCATGGGGAGCCGGGGAGATGCTCTAAAATTGTGAAAATGATTGCACAATTCTTGATATGATTTAATGATTGAGTTCTATGATATGTGGACTAGGTATCAATAAAACTATAAAAATGTTATAAAATGTCTTGTGATAATGCTTGTACAACTATTTTTAATATGATTGAAATATTAAATTGTATGATATGCGAATCATATACTAATAAAATGTTAAAAATTTATATATTAAAAAGAACACTTAATGATGCTCATGCTGAACCAAGAAGTACAAAACATGGGCACACAACTAGCTGAAAATCAGGAAATGTCTGATGGCCAGGGTACTGCGGCCAGGCACTAACAGGCATGAGCATACCTCCTCAGCAGAGATCATACCAGGAGAGAAGTCCTGTGCTCCCTGGAAGGTAGAAAAACAAATGAAAAACTAAGGATACCCACATTTCTTAAAGTTGGAGATCAGCAAAACCTGCTGATGGTTACTGACTCCCCTTAGCCATTAACAAACGAATGACCCAAGCCTCTCATAGGAACCCCCTCTGCCCTGATCCAACCACCCAACCAAACCTTTTACCTCAATGGATTCTGGGGACCCTGCATGGATGATATTCCAGGTGGGCAGCTTGGTTCAGACAACCTCATTACTGAAGCAATTCCCTACTGTTTTGTTCTGTTTCTTTGGTTTCCTTTTTAAATCATTTATTGGGGGCTCCTACAACTCTTATCACAATCCATACACACATCCATTGTGTCAAGCACAATGGTACATTTGTTGGTATTATCATTCTCAAAATTTTTTCTTTCTATGTGAGCCCTTGATATCAGCTCCTCTTGTTTGATTTCTCCTACAGGGTCCCTCCCACACCTCTCTACCCTTGTGAGTGGCAGATACAGACACACAGTTACACTGGCAAATAATCAGGAATTTCCATGCAAAGGACATGACTATATTTTTTAACTTTTGTTTTATTTTTCTTTGTTTTTATGTATTTTAACCTAATTTAATATTTTATATTCTTTCCTTGTTTCCTCCTACTTCCTCTTCCCATGTGACCCTGCTACCCTGTGACTACGCATACCCAACCAAAAAGAGGAAATATTTAGAAATAAACTTAAAGAAGCAATAGGCCTGTATAGAGAAAATTACAGAGCACTATTATAGGAGACCAATAAAGACCTACCCAAATGGAAGTATACTCATGTTCCTGGATAAGAAAATGTAACATTGTGAAAATGTCAGTAATAAAAAGAGTAATCTATAAATCCAATGGAGTTTCCATCCAAATCCCAACTTTATTCTTGAAAGAAATGGGAAAACCAATTACCAACATCCTAATTAAAGAGAAGTGAGTGATCTAGGTTAATCAGATCAAGTCCATAAGTCTAATATTAGCCTGTAAGTCCAATACTATTGCATAATCTCTCTTCAGACTCATGCAGCCCCATGCAATGATGCAAAATGCAGGAAAATCACAGTTTTGTGGGTGAAAAATCTTGTGAGTCCAATGGTGGAAGAAGCATCACAGGGCTGGCTCAGCTTTCTGCTTCATCTCACTCAGGTCTCAGCCTGGCTTTACATGGCTTGTCAACAGGAAGGACAAACACTGTGGCCCACCTCCAGGGAGAATGAGAAGTTCCCAGAATCCTCATGAGAAAGCCATGCCCACAAGGAGACACCATCAGGTCATGACCCAATTGACACTCCACCCCTACACTTATTTATAAAGTTGATATGAAATTGTGTAATTACCACAGTAGATAGATAGATCAATGGAACAAATTATAAAACCAAAAATAAATGCATCTGTCTATTGGCAACTGCTTTTGAATAAAGGATCGAAAAAATTAATGAGAAAGGGAGAGCCCCTTTAACAAATGGTGCTGGAACACTGGATCTCCTGAACAAACAATTCTGGCTAATTGGATTTCCATTTACCAAAGAGTAAAACAGGACCCATACCTTGCTCTGTGCACAAGCATGAACTCAAGATGAATCCAGCACCTAAATGGAAATCTCAGTGCCAAAAGGATCATCCATGAGAAAATTGGGACAAACTTAAGAGCACCACTGACGGATATACACATGCTACAAAACCATAATAAAAGGACACACAGAAGACAAAATGGATGAGTGGGATCTACTAGGAATGAACATGTATATGCATTAAAAGACTTCATCAAGGAGCAGAGAGAGAACACATGGACTGGGCCAACATTTTTAGTAATGATACACTGACTAGGACTTGAGCACATATTGATGAAAATCAAAGACTACAGCTTTCAGTATGTCTAAAACTTTAACATAAAGAAAAATCCCTTCTCACAATCTGACCAACAAGCAACACTGTGATACACACAGAAAAGATTGAAGTCACCAAACATCTCCAAACCAAAGTCACTTCCCTTGAGTTAATTCTGACTCATAGCAATCCCGATAGAGTACAACTGCCTCTGTGGAGTTCAGAGGCTGTAGTCAAGGCTTTTACTTTAATGGCATTCACAATCAATGCCCCTGTAGGAATCAGTCAACAAGTGAAAGGATGTATTATATTAAGCAAATTTGCTGCTAAAGATCTTTTTAAAATTTTGAAAAGCAAATATATTATTTTGAGTACTAAAGTAAACTTGACACAAACCCTGTTATTTTAACTTTATAGGCTTGAAAAGGCAAGACTATGAATAAGGAATACTGAAGGATCAATGCCTTTGAACTGTGGTGTGGGCAAATAATAAGCAACCCAGAAGAATGAACAAATATTACCTGGAAGAGTATGTACATCGTGTTTCTTGGGAGGAAAGATAACGGTACTTTGGACTTGTTATGAAGAGGGACTCGTTGTTGGAAAAGACATCATAGAAGGTCAACATGAAAGAGCTGGATCAACCCTCAACCAGATAGATGGATACATTGGTTGAATAATAGGCTTAAGTGGAGTAATAATTGTGAGGATGACACAGAACTAGACAATGTTCTCTGTGAAACCAATGAAAGGCACCTGTCAAGAGCAACACTTTTCTTTCCTCTTACTCTGCTCACTCAATGATTTTTGATATTTTGTTTTTTATGTGTTCATTGATCTCATCACTTAGTTGTTGAGTATCAATTATGGAGACTAGTTTCCACTGAGACAACTTGTTTATCCTAATTTATTGATCATTGGAATCTCTATTATTGATCTCCACCAAGAATGTAAAATTTTCCTCTGAGAATGTTTCATTACATCCCCCTCATGGAATGGTTTTGTTTCAGAGGTGACCTTCTTCTGAAGCTCAAGACCAGCTCCTCTCCTAATCAAAAGGCAGAGCCCTGTTTTCTCAATAGTTAGTTGTCATGCTGCTAACAAAAGGTACAGGGACCGAAATCCATCAACTGGTCCAAGGAAGAAAACTCTTGGTTAACCAGAGAATTCCTAGAGCGCATTTCTATTCTGTCCTATAGGGACCCTATGAGTCAAAATCAACTGCATTGAATGCAGTAACACTCATCTAAAATCCTTTATTTGAATTATTTTATGAATTATTTATACTTTTCCCTCTTACCCCACGTTTAAGGTACACTGCTCACAAATGTTTCTCCCTTCCTTTATTTATCAACTCAGGAATCATTTCTGTTCTCTTTCTCCACTCTCCTCTATCCTCTGTAAAGCACAGTTCCTCACTGATATGACACATCTACTCACTATTATTGATGTAACTTGTATCACCAGTCATGTTTTCTTGTGAACCAGATAATGTGTGTATATTACCCTTTTCTATTGCCCAATATAAACCATTCTGGCAAATTACTAATCATTTAAAAATCAGGCATCAAAGAGCAAAAAATCATATCATCCTGAATGAGGGGGAGTGTGAAGTGGGGACCCAAAGCCCATCTGTAGTCAATTCAACATCTCCTTACAAGAGGGTTGTGGAGAGGAGACAAGCCAGTCAGGGTTCAGGATAGCACCAATGAAATGTCCAACTTGCCTCTCGTTCCTAAATGCTTCCTCCCCACCCAATCTCATGATCCTAATTCTACCTTACAAATGTGGCTATACCAGAGGAGGTACACTGGTACAGACAGGAACTGAAAACACGGAATGCAGGACACATGGTCGCTTCAGGACCAGTGCTGGGAGTGGCAATACCTGGATGGTGGAGGGAAGATGGTGGAGAAAAAGGGGAACTAATAACAAGGATCTACATATATCCTCCTGCCTGGGGGATGGACCACAGAAAAGTGGGTGAAGAGAGATGTCGGACAGTGTAAGTTATGACAAAATAATAATAATCTATAAATTATCAGTGGTTAATGAGGAGGGCGGAATGAGGAGCTGATACCAAGGGCTCAAGTAGAAAGCAAATGTTTGGAGAATGATGAGGGGAATAAATGTACAAATGTGCTTGACACAATGGATGGATGTATGGATGGTGAAAAGAATTGTATGAGCCCCCCAAAAAATGATTTTTAAAAAATGAGTAAGTCGTTGATAAGAATTTTTATTGCTCTTACTTTCCATTCCCAATCCCTACCACTTCTCATCAACTACTCCACTTTTATTGCCCCACTGTTGTAGTTCTTAGTATATTTTAAGCTATATCTAGTGAAAAAAAAAACGTTTTCCTCCTTTGGAGCCTTAATTTCTCAGACTCCTTAACATAAGTGCTGAGCATTTGCCCACATACACTCACTTCCCGGTCCTGTTTCACACACTAATGAACAATGAAAGAATAGAAATTCTGGAATACAATATTGTTCTCCTGCAGAACTTGTACATGAATCAAGAGGCAGTTGTGCTAAGGGAATAAGGGAATACTGCATGGTTTACAATCAAGAAAGGTGAGCAACAAGAGTTGTATCTTCACACCATACTTATTCAATCTGTATACTGAGCAAATCATCAGAGAAGCTGAGTTATATGAAGAAGAATGTGGCATCAGGACTGGAGAAAGACTTTTTAACAATCTTCAATATGCAGATGACAGAATTGCTGAAAGTGAGGATCAAGGATTGCAGCCTTCAGTATGGATTATAACTCAGTGCCAAGAAGACCCAAATCCTCACAAGTGGATCCAAAGGAAACATCATGAAAAACGGAGAACATTTTGAACTTGTCAAGGATTCTGTCTGGCTTGGTTCCACAATCAGCGTTCATGGGAGGAGCCATCAAGAGCAAACAACTCATCGCATTGGATAAATCTGCTGCCCAATATCTCTGCAGCATACTGAAAACTAAGGTTATTACCTTGAGGAATAAGATGTGCCTGACCCAAGCCATGATAGTTTCAATGGCCTCATATGCATGTGAAAGTTGGACATTGAATAAGGCAGACTGAAGAAAAATCAATGCATTTGAATTATGGTCTTGGGGAAGAATATGGAAAGTAGCGTGGACAGTTGAAAGGACACACCCATCTGTCTTGGAAGAAGTACAGCGAGAGTGCTACTTTAGAAGGAAGGATGGCAAGTGTGAGACTTTGCCTTACATTGTTTGGACATGTTTTCAGGAGACACCAGTCCCTGGAGAAGAACATCGTGTTTAGTAAACCAGAAGGACAGTGGAAAAGCGAGGCTGCCAAGGAGATGGATTGACACCCTGACTGCAAAAATGGGTTTACGAGGATGGTGCAAGACCAGGCCCTGTTTAGTTCTGTTGTGCATAAAGTCACTATGGGTCAGACCCAATTCAATGTCATGAACAACAACAAAATAACTTTTTCAAGGGCCTGGGGTGACAGAAATGATTTAGTAGCTCAGCTACTAACCCGAAATTGGAGGTTTAAACCTACCCTGTGTTGTCTTGTAAAAAGTTTTGGTGATCTCTTTTGGACAAGCCACAGACATAAAAACAACCCTTATGCATTGTAGTTTTACTCATGGGATCACCAAGAGTCAGACTCCAGGGCAATAGATTTTTTTTTTCCCTTTTGTATACTATCACCTTCACCTACTCTTTGTCATCTCTAAAGGCTCGCATTACCTATTTGTCTTGCATTGTGTGTGTTTGCATTTATGTCTATCTTCTCTTAGCATTCAGATGGTTGGAGAGAAGTAAAACTATCATGCAACTCCACATTGAAGACATAAAGAGAAAATAAGTTGAAGAAGGAAGACAAGTAAGGAGAATTAAGTCTGAAGAAGAGCAGTTAATTTTCATTTCCCTATCCTGAATCCCTCACAGGGATTGTTTTACGTACAAAATTGCTTCCTGATATCAGGCACTTACCTCAAGCTACTCACATCTCGATTGCAATGTTCTCTGACTTGTTTATTGTTATTTGTAATTGAGCCAAAGCAAGGAGAAGGCAGAGTAATTGGGAACACTGAAGAAACGGACACCAGTGGACATTTTCAACAAAACCAAGAGAAAGATCCAAACAGTTAGGCAGGAAATCTAAAAAAAAAAAAAAATCTGTCAAGAAATGCTCGGGATGTGTCCCATTTGATTTATTTACCAATTAATATTTCTATTTCTGTATTTTGCCTTTTTTTCCTGTTTATCTGCCTTCACATTTATTCCAAAATAGTGTTTTGAATCTAAACTCTCCCACCCTCACAAACCAAATGATAATTGAAATAACATAATAAATGCAACGTCTTTTCCATTTCTCCATCTTAATTTTTTCCATGCATTCCAGACATTATGAAACCAAATTACATTTTTGCATATTATATCAAAACAAGTGCAATCACAGTAACCATTTATTTCTCAGCATTTTCATTTCTTTTTTAATGAACTTTCCCTGAGGACATTCTCACAATTGAGTATTTATTTATTATAAGCAACAAAAGAAATCTTGATTGTTCCAGCTGTGACAGAGACTCACTTTGTTTGATAAGCATACAGTAGATGAAAAAAGTAATAATAATAATGATAAGCACTTCGATTCTCTTGAATCTAAAGAAACAAAAAGGAATGAAAAGACACTTGGTTAAGATGTTTTCTTTTCCATGTTTCTATGGAATACTCTAT
>NW_022111300.1:27278776-27289666 GCF_000313985.2 Echinops telfairi | reverse complement strand
AAAAAAAGAGATTACCTAGCTACACTAAAATAAAGAACATTTGTTTTGCAGCATCAATACATTATAAAGAGGAAAAACAAACAAGTGTCCAACTGGGAGCATATATTTACAACACATAAACACATAAAACTGACCATGTATAACAACTATTCAAATAAGTATTGAACTCCTAAAAACACAACACAACAGAAACGTTTTCGGTAGATTTTAACAGACAGTTCCATGAAAGAGAAACTTAGAGGTCCCATTCAGATTTGCCATACCTCATTAGTACTAAGGGACATACCCACTGGAAAGGTTGAATGGAGAATGTGCACAATGTGGAGTCATAGAATGATTCCTGGACTCTTATGTGTTGTCCTAAATATTGCCTTGCAAGATTCTGTCCAGACTGCAGGGATATTCTGAACAACCTGGTTTGTAATGGCAAACAATACAATCAGGCCAGATGTCCATCAAGTCGGGGATACAATCACTTACAGTCATCCAAAGGGTTGAATCTTAAGGCACAATATTGATCCAAGAAGCATGTTACAGGACATTTCACATTATATGATTACAGTTATATCAAGTTCGCAAAGAAGCCAGGTAAAGCAAATGAATCTTTTCGAGATATAAACAAAAGTGAAACATGCAGTGTCTCATCTAAGGTATTGGTAAAGCTCAAACATTAATCTGAGTTTTTGCCACATCAGGGTTGATGTCTGATTATTATCTTTAAAACTGTACATGCATATTTTATGTACTTCTCTGTAAGCATGATCAGAAATAAAAATGAACACAAAAATGATGATAAATAGAAGTACTAGGTAAAACAGGCAATAGTCCTTGGCTTACAGCATTTTTGAAGAGAGCATTCAATAACTGTCTAGGAATGATTCCTAATCATCACTATTTAGCCCAATCAGAAGCAGGTAGGGATATCTTCAGAATTATAACTCACTTCAGAAGAAATTATAATGCTACCCACAAACTTTTCAATCATTTTTATCATTCCTTTGAGCCTTTATCACCCTTCTCTGTGCCTTGTCTCCAGTGAATCACACGTTAGTAAAAGGAATGACATTATGGCACCCTGGAAATGCTCCCCATATCGAGGACCTTGACTGATGACTGACTAATGCTGGGGTATAGAATCTCACTTTCCCCATCTTCATGAAGCTATATGGTGATGCAGTAGAGCTCACTTTCTACTAGGCTGAATCAAGGTGGCACAATGGGTAAGTATTCAGCTGTGAACTCAAAGGATGATGATTTCAACCCATTAGCTTTCTGTAGAAGAAAAATGTGGCAGTCAGCGTCCATAAAATTTATAGCCTTGAGAGCCATATGGATAAGTTCTACTCTGTCTTTTAGGGTCACTAATAGTTGGAATCAAATTAATGTCAAATGATTTGTGTTTTGATTTAGTTTCTTCTAATTCCTTGGACTGATTCCCCCATCCTTTTCAAATCTCACACATAACTTTAAAACCTCCTTTGTTTCTGCTAAATCAAATTTCACATACCCATGATATGACTAGCATGCCACAATCCATCCAGTATTTTAGCCTGATATGAAGTTAAGATCTACAGAGAATAAAGAAATGTTATTACTTATATTACCATTGTTCTTGATAGCTCCACTGTTTAAGATACAATATGCATTCAGGTCTATCTTTCCCTTAAATTCTAACCCATAATTCTCTCTTATAAAAAAAATTCTCATAAATAGATGAGGACAAAAGACATGAGCAATAGTTGGTTCTGCCAACATTGAGGAAGGATGAATCTATGGCTCTGTACTACATCTGACCTCCCCAGAGGATAGGGGACATAGAGCTAGATGCGTGACATAGTTATGGTACTCAGAACTCCGGAGTCAGTGTGCTCTGGAACAGAGAAACATAGAGACCTAGAGTAAACTCTGAGCATGTTAACACAAGGTTTCAAAGTGGGTTTTCATTGGCATTAATAATAAACTTCTGAAATGGTATTTTAACTCTAAGAAGAACTTTTATGTTCAATACAAACATTTAAATGTTTTAAAGTTAATGAAGTGCTCTGAGATGTTTTATGGTTTGAGTTAAGCAATTGTGAAAGTGAATAGGTACTGGTTCAGTTCCAGTCATAAGACGGAGGTCAGTGGCATCTGATGTCAGGTTTAGGATAAAAAAAATCTTCACTGTCATTCGAAAGCAAAAGAGGGATGAATATTTTAGATGAAATCAAGAATCTCTGTCTTGCATCAAATTATTCTGCTGTAACAGGGAATCATTGAGAAAGAGAATGGACTTTTTAATTAGAAATTATTTTTATTGTAGTCAAGACCAACTAATGCTTTCCTGTATCCTTCCCACTGTGTACACAAAGAAAAGACGGGCCAAGCGCACTACTGCACCACTATCTTCACTCTCTCATTCCATGGCCATCTGATAAACTTATATGCAGAGTCAAGACCAATATTGTATTATGTACCTAGAGAGTCATAGTCATCTGCTACTGTTTTTAGGAGATATCTGTATCTATATCTATATATATATGAAAAGAAGCTGACATAGATTCAAATTAAACTTACCCTGCTATAGTCACCCATGATAAAGCCATAACTCAACAAGGTTGGTTGTTTATTTTTATTTCTATTGGTAATTAAGAAGCTTTAACTTTTTAATCCACATTTATTCTCTTACATTGACTGTTTCATGTAAAACATCTGGACTACAGGTTGATATTCCCTGTTTCTGAGACTATGTTTCTCTTTGGATCTGTCTCTGTCTATACAATCAGGATAGCTACTTGGATACATTTCTCCTTCCAGCTCTCAAAGCCCAGGATTCTATTCCAGTAGAGTAGTACTTGTCCAAATGCCTACCACAGGCAAGGCCAATAGATGCGGATTTATTGATTTCAACGCCCAAAATTAAGGAAGAAAACACATATAGACACCATGATAATTTATACTTTTATGATCATGTTTCTGCTTCTGATTGATTTCTGGCAAAGGTGGCTAACCAGGACACATAAACATCTGAAAATCCACTGTGAGTGGTCAGTGATTGGCCTGGCTTTTATCCAGCCATTCCAGCAGTAGGGGGATGGACTAAATGACCTTTTGAGGATGATCCCAGGTCTATGACTTAATAATAACACTGATCAACCTGTTCTAGTTGTCAGACACAAAAATAGGAGTGGGACGGCAGTCTATTATTAGACACAGGCTTCTGATTAATCTTTTAAGCTAAGGGAGCTTGTGTTTCAGCCAAGATGTAAAGCTGTCTCCTGAGGTGAGGCCATTAACACGCCAGGAATGAGACAGGGTTATCATTAAGGAGGTATTAGGCCCTGATGACCATCGTGGTGTCAAGAACGGCTGGCTGGCTGTCCAGGCAAAGCTGGTTAAGAAGTACCCAAGGTCACTGTAAGCAATGCCAAGCCATATGCTCAAATATAAATAGCTAGGCATTTCCTCTTTTGTCATCCTCTAGGGAATTTCAGCCACCAAATGAATGAGAAGGCAGTATCTCTGTGAGGTATAAGACTTACGGACTTGAGTGTGTATTTCAAGAGTGCATGTTCACATGTGTGATCATGTGCTGGCACAGCTGTCGACATGTATACATTTATTCTAGCTAATATTTATAAAAACAAGAGATAATCTTTGCCTTTTAAAAAGACATTAGTAATTGAAACACATTATCTTCTTACAAAAATCTATCCTTTCTCAACTGATGCATATTCTTACACAAAGATAAGAACAAAAGAAAAATACAAATGTGCACAGGCTGTGGGCATCTTAGATATTCATGAAAAGCTTGTTCTCCATCAGTAGACTCATACAATTATTAGTCATTAAAGGGGTAAAGGATCTATTATCAGCTAACTAATCATTCAAAGCAAAAATGTACAAAGGAAGGTAGTGAATTAGTTTAGAAAGATCAATGAATCAGTTGATTGTGGTTTTCTCTTCATCCCATGCTTCTTTATTTTTTGATCAGATGGAAGGCATCGTGATTGCTACAGAGAAAGGGCCTGGCATGGTCATAACCATCAAGATAAACATTTCAAACTCTTGAGTGTCAATGAGCAGCTCTAAATTACTAACTTTTGGCATTGATCCAGTTACTTAATATTGGTGATTTCTGTTTCTTTATCTATAAAGTGAGGATATTAATAGGAGTCTTTCTAGCTCCTGTGATGATCACAGATAGCAATACATGTGAGGGTATCTTGAGACCTCGGAGACAGGGTATATATTACTCTCAATGTTGTTTGTTTGTTAACATTGCTATTAATATGAGGGTGGTTTCCATGTCTGAATGCTAGGTACTGTCTCTTCTATGTTCAATGTCCACTAAAATGGCTAGCATATAGTAGATACATCAGAAATATTGAATGTGTTCATATGCATTGATATATTATAAAAGCAAGTGTACTTACAGATAGTATAATGTTGTAAATACTATGCCTTCTTAGAAACATAAGATGGTTGTAAAAATTCAACACATATGTGACTCTCAAGCAAAATCCAGATAATTTAATCTTCTATTTGCTTATTTTATAGTTACTATGTTTATTTGAACCTCTTCCTTCCATTCATCTATTTTTTCATCTTGCCACAAATAGGGAAGCAGCTCTGAAAATACATCACCTGAATTCCCAGGTTCCCTCAATCATGTGCCCTCTCTAAAAATGTATTTTCACATCTATAGCAATACTCTAGAAAATGCAGTAGTAATAATGGTTTGGGGAGTGTGAAATATTGTCCTGTAAATGAAGGGCTCTGAAAGAACCTTGTCACATTATAGATAATAGAAAGAAAAATTATCCATTAGGAATCATTAAATGTGTCCAGTATTCTGGACTAGATGTGTTATAGTCACTGCCATCATATAGAGACATGGAGAAGAAGAAGACAGAGATCTGGCCTTCCAGGAACATGCACCTCAAACTCAAGGGTATATTGCCTATGTAATCAGAGGACTGCAGCTCGCTGGACTTCACCCAAAACCAAATGTACCTCATTTGTGCAAATGCGTTCTGAAGCTGTGTTTTTAATGCTAGGCTCTGATGTTCTAGGCATAGAAAATTTGAGCTATCGGATCTGACTTGAGAGACTTTCTTTGATAGCAAAGAGACAGAGAGTGACAGTGGCATCTCAGTACTGCATCTCTAATCCTGAACCACTCATTTATTCTGCTTTAAAGGGACGTCATCCTCCAAGTGCACACCCAGTTGTGTTAAAAGTTCATCCAACGTCTCCACATTTCTCTATCTCTGTAACTGTGCCTGGACCCTTCTCTCTGTTATCTGCCTCATTATAGCAGCAATGTGTTTAAACTCTGGGTTAAGACTTGGATTCAATAGGAGGGGTAGGTGGAAATAGGAGCAAACAAATAGGACCCTGAGTCTATCACCCACATGGATTCCTCTCTCATTCTTTTCATCATAGGAGCCCTGGTGGTGGAGGAGTTACGTGTGGAGCAGGGATCTGCTTGGTCCTGAGTTCAAAACCACCAGCTGCTCCAAAGAAGAAAGCCTGGATTTTACTCCTGGAAACAGCTCCGTTCTTGGAAACCCACAGGGGTGACTCTGAGTCAGCAAACACTAGATGGCAATGAGGTTTTCTTGGTTCTTTTTTTCATATGGATCAAACTGGGAAGCCATGTATTATTGGCTGCTCTCACAATTCCAAACCCTCCACTCATTCATCCTTCTGCCTTTGCTCCTGCAAAGGAAGAATCACAGTTCCTGAGAGAAATCCTGCAGATAAACAGGAAAGGACTGAAAAGACAAAACGAGTTTGAAAACACGTTGACTCCTGCAAGGTTGCTATATTCAGAGGACAAATTTGAACTAGTGTGTAGAAAGAATCGCATTCATAAGTGTGCTCTTTTTATTTCTAATACTTACTCACATCAATCCCCCTCTGTACAAATATATATTAAAAATTTACAAGTGTGTGCACTAAAATTTATTGGTACAATGCATTAATAAATATTGAGAATCAAGATAAATTATAAGCATTCATATGCATTCTGATTCATGCACCCTAAAATATAAGCATATACACGTATATATATAAATGTTATAGCTTACATGAATCAAAATGACCCAGTACTTGCTAATTCATCTTATTATTTAATATCCATTAATACATACTTCATTTCTATAAATGCTGGGCGCTAACTGATGGCTGGATCTTTGGCAGGCACTGGAGTCAGTTCTGTAACCAGAAAGCAAAGAGTGTGCCATTTATCATTGGGCTCTGAAATGGATTTGTAGCCTTAGGGGATGAAATAAGGCCACAGTGCCCTGAGGTGTACAAAGCAAAACCAGGCAGCAGACACAGTGACTTCGGTTTAAGATGACTGTGCCATCTTTTCCATTATCCTTGCTCTGGAATCAAAGTCAGAAACATTTTCCTTTGAATCCCTTTACCCCAATTGCAATGCTCTCCTCTGATCCTGAGTATCAAACATGTGCCTTCTCCTGTGGTCTCTTATAGAAAGAAATTGATCTGATTAACATATTCTCACGGATTTAATGAGATATTTGCTTCAGTATAATTTGCATTCTAATGAAGACAGTTGGGAAAGGGCAACGCTTAACACAAATAAATAAAACATCAATAGTGGGGCTACAGGTGTCGGGTAGAGGAGATCTTTTCAGACTGGAAGCCATGACACTAACATTTAACTCATCCTAATAGGATGCCCCACAGTATCATGATATAGGGCGTAGTGAGAAAGTATATTCCACTCATAGCCACCTTTTCGGAAAAGGTAGAACTGTTCTTGTGGGTTTCCAAGACCGTAACTCTTGACAGGAGTAGCAGACCTCCTCTTTGCCCGACAGAGTGACTGGTGGTTTCAAACTGCTGGCCTTAAGGCAGCAGCCCAATGTGTAACCACTAAAAATCTCCATTCTTCTGGCTTGTGTTTATGTGAGTGTGAGGAAGATGTCACAATTTTGAATATCAGCTATTACGTTGAAAAGCCCATTTGTTTCCAGTAGACACAGAGTTGGAGTTGTACAAGGATGTTGAATCTAGAGCAGGCATGGTCAGAACCTCCCACTCTGCAAGCCAGAGATCTCTATGCTGATGAATGCATTCACACTCAGCAGGGGTATTGGTTGGCTGTCCAACCTGGAGTTAATCAATCATTGAGTTCTACTATATGGATTTATTATTGGGCCTTCTTACTCCAGTCTTATTTAGGTTTTAATTCTCTCAGGCCCTTATTTCCAAAGCTACTCAATAACATGACACCACTCTTTCTTTTCCCCACTCAATGTGTACTTCTAATCCAGAAGAACCAATGAAAAGTAATGAAAAATGTCTAATCCCTCACACCTTAAAGCTTACAAAAATTGTAAGTCAAACAATGATGACTGTGCTAAGCTGGGTTCTGTAGAGAAGAAAAATTACTGATGCTTACATGTAGATAGAGAAAGAAATTTCTATTAATAAATTGGCTCACACAGTTGTACACTTGGGTGATTCCAATCTGGTTTTAAGTCTGTGTATCAGATGTTCAACTAGAGCCTTCTCCAGACTTGTATAGGTTTGAGAAATTAATGAAGCAAATATTAGCAGAACACCACAGGCTGCAGAGGTTGATGGATCCAAGGTCAGTGGTTTCAACTGTGACAAAGTGAATGAATTCAAAGGCGGCAAGTCAGATGGCAGGTCAGATGACAGGTTCTTGATTGCTCCTGGAACAGCAGACAATATGGCAGGCCATTGGTTCAAGTCAAAAAGAACAGAAGACAGTGAGGCAGATGCAGGGACCAGACTGAGTGAAAAGTAAGCAAGTTTTCCATAGTGACTCTTTTTAATGGAAGTAGGCCACAACGCATAAAAAGTTTCCTTTAAATTGCAGCAGCACTGTGACCTGAGTAAAGGGCTTACCCTCTACACTAAAATTCTTACAACTGCTTGACTACTGCCAGCAGATCCCGCCATGGAGTTGATCACATTGTATTCAATCACGTCCTTGGGGATGAGTAGGCCTCAACTGCTGTACCACTGGGAATCTTCGCCCAAACAAAACTTAGCTATTCAGCTTTTGATGATGATGAAATATAGAATGTTTTCAGATCAAAGACTATAAGCTTAAATATGGATTACAATATGATTTAAAGAAAACAAAAATCCTCACCACTGCGCCAATAGTCAATAAACATTATGATAAAATAGATAAAAATATTGAAATTGCTAAAGCTTTCAATTTATTTGGATCCACAATCAATGTTCATGGAAGCACTGTTTGAGACAGTAAAGAATGTATTCCACTGGACCAATGTGCTGTATAAGGCCACGTCAAAATCCTAAAAGGAAAAGCTGGTGCCCTCAAGACTAAGGGTCATCTCACCCACACTGGGGGTATTTCCTGTTGCTTCGTATACCCACTAAAGCAGAACGATGAATAAGGAGGCTGGAAGAAGAACTGATGCATTTGAATTATGATGTTGATGAAGGACGTTAAAAGTACTACGGACTTACAAAACATACACATCTGGCTTGGAGGAGGCACAGCCAGAACTTTACTTTTGATGTATTAAGAGAGACCAGTACCTAGAAAATGATGTCATTCTTGGTAAAATAGAGAGTCAGGAAAAAAGAAGCGCTTCAACAAATATCCATAACAATGGGCTAAAACCTAAAAACCATTGTGCAGCCGACCCAGGAGCAGGCAGCATTTTGTGCTGTTGTGCATCTGGAGCGGTGAGCTGGAGTCCACTACATGAAGACCGGTAACTGTAAGATGAGGTGGAAAGCATGGTAAGAATTTGGTGTGCAATATCTGTGTTGACCCTAAGATAGCTCGATAGAGTAGATGATAGTCTTATTCTCATTTTATAATCAAGTTCAAATCATATGATAATGACTCACATCGTTTCATATTTGCTGAATGAATGTGCTTTCATTGTTGTCACTATATCTTTAACACATGTCTAGGTTCTCTATGGAACTGTGGACTTAGGGTGAGAAGCAGGAACCAGAGTGTTCTAAGGCCTCCTTAGTTACAGGAACAATTGTATTTTCTAACTCTTGACACAGAAATAATTTGGAGTCTCCAAAGAGTTTAGAAGTTTGTCCCTTGTCAGTTTCATTTCTCCAGAAAATCCAAGCGCATTTTTCTGTCCCACAATGAAGAAGCAACATGAGCAGGGTATGGCCATTGTTGGATGATCTTCACTTGCATGTGATAGCAATGATATTGTTTAATAATTTGCTCATTCTGTAGGGTCCAGTTGCTTTGGAATAAGTATGGATCTTCAGGATGGGATATGGATCTCTTCCAGACTGTATGCCAGGTAGCTATCTTCCAAATTTCTTGGCATAAATGAGTGTTTCCAGTGCTTCATCAGCTTGTTGAAACATTTTAATTGGTATTCCCTTAAATTCCTAGAGCCTTGTTGTTGCTAATGCCTTCACTGTAATGGGAAGTGACAGATACAAGAGGAATGTTGTTGTATTCATGATCAAAAAGGAAATTTCAAGATCCATCTTAAAGTACAATGTTGTCTGTCATAGGATGTATCCATCTGTACACGAGGAAATCCAGTAAATAAGAGTATTATTAAAATGTATGCACCAAACTCTAAAGCTAGTGTTTGAAGGAATTGAAGTATTCTATCAAAGTACTCAGTCTAACATTGATCAAACAGGCAAACATGATGCATTAATAAATATTGGTGATATGAATGCAAAAGTTGGAAACAAAAGAATGAGTGGTAGTTGGGAAAATGTAGCTTTGATGATAAAAACAAAGCTGGAGATCATATGACAGAATTTTGTAAGACCAACTACTTATTCGTAGCAAATAACTTTTTCAACAACACAAATGGTGACTCTGCATGTGGACTTCTCCAGGAGGAATACACGGAAATCCTATGACTACATCTGTAGAAAGAGATAATGGAGAAGCTCAATTATATATCAAACAGAATAAAAATATGATAGGACTAATACACATGTTGGAAATGCAAACTATGCCTAAGAATATATGTATAATAAAAATATTTTTATATTACCACAATAAAAGGGAAAGTAAATTATATATTTAGACACTCAGCAGTAGTGATCTTCTAAATAAAGAATCTCAGATATACATGTTATGAGATATAACAAAATTACTTACCTCTGTTTAATACTTGTAGAATCATACTAGTTATGCAACTCTATATTAAAATCTATGATCCCTCATTTTCCTGAAAATGTTATAAATGATGTGTGGGTTATGAAACTCATATGTGTATATATGGTTGTATATTGACACCATACTTCCACAGGTGAATAGATCAAGGTCCAGTATTTGAAACACCAATACTAGGATATACTATACAAGCTAGTTGGTCACCATGTCTCCTTTGAACAAATAATCAGCAAAGCAGAATTGTATGAGGAAGAATGTGGCATCAGGATTGGAGGAAAGCTCATTAACAACCTGTGATATGTCAATGACACAACCTTGCTTGCTGAAAGCAAGCACTTTCAAGCACTTTCTCACGAAGATAAGGACTGCAGCCTTCAGTGTGGACTACAATTAAATGTAAAGAAAACAAAAGCCGCACAACTAGAAATGGTTGAATTTATCAAAGATTTTTTTGTCTGGCTTAGATTCACAATAAATACTCAGGGTAGCAGCACTCAAAAGATCAAAGAATTAAAGTCAAGAGCTCAAACAATTCATTGTTCTGGGTAAATCTGTTGCACAAGACCATTTTAAAGCATTAAAAAGCCACGATGTTGCTTTGAGGACTAAGGTGAGCCTGACTCAATCAATGGTATTTTCAATCACCTCATAGGAATGTGCAAATTGAATGAGGACAACTGAAGAACAATTAATGTGTTTAAAATGTAGTGCTGGTGAATATTGAAAGTACATGATCTGCCGAAAGAACC
>NW_022111300.1:27271602-27277153 GCF_000313985.2 Echinops telfairi | reverse complement strand
GTTGTCAAACTGCTGACCTCGTGGTTAGTAGCCGAACAAGTACCCACTCCACCACCACCCTCTTAAACATGCATTGGCAGTAGATCACCTAATTTAAGAGTAGATGTGTGAATTAAAAGCCAAAGGATAAGGAGATTATTAGAACGGAGAGTAAAAACAATTACATTTGCAATGTTCACTCAGTCAAGGATGTGCGTTACTCTCCTTGGGATTGGCTGATGGACTTAAAAATGGCTTATAAAGCTGAAGGGCAGGATTCATAGTGCAATTTAAAGTCATTGCAATTAACAATTTCTAACTTTATTGGCCTTGCAACAATAATCCTCACTTTATCTCCAAAGGGAGTTCTTTCTATTTGTCTAATATTTCTCTCTATAGAGATTGAAGAACTGAATGCTTATTATTGAATTTTCTGTATAACTCAGAAATGCAGGGGATTGTAGATTACAGTATGTGGTCTCTCTCAAACTGATTTTTTGGAGAGTGAATCAGAACTATGATGCATCTCCCCACTGTAAAAGCAAAAGTAAAAATGAGATTTAAAAATTCTTTTCTTAAGGGCCCAAATCTTTGCTATCCCAACTCACATTATATGGGTACACATTGCCAAATGCTGGCCTTTACATTCCTTCTTAGTAGTACTGTCTCAAAACCCAAGCGCTTCTAACTATCTCTTAGTCTGAACCAGGTATACCTGTTTCTCTCCAATTGACTGGGACAGACAGTGCTCTTCTTGGACAGGACAGAATGTCCTCTAGGGTTTCTGAGTCAACAACAGACTTGATGGCAATGAGTGGGAGTTCACAGGGTTCCCAAGATTGCAATTCTTTATTGAAACAGACTGCCCCATCTTTCTCTCATGGAGTGGTGGATGGCTTTGAGCATGTATTCACTGTGCCACCAGGAATCCTTCTCTTAGCTTAACCCCTGAAAAAAATACTAATCTACACAAGAAATTGCCTCGGTAGATGCAGTTTTATTTGATGTTCCTGAAGGTCCTGAGCACACTGAGCTCTCCTTAACCAATTAGACGGATCTTATGCACAATTCATCTCCTCTAATCCCTCCCCTCAGTTAGACTGCAGAAGAAAACACACATCCAACAAGGATAATGCTTTTGTATATTTGAGGCTTCTTTCATCTGAGGATCTCAAAGTCCGGGTTACACATGTCCAAAGCTCCCCATCACTCTTTCAAAATGGGTACTACCAGATGAATTTGCAGAAGGGCAAAGACAGGCCCAGAAATGTTAAGAAACTTTCCAAACAGCATTTATTAAGGGTCGACAGGTATAACACCTTTAAATATTAGGTTTCCATACCCTTAGGCCATAGCGCATAGTTCAATACGCCAGAGAAAATAAAGTCTCACTAAATGAACTAATTTTTTTATTGAATTGTGTTTGCATTATTATTTTCCATGCAGTCATTTCCAGTTCTTGAAGAGACTTCAGAGTTCACTTCATGCTTCCTGTTTTCATCTGGTATCATGCGCTTAACCATTGGGTGAAACCAAGCTACTTTCAAATATAGCTGGTGTTGATGTGTGCTTCATGGACAGGAGACTTTTCAAATTCTTCCAGAAGCCAACAAGAGATTGTGGAAGCCATTAGAAAATGCAGACGTTAAGCTCTGGTGGCTTTTTGTTTTTTTTTTATACTGGTTGTTTATCCTTAATGAACTATTGCAAGATCTGCTGTATGAAGCCTATTTAAACTCTAACCTCTGTAAGCAACACTAACATAAATGCAGACAATGTGATAAACTCTTTAAGTCATATGTTTGGAACACAGAATGGTGTTTCTGTTATAGCCATTTTTAAAAAGGAGATTATAGTCTCATGACATATCCATGAACTAACCATACCAATTTTGAGAGTGACCAAACACCTTAATCATTAGTAATTGTTGTGGTTAGGTGCTATCAATTCCACTCTGACTCATGGGAATACTAAAAGATAGATAAAAGTTCCCCAAAGACATTTCCTGGGCTGGAATCTATTGCCACAGCTAACAGTCAAATGCTGAACCATTGTAACACTATGGTCTCTCCATGATCAATTAGCATTTATAAATTATTGTGAAGATTTTATCTTTATAGAATAGAACATTGAAATACGTAATGTTAAAATATATTGCACTCTATCAGCATTCTAAAATAAAGGAAACTTGGATACGAAAAGAGAAAGATTTGTTTCTCTCATTATACCCAGGAGACATTATTTCTACAAGGTCAATGACCTCCCAGACACTGCCACACTGGTTAAGGGACATATTGTCCCTTTATGTGCCTATGCACAAAGGAATTCTGAAAGATCAAGGAGTGAGGAAGTGTCCTTCTAAGTTAGGAGAACCTCACTAAGTAGATTCAAGCCTTCAGTAGCATAGAAAGGAGTTTAATTATCGTACTTTCTTTCCACTCTCTACTCCTACATTCTCATAAGGCATCCATAGGTAAGAGTGTTTGATAATATTTAGTTTCTTCTCAAGCTCAAATGCATTGCTTTCCTAGTGAGTAGCATGGGACATCCATCAAGGACTCCTTTTCCTGGGCACTCTGCCTGGTGCACTTGGGTAGACTGCCATCAGAGCTGGGGTCTGGCTCTGAACTGTAGTTGGAATACAGGCCCCCAATGTCATCTTCATCCTCTCTACACCGCCCCCACCTTCCTCTCATTGACTTCTCCATTTTAGCTTCCATGAGACGTCCATGAGGCTGGATCTTCTGTAGTAAGCATAAACTGAAGCACATCTTAGCAAAATACAGCTTTTCAACCCTGAGCTAAGATCTCACAAGGCAGCATCTACCTGGATTAATTTCTTCTCCTTTTGACCTCATTCCAGAGGAAAGACATTCTGAGGTATTTATTAAATCCTCTTCCATCACAGCCTGTATGATGTAACCCTATCATACCTTGCCCTGAGGTCCCCAGGCAATGTGGATTACATGTATATGACATTGGATGTCTGCAGGGATTTAGATATTTTGCCCTGGGGTTAGCAAAGATTGAACTTTATGTCTTCTAGTGAGACATGCACTCGGCGGTTGAAGACATGTGACTATTTTGTGTACCAGAATTGTGCTAAGCATTACTGATTCACTCATGAGTGGGATTGCGTGTGTGGTGGCACAGGATAGGAAATGTTCAAAATGCTTTAGGGACCCGTGAGAGAAGCAGACGTTGTCAATCTTATAAATACGTAATGATGGTATAAAGAAAAATCTGTAAGATTAACTTAGACATTAGTAGAATATGTAGCTGGAGAACTGACTTGAGGTGATGTCTGAGTTGCAAGAGTTAGGGTGCCATGACTCCTTTTCCTGGGAGACCTCAGCTCCTCAGGCTTCTCAAACGGAGCAGTGGTGTGGCAGCAATGCAGAGACCAGAGACACACAAACAGGAAGGAGGAGGTCGCACAGCAGATTTATTCAGCAGTAAAGGCAGGATACCCTGGGAGTAGATCCCCAGGAGGGCTACACGACTGAAGGTGAAAGTCCTGAGACAGCCTTTATCTAAGTCTGGCAGGGGCTCTTGAGCTCATGGCCAGGTTTTTGTTTTGTTTTGTTTTGTTTCACAGGTGGTATTCCCTGGATTATGATGAGTTATCTGAACCTCCAATAACATGCTTTTTTTTTAAAAGAAGAGAGATGATCTATGGATTGTTTAACTTTATGTCCTAAAATTTTTTAAGCACATCCCAGTACCTTACTGGAGTTAGCAGGTCAGTGTTTTCTTTGACAAGGAACCTCCCAAACTAGAAGTAGAACTGTGGAGTGCAAGAAGCAGAACACTTGATGGAATGGAGTTTATCAAGTCGATCGCTTGCTGGCAGTTAAAAAAAAAAAAAACATATTACTTTGATTGTTTTCAGATTATCATAACCTAATGCAAAGCATGTCACAACCAAAACCTAAGCTTCAGCTATATGTATCTCATCCATCAGCTTATCCATTCCCTGTCTAAAAGTCTCATCATCATAAATTACATTTGAAAACCTAAAGTAGATGTTATTCATCCCTATTATTATTGAACAACAGGGGATGCACATGTTTTTTAAATCAAAATACTCACTCTGTATTCAGTAACACTTTCTAATATCTTATGGGATATTCACTTGGCAAATTAGTAATGAAGTTTTTGTAAGAGAAATGATGTCCTTAAAAAAATAATTTCGACACAAACCATTTTGCAGAGCATAAGCATCTCAATAATGGTCTGATGATCCCTGCACAGTTGGGGGGAGAATCTCTGTCAGTCAATCTATTCATTTTGACTCCTATGTGTGTTTGGAAATGCAGCATTATTATTCTACTCACTGATTTTTATCAAAATGTAGTTTTACATATCTTTGAGGTTCCTTGTAAAAGTCCTCCAAGGTCAGCATCTATTTCCTATCCTTTCAAAGTTTCACCCCCTCACCTTCAATGACCATAGTGCCACTTTGGGCACAGCATCCTTATCATCATCAGCAGCAAGCAGCACCAGGACCACCTTATCAAATGCGCTTCAATGTAAAACAGTGGTGTAAAGGCCACAAGAGATTTTCAACCTAGTTAGGAAGTTAAGCTTATAACATTCAGGTTCAATTGGGACTTAGTTCTACTGTCATACTTGGAGAAATTTCAATCCATGACCTTCAAATATTGTCACCTCAATTACACTTTAAGGTTTTTTTCTTAAGGCTGTCTTTGATTATTTCACCTAGCATTCACCCTGTTTATCACACTGTTTATTAGTTACTTGAACACTGAAATATTTCAGATAATTTTGCTTTTTAACACGTCTCCAAATGCCAAGTGTGCTTTTTTTAGAGTTTGTGTGTGTGCTGACTACATCCGTGTGTTTATCGCCACTCTGGCTGCACACAGAAAAAGCAGGAGGAGGAGGTGTGCTCACGGACAACTAGCACAACTGCTCCGTGGATATTTGCTACTCCCACAGATTGACATGGTGCAAGTGCAACCACCTCGCAACCATTACTCAACAAAAATTTTTAAAATGTATAAAATGTTATAATTACATAAAATGTATAAACTATGGCTATTTAAATAATTTAATAAGTAAATGTTATGTCATGCAATGTGCACTGCCATGGGAGATATTTTCTTTCCAATTTCTCAATATGCGATCATCCAGATTAGAGCATTTGAATGATTTATTTGCCACACACTCCCTGGGATGGGGATTACTGATATTGAAAGAAATCTTCTCTTTTTAAAATGAAACCCTGAGTTGATTTTCAAATGAATGTCTTAGGCATTTTCATGTTCTTTTAGTCACTGTATAGATAAACTGTATATGAATTAAGAGGAGCTTCTGAAAACAAGGAGTAATGGCATTTGGCATGGTTTAAAATTAAGAAAGGTGTGGGACAGTGTTGAATTCTCAAGCCAATCTTCTCCAATCTGTATGCTGAGCAAAATCACTCGAGAAGCTGATTTTATAGTGAAACATGAGATTGGAGAAAGGCTTATGCAAAACCTGTGATATGCAGATGACACAACCTTGCAAACTGAAAGTAAGCAGGACTTGAAGCACTTGCTCATGAAGA
>NW_022111300.1:27244898-27270816 GCF_000313985.2 Echinops telfairi | reverse complement strand
GACTGTTCAAGGACAAATCCTTCTCTTCTGGAAGAAGTATGGCCAGAACAACGTCTGAAGAGGAGGGATGGTGAGACCTTGCCTTACATACTTTGGACATGTTGTCAAGACAGACCAGTCCCTGGAGAAGGACGTCAAGCTTGGGAAAGTAGAGGGGCAGTGAAAAAGAGAAGATGTTTGTGCTGGATTAATACTATTCACAACACCATGTGGCTACAACCAAGGACTCAAGAATAGGAAAAATTGTGAGGCTGTCACAGGAGTAGCAGTGCTTGGTTCTGTTGTGTGTAAGGTTACAATGGGTTGGAACTAACTCGGTGGCACCTGAAAACAACAACAGAGATAAATTATACCTGATCTTTTCCAAAGAAATAAAATATAAATGAAGACAAGTATTTTAGATATATTAAGCAGTATTTTTTAAAGTAGATCATTCTGAGATTGTAAATTTGGAAAACATAATGCTATTTCTTGGTTTACTAACACATGCAGTGGTGACAATAACCAGGTTGCTATTGTGTGCTATCAAGACGATTTAGAGTCATAGAGACCTTATGAAATAAGTGGAAGTGTTCCATCTGATTTTCTTGGCTTTAATCTTTAGAGAAGCCAAGAGTCACTTCTTTTTCCCATGTAGCTGCCGAGTGGGTTTGAACCATAACCATTCCATCAGCTGCCATGCACATCACAGTCGTACCATCAGAGCACCTTGCAGTAAGCCAGTGGGTTCTTTCTCAGTGACATACTAGCCAGATCCTCGTCTCAGTATTTTACATGTGTGAATGTGTCTCCTCATCCCACACTCACGAATCAGATTCAGACATGAACCAGGACCATCCATCAGGAGATAACGAATGTCCAAACTGAGGTCAGGCAGGGCTACACAACTATTAAACTGAGATGAGAACTAGGCTTTATATAAAAGTGAACAGTTACATATCTAGAGACTCTACTCCAATTCGAATTTTGGGTTTTGATTGAGACAGACTACCAATACATTGTTTTTACATTTTCTACGATCATTTTCTAAAGAGTAATAACATGAATCATCTGGCTTACAGAATAAGTTTATGTCTTCTTAAAAGTTAGCTTCAGAAATTCTTCATGGGTGCTATTCTTCCTACGTTATTTTATAAGGGAGGTGGGGCCTCCTGTGACACAGAAGGGAAATCCCAAGCAGCCTCAGCAGAGGAAGTTGTTATCTGGTGAGTTAGTTAATTGTGCCCGCCTGGCCGATAATCACATGTGGTTCTGGTTGAAAGGCGGAGGGATAAATGGGTGGTGAGGCTTCGCCTTTCTAGTTCTCGGGTCTCTTGTTTTGTGATGGTTGCATCGGGTGCAGCTGCCTTAGCAGTTCCCCGCTTCAGCTTGCAAGATGGATTTCCTACAAGACATCCCCAAGGAGAAGCCGCATGGATCTATCCTATCCTGATGCAGCCCTGGGTGCTGGAGCAGCCATGTGGAGACCCTTGCCAGTGCTGAGATGCTTACACATTCACTGACTCAGCTTTCCTCCTGCAGTCGGCATTATTGCCTCTGTTTTGTGAGGTGAAGGACTTTGTGGACTGGTGTTGGGTATGGGTTAATGTTGGACTTGTGGGCTTGGGCAGCATTGGGTTGGGATGTTTTCGTGATGCACATTTTCTTTGCATAAAACTCTCTCTTATACATGCGTTGCTGTGGATTTGTTTCTCCAAAGTACCTAGACTAATACATCTGGCATCCGTCCTAAAAGCCTCTTCTGAGGGAGGACGCAGTCATCTCCCATACCTTAGTGGGTGCTAGTCTTGAAAGTCTTCTAATTCAACCAGATGACAAAGGAATTTACCTGATTATTTATTATCATTCTTCAAGATATTTCCTCATGAGGGCATCTTACAAATTTTATCATCACTAAGTTGTTTGGGAATCATAATTAAAAGGATTGGAACAAATACTGTCAATGTTGAAGAAAATATGTAGACCTGCATTTGCCATGGATACATGTAGAATTTAGACTGAGTATGGGAGGGCAAAGAAGAATTGGTTCCTATGAATGACGGTGCTGGTGAAGGATATTTAAAGTGCCAGGAGAATAAACGAATCTGTCTTGGAGGAGGTGCATTCAGTATGCTTCTTAAAACTTCGGTGGGGAGACTTCCTCTGATTTCCTTTGAACATATTATCACGCATCCTGGAGAAGGACATCACGCTTGTTAACGCTGAGAGTCAGAGCAAACGGAAGACTCTCGATAAGATTGATTGTAATAAAGGGTTTATACTTAGCAGTGGTTGTGATGATTGTGCAAGACAGGGGTATGTTTTCTTCTGTTGTATATCGTCCTGTGAGTCAGAACTAACTCAGCAACAACTGTATATACATATAAATATATTTCTAGCTTTGCATCAAGTTTTCATTGATTATTTGTTGTCATATTTTTAAAACAACTATAACTCATCCAAGTTATATGGAAGGTCTTGGACTTGTTAAGACTTTTAGACTGAAGAGTAGAAATTAGTTCTTTTCATATATAAAAAACAATTGGAAAGCATACACTTTCCAGTGGTGTAGCATAATATGTCACATGATCCTAAATTAACTATATGGATAATGCAGAGAAGCCTATCAAAAGTACCTATCTGGGGTTTGAACAAAATTGCTTCATAAAACTACGTTATCATTAATAGACCCTGCATTGTGCTATTAAATTGACTGTTTGTTGAGTTTTCTCATTGAGAAAATACAAGACTGCTTTATATTCAGTCTTCACAGATTTTCCTATAATTTCATCTATATGATGTTCTATAAAGATGCTTGTGAAGATTCTCTAAACTTTAGATTTAATTGCTCATGGTTAGGGATTGTGACTTCGTGATACTGGGAGCACAAGGAATGATTTTCATCTACAGGATCAAGTCTTCTGGCCGTTTAATCCACCAGTTTCAATTCTTTATTCCATTGCTCTTGGCTTGCTGTCTTTATAATAAAGAAGGAGAGGTCCTAGGAGAGGATGCAGCACTTGTTACCTCGCTACTGGAACATTTTCTTCTCATGCTACCCTAATGCAGACTTTCTTTTCACTCAGATTTATGCCATTCATTCATTCATTTATTCATTTAAGAAGCACTTCCATCTATGGTGTTCCCTATATGGGGCGCTTCAAAGAGTTCAGGAACAATTCTTTTATCTTTTTCTTGCATTTTTTCAGTCATTTAATTGGTCTGCAATATGCTAATTTTCTTGTTTAATGTGTTTTTTTGTGTCATCTTTGTGAGGACATAGACAGTTCGAGTCTGGTTCTGGAATGTGCTTTAGCCGATAATCAAGTTTTACAATACTCTTTCATTACCAGTTGCCCTTCCAGTCATTGGGGTGAAACGGTGCTCCATGAGATTTTGAAGCCGATCACCCTTTGAAAGCAATTTATTTGCTCTTTATTCACATGTGTTTCTCTCAAGCATTGGTTAGTCATCAAGTCCTTAATCAGTTGCACTAAGAACTGACCCCCAAAATAGTCCTAATTACCTTTTCATTTCTGTGTGTGGAGGCTCACTCTTGCTGGCATGTCCCTGCTATTGCTGGAACACAGAGATGAGAATGCTTTCCACTGAAGTGCCTTGTGCTTTGCCAGTCAGCCCTCCCATTAGGTTCTAACCAGAAGACGATGCACTGCCATCTAATTGCTGCTGACTCTATAGAGCAGGGTTGAACTGTGCCTATGCGTTTCTGAGATTAGGTTTTTGCAAGAAATAGAAAAGCCAGTCTTTCTCCCTTAGAGCAGCTTTTGGTTATGAACTGCAAACCTTGCAGAACCCAGCCCAATGGTAACCACCCGGCCACCAGGACCCCTAAGCGGCTATCAATTAATGTCGGTCAAGAGCGTAATGGATTATATGAGGAGAAAGGTGTTTCCAATAGGCAGGCTCATTTCTCCCATTGTCCATCCAGGCCACCGCCCCTTGTCCCCTAACTTCCAGTGCTGCGATGTTCCGCGGGCAGAAAGGGTGGTTGTGACCATTCCTTCTTCTTTTTATCTGGTCTGAGAGCGTGGCCTTCCTCCAGTTTCTTGAGTGGCGTTTCTACCAGCTTTTAGATTCAGCGTGGATCAGAGCAAGACTGCGGGGTGGGGTTTGCTTTTCATCCTGCTTTCTGAGAAGAGCAGATAGGGTTAAGACTCAAGAAACACCTAGATAGATTGCTATTTGCCATTTGCTATCTACAACTTTTCACATGAAGAGAAACTTCCTTAAATGTGGTGCATTTAATGTAACTAAAATATAAAAAGTTCACTTTTTGTTAAACAAAACAAAACAGAAAACACCTTCCAGCGAGATTTTCTACTTCCCTTTCCACGAGTGGCTTCCCTCTTAGGCTGTGGTCAATATCAGAGTAGTAAATGGCAACCGTCTTCCCAATTAGAACACGTGTTGCGGGCGTACTGCCAGGCTCGCTCCAAAAGAAGCCCAGACGTTCACTTGGGCTGACTCTTCTCTCGGCCTCAATTGCTGTCTGATTGGATGTCATTTTCTCCTTGCCCTTTAAAAGATGAGTGTGCATATTTTTCCTGCCTCAGAAACACCTATTAGATTATCTTGTTAATGCAATTCTCAATTTCATAATGCAATTCAATATGGCTGGTGGAATGCTGTTCATGTTTTGGCTCAAAAATGAAACATTAGCAGCTAGAAAAAAATAGAAATAGGAACTATACATCAAAACCGGTGTCTTCAGGGTCCCATGAAGTTGGCCACAAATGCAGATCTGCCTGAAGCTGGATGTTGGAGAGTCAGGGTATCTTCCTCTGCATTTCAAAAGCAGAAATACCTTAAACCTCTGCCTTAGTAACTAAAAGAACAGCAGGAGGCACTAATAAAGCTGAAGATGCCTTTTATGCTGTTTGTTACAAATCATGTAATTGTATTCATGCTTTGCCTAGGCCTTGAAGCTTTAAGGATGTAGAAGGTAATATGGGAATAAGATGAGACAGACTATTTTTCAACCAGAAAACATATTCCTTGGTTTGCAAACTAAAACCTATATGGACTAATTAAAAATATAATAGGAGGCACTCTGAAAAGTGCTTTATACATGGCAAATACTCGGCATGCATTTTTGAGTGAAATTGTAGAATTTCTGTATGTGATCATACATTATCATACTGAAATATACCATCAGAATAAATTATTCCTATTATCATTCCCATGGTCATTACTAACTTCATAAAAGAGAATTGTATAGATTGGTGTAATCTGAAAGAAAATAAAAACATCGTGGAGGAAAAAAATATTGAAGTAGGACCTTGAAGACTAGGTACAATAATGATATTGAAAGCTGACTGCGATGTTGGAAGGGAATTGAATATGGAATCAGAAGACTGACTGCAGAGTCTTTCACTTACTAGCAGGTGAGGCATTGATGAGCTTAAGTCCCCTCTGTGATGCTGTTACCTTGTCCATGAAACAGTGACAATACTAATAATAATACCCAGGTCATTGGATTGCTCTGAGACTTTCATGAACATGTCCACGGAAATGCTTAGAAGACACAGAAGCCATCAATAAATATTTCCTAAATCTGTACTCTCACAGAAAATGTGTGCGTGTTAACATGGGCATCAAAGAGAACATAAACAGGTATAGTATATGTAACGAATAAAAAAGAACATTCTTAATTCAGTTGCATCAGTATATAGAAGAAAACCTTCTGCTCATTGACAAATGTGAGTAGACACGTGGATGTTGTGGATAGAAGATTTATTAGAGAAAAATGCTGCTAATTCAAAAAGTAGAGATCAGATTGATCTTGGCTCATTCTATGTGGCTTTCCGTGTGTGTGTGTGTGTGTGTGTGTGTGTGTGTGTGTGTGTGTGTGTGTGTTTTCTCATGCCTCATTCCAGCATAATAAATCCTCTGACTGTAAACCAGTCTTTTTTGAACCCTTTTGTTTTCTATTAGCAAATCCTCCTCTCCAGCATGTTTTGTTCGTCATTTGGCCTGTGGTATATATGCAGGATGCTGTGCTTCTTCTCCAATACCCCATGTTTTTATAGCCTTATCTGAACTTCAACGCTTCAGTCTATGGTACCTTGGGTCTGGCGCTAGCGGTCATCTCAGATTTGCACCATGGAGGAGCAGGACGAGCTGACTACCTTTGGAGACTTAAGTGAACAGTGAGTATGTATGTGTTCCCCCTGCTTTGATAGGCATAGAGGTCTAAGTTTACTTCGGGAACTGCCACAATCCTTGTTTTTAAGGAGGCAGCGATACCATCAGAGGGAAAACCAGTCAAAGAAACACTTTGATTCTGCTGACATAAAAGATAACAAGTTTCTACTTCCCCTGTAGGCTCTGAAAGAGAAGGAATCATTGTAAGTTCTTAGTGAATGCTCTAAAGCTTTTCCTTGGTTTCTTCAGTGTCTTCCAGAAGTTGGCTCAATCCAAGTTGGCTCAATTCCTTGTAGTAAAAAAATATTATTTTTATTTCTTTGCTGTATTCTCTTCTCTTTCTCCAAGCCTTTCAATTTCAAATCCATCTAACAAAATAAAAATGTTTGAGTTATTTGGGTTTTCTAGCATCTCTGGAATGCTGGTGTGTGTGTGTGTATGTGTGTGTGTGTGTGTGCATTGTTTTTCTTATGGTATTTAAAAAAATTACATGTGAAGTTACTTGAACCTTTTATAGGGGTCAAAAGGGAGTCCAAATCTCAAATATAATTTACAAAATAAATTTATAAAGTTTTAAAGGGGACAAAGACAAGACAAAAACACATTATCTGGATGATGTTGTGATGGTATCCTAGGATATATCGTGAGACTGTGGTTTACGTAGGACTTTGTAGGGAAAAGGGATCTGTCAAAAAAGCAAGATTAGTGGCAGATCAAGACATCATAGTTGTAACTGGGATTCCAGAAACAGGAATGGGATCATGATGGCGATATGTACCTGATGAGACAGACTGCTTATAAAATTGGTTCTGGCGTTAATGGATCAAAGCAGTGAGGATATGACTCGTTATCCATGCAGATCCAGGGCTCAAGTCCCACCAAGGACACATGCAGGCTAGTCCCTAAGAAGGTAGGTTACTCCTTGGACTGACCAAGGGAGTGGTAGTCATCCACTTTCTAATGTACTCCACCCTAGGGCAAGGCTATGCACTCTGTCAGTTAAATTGGCAGAAAGAAATTCAATGGAGGCTGAAACCACATGAAGATTCAGAACGGATTCAGGGATTTCATAGTAAATGATGGCCTTCTGCACAGTTCGTTCTCGTAAATTTAAACTCGACACAAATCTGACTGATAATCAACCCCATAACCTCACTTCTGGATTATAGCAGGGAAGAAGCAGAAAAATCATCGCTTTCTTTTGGTGAGGGCGAGGACATGAAAATGTATGGGGCCTCTTGAACCCTAAAACTTGGATTATAGGCTGAATACCAAAGGGTCCGAAGACAGGACTGTTGACTGGAGAATGGTATAAAGCTTTCCTAACATAGTCTTTCCACTTTTTCTGAAGTTCTGCAATGTTTCTGTTTTGCTCAACTCTCGTTTCTTATGAAAGTGCCCATGGATTACTAGACATGTTGAGGCCACGTCCCCAACCCTCATGGCACTTTCGTTGAAGACACGGGATTTGATATGCAGTGTAATGTGTTCCTTTCCCTTAACTAAGAACTTGGTCTATTGCACCATAGGTGGAAGCGCTTCTTAAATGAACAAATGAATGAATGAATGGCACACATCTGAGTGAAAAGAAGGTCTGCATCAGTGTAGCATGGGAAGAAAATGTTCCAGTAAAGAGGTAACAAGAGCTGCCTCCTCTGCTAGGACCTCTCCTTCTTTATTACTAGTAACTAGAGCATCAGCAGTTTATTTCCATTTAAGAAAGACTTATTGTGATGAGCACTGTGGTATGTTATGGGAAAACAAAAAGAAAGCAAAATAAAACAGTGACCCAGGAGGAAATGATGTTCTAACAGGTGAGACAAAAAGAAGCTGGAAGAAGACAATCCCTGCAATAAGAAAGACGTATGGAATGTATTGAGAGAGGGGAGATCGTCTGTTTCTGTGGGGAGGGTAGAGATCAGAGCAGAAGGCCCTCAGAGACCACGAGGAAAGAAAGTCCATCTTCTCACACAAGGATGCTCCCCTCATTTACTGCTCAGAGGGCTGTGTTGGGTTTCTAGAGAATCAAATCCAGGGACCCTAATACATACGAGTAAGAAAGGGTTTTGTATCAAGAAGGCATCCCCGTCCAACTCAAGTCCTTAAGTCAACTACTAGACCATAAGTCCCTCTTCCGACTCACATTGCTGCAGGTTGGTGATGCAGCACAGGGAAGCGGGAAGTAGGATGCTCATATGCTGCTGGGTGCAGCTTTGTGGGGCTCCCAGGTTGGCAGTAACATGGCAGGGTCTCTGCAGCTCTCAGAGGATGGTAGCCCCCATGAGGCCACCCTTCAAGGCAGGCCGCTATCCAGCAAGCAGGAAGGCACCAGGGCAGAGAAAGACGATCTCTGTTCATCTTGCTCTGATCAAAGAGGCGGAGCATGTCAAGGGGGTGTCATGAGACTGACTTGATGGACAGATGTGAATCCACCCCTAGCCAGGACTGTCTAGTTGACATCATCCCTAACTGCCGCAGGTGCACATCATCTTCTACTGAGTACCCCCAAGGCAAGAACAAGTCTGCCTTCCTGTGCAAAGCTCTAACTTCTCTGAGCCCTAGCTTTCGCAAGAGTCACAAGAATAACACCTTCCCTCCTTCTCAAAGCATGCTCTGATAGGCACATTCCTACCCAAAATTGTGCAAATGGATTTGAAACATGAAAGGGCATCCAGTGATGCTTTAGTTGCTATGTTTGCTTCTACCAGCATGCTTAATCTCTTCAATTTAGGTCTCTTAAGCCTAAGACTAATAATGTTGTTGCATCAGTGGTCTGTGTAGGGGTTACTACTTGCCATTTTGTGGATTAGTAAAAGTGTTAGCAATATCACAGATCCAGGGAACAGGCGATTTGGCGAAAGAGCTGTGTGCAAGGTCCAGTTTGCACTTCACAATTCTAGCTGTCTTGATAAACCTCTTGGTGAAGGGAGCAAAAGTGTAGTTTTGCTAGAAAAGTACCTGCAATTCCAAAACCCGCTGAAGGAATTTTAGAGAGATAAAAAATTGAAGAATTAAATAAAATAAAAACTGGGATTTTTTTTGAAAACACAGTTGATTAAAATTCTCCCCAAACACTGGATCATACCCTTTCTTCTTAATAACAGCAATATTTTCTTTAGTGTGGACCGAGGAAAGGGGTAGCTGAAACTAAGGATAACCAAGGTTCTGAACACTCTAGAAATGAAGTCCTCAGAGAAATGGCTGAAATAATTGTAGGTGTTCTGCTGGGAAAAGAGCTGTCTTGGAAAACATGAGAGTCATCTTCAAATACACCGGTGGTTTCAAAATGAAGAAATAATGCCAACATCGATCCAGAATCCAGGCCACAGAAGCAATGTAGATGTATGCTTACCTGAGCAGTCTCTCATACCTGAGTCCTCCAGCCCTGCTGTCTTTCTGAGTCCCGAGATTTGACACAACAGGCTTGCAGAGTGAAATGTCAACCAAAGACGTGCCAGGCCAGTAGCACAGAGGTCTCGAGAAGCCAAGTTTTCATTCAACATGAAGCAAAGGCAAAGATTTGTGATGGCTGGATGACCTTGAGAACACTGTTTCACAACCATAAAGTGGGGTTGCTAGAGAGTATTTGTGAAGACGAGATGCATTTGATCTGAATGCATTGGAGAGTCTGACATAAATCGATAACCCCACAATGGTGACTCTTCTGGAGAGTCTGACATAAATCGATAGCCCCACAATGGTGACTCTTCTGGAGAGTCTGACATAAATCGATAGCCCCACAACGGTGACTCTTCTGTTCCTCAGCTTATGTAAGCCTGCTCCAAACCTGATGATCTTCATATGATGGGACCCCTTGTACAAATGAGAAGAGCAAGTGTCCAGAAGGGTGAGTAAATTATCTAAGTTCACAAAGGGCCTGAGGTGAGGAGATAAACCCTTGTCTCTGAAAACAGAATCCTGTCCTTTCCGTGGTCCCATGCAGGCACTCAGGTAGAGAAACACTTTTACTAGCAAATAAATCAAAACACTGGGCATTAAGGTTATCACGAGATAAGACATCTGTTGGCTCTGTCTCTCACCTGACATGATGGAGAAAACACCTCCAGTCGGTCTAGCTCTATCAGGTAACTTCGGGCTCACTCGATATTTAATTAGCTGGGTCCTCTTTTCCTGGATCCAAAGAACCACCCATTCACAGTGGCTCTAGAAGGGGCACCACAAACCCCTGCTTCTATAATAAGCCCCAATTTGTGAAACAGCAAAGACTGAAATTTGGCGATTAATCTTTTTCTCTTTATCCAGTTGGATGCCAGGGCAGGGCTGGATTCCAAGGGTCTCAGAAAATCTCTTAGCAGACACCCATTTCCCCACATACTCCACAGGGAGTGCCCCCTCTTGCTCTCCTCAGCAGAACCCCCTGGAAGGGCACATACTCTTCAGGCTCTAAGTCACTGATCCTGAGTGAGGTCTGATCATTTTCTTCCAAGCAGGATTAAGGAAACGAGCAGAGAGAGGATGGCTATGAGTCAGAATTCACTCAATGGCAGTGAGTTAGGTTTGGTTTGGGAAGACAGAAGGAACCCAGCCTTTCTCGTTTACTACTACACAGGCCCTGGGCCAATCAGAAGCTATATGTTATGTCTAGGGCCATCATGAGTCAAAATCAACTCAGTAGTAGTGAGTTTAGTTTGGATTTTGGTTTCTTCGTGTTCTCTGGTAAGCGCTGAACCGATCACTTCAAGGTAGGTGGTTCAAACACACCAGCCTCCCCTCAGGAGAAGATTGGGCTAACTGCTCATAGAATGTACAGCCTTGGGGATTCTTTACAGGGTCACTCGACAGGTTCACCTCAACTACATAACAGTGGGTTGGGTTTGGGAGGAAGAAGGAGGAGCCTTTTGAGTTGGGGAAACAATCGTTTCGGTGGTATGTTTTGTTTTCAAATTCCCAAATTTGACTGTGTGTTTTTCAAGCTACTCAGGATTTCGAGTCCCATAAGCTCTTCTTATGATTCCCATTAGCCTCTGCTCTTCCTCCTACCTCTTCCTCTCGGTGCTGGCCTAACATTCTGGTTAGCTTTGGTTTAGGGTGCGTGTTGTGGTTTATCTCTGATAACCACACTCCCCAAGCTGAGGGGTGTCAATGCTTCCTTAAAGTAGACAGTGCACAGACTACCAATTATATTTCAAGCTGCATTTCATGTTGAAGTATGAGACAACAAATTCATCTTAGATTTCTTCACTCAAGCGTGACCTCACCTCTGACTCTGGCTAAAGCTGTTATGGTGTGAGAGCAGTAGATACACTGTGGGGAAACAAATAAAGGGGGGGCTCCCTGAAAAAAAGCAAAAGACACCATCTACCCATGCCCCCCTGCATTAGCAGTACCTGCTTCTGAAGGGCAGAGCAGAACACTGCAGCTGAAAATTTCCCGAGGATTTCCTATGCAATCCACCCATTGTAGTGTACTCCTCCACTTCTAAAAGATGGGCATTCATAGCTGTTTGCCTTTTTAACCTGGCTTCACCCATCAAATAAATTGATGTATTCAAATATTTACAACACACACACATATCTAGTAAGATGCGTGATTTCAATGCTAAAGAATAAGCTGTCTTTGGTTATTTATTGAATCTTCTATATAAAAATAGCTCTTTCACCACGGAGGAAATGGTATCTGATCCTGAGTTGATCAAACATCCCACATGATTTCGCTTATTCTCAGATGGTTCCTTTGAGATACACCAGTGGTGGTATTGCTTCATTAGAGACAGGAGGAGGAAATAAAATCTGAGGAGAATGTGGGCAGTTTGTCACTGCAAGGATCAAGAACCGAATCCAATGCTGTCAAACCCAGTAGCAACCAATCAAGGTGCTGAAATCATATTTCAAATACATTTATAAAAGAAATATGGCTCTGTTTGCAAATCTTCTGTTTGAGATGTTTTCTGAGCACCGGAATAGTAACACAAATCTAGAATTAGCAGTGAGAGAACTAGCTTTTGTATTTTCATTTTTAATACTAAAATGAGGGAAACATTTAGAGAGCAGACCAAATAAAACCCCTTTGTTTACATTAATGATGAAGTTTAAATTCCAGTTGGAAAACACAAGATCATACCTTTCCCCCAAATTCAAGAAATTTATATATGTCAGCCCAAGCAGCTCCAGTTCTTCAAACTGCCTGCTATTCCAGGATTAGCTGCTGTGTGGCGTCAGTCCCCTTCAAATGAACAGGTTTTCCACTTCATCTAGCTCTCCCTGCTCGGCCTCTTTGCTGGGAAATGGTGCTTTCTGCTGTCCCTGTAACAAACGGCTCTAATTGCTGGTTGACTGTTAGGGTGGAAATTGCAGTAGGTCTGAAGCTGAAGGTTATCACTCTGCTTTTGAGACAACGTGGACGGCCAAACAGCCCCCTTTCTCTAAATGGATGAAGAAGATATTTTTAAAAAGATAATTCATAATCAATCAATTTCAAGGAAGCAGAAAACAAGCACACTTTCTGAATTGTTATGATCTAATCAAATTGCGATGCATTTTGCCTCACAAAGGAATGAAGTTCAGCGGTCTGCTTCTTGGAGTCTTGGTGGTGATGACAGTGGAGGTAGGGTTTGTTTTTGTAGGCGAAGTCATACGTGGTAAGCAAGGATTTGGAATTGTAAACTTTCCAATTTATTTTCATGGCAATCTGTGAGATGTGCCCCTGGAGGTAGGCAAACAATTGCAGTTTTAGAGTTGAATTGGCCTCTCCCATTAAAGGCCTTCTTGCATCAGAAAGTGTGCCATCTCGTTCTGAGGACGAATCCAAAATTCCAAAATTCTAATAAATTGCTAGAGGAATATTCCATGATCTGAGATGGTCGATGTGTTATTGTGGAAACACTCGCTGATGAGAGTGGTGAAATGAGAGCCATTACTGGCGGATTTTACCGCCAAGACAGAATTCAGGTTACAAAAGGCAATCCCTAATTTGGGATTTTAATCAGACAGCCAGCACCAAGGACAGCAGCTGCTGTTACATTAGCTTGGATAAAATTATAGGACCTATCAATTCTCATGCTTCAGGGCATAAGCTGAGCACCAGCTGAGGTCAGGAGGAAATGTCCCCAATGGCAGACAGCGCATGCTTATAACCATTATCAGAGATTTAACACCTACCCCTAAAGCATCTGGTGTTATTTCTTATCAAATGAACACACACATACAACATGTACCCACCCATCCTGGTGGACATACATGCATAGACTAGATAGGCATGAAGATGAGTACTGACCTGAATGTCCACCAGGTTAGAATGGTCCAAAGTGAACCCATCCTCCCAGTGCCTCCAATAGCCTACAGCTGCCTGTCTCTTCACTAGTTGTCTGGTGCAAAGGTGGATTTGTTTTTTTTATATGTGCTCACCTCCATTGGAGGGTCACATTGTCATAGGCAAGCTCAGTGTTCTGAACTGAGCCATAGGAAAGGAGCTTGAATTAATTTTACAAATTAACACATGGTGAGCAGCTTATAAGAACACACAGTTCCCCATTGATGCGGGTCGAGTTTTCATATGTGTTACTTGTTTTCTCGGCTCTGGGTCATAACAGCAGGCAGGGTGTAAGGCTGGTCTGAGAAGCTCATCCAAGGTTCAGAGTGGTTTTCCAAACACTGTTGTGACAATTTTTTTTTCTTGTGGCTTCCTGATGAAGGCAGTCATTTCCTTGTTAGCTGTTCGCCAGAGACTGCTCTCATTTTGTAGAAGGCATCTCCAGTTCACTGGTGCGAGACTCACAATGCAGATATTTGCTTTTACCCAGGGTGGCTAGAAAGTGTCTTTGACTTCTCCCTCTTTGATCTGCCAGTACAAATCTTGGACAGTGTAAAATAGTCAAGAATGAATAGTCTGGCATCGCCCACCCCCCGACACACACACACAGAGTATAAAATATAAAGAGAGAGACTATCTTTTCATATTCACAGCTCCCTCCCACCGTCAAGAGGAGAAAATTACACTAGGTGTACACTGGCGGCCATTGAGTAATTCCACCACATGGTGATCCCGTTTGGGTCAGAATGGAAATGTACGATTTAAGGTTTTCAAAGGTCATGATCTTTCTTATGTAGGTCACTCACTGGGCCTTTCCTTCAAAGTAGATTTGAAGCAATATTTTCATTAGTAGCTGAGTGTTCAAGCATTTGGCTTTATAGTCCATCTTAGAATTCTGATGACTACAAAGCTCTTTCGAGAAATAAGCAAGATCAATATTAATAGACCAGGTCTAGTTAATTTGTCTGATTTTTACAAACTATTAGCTGTGATTAGTCATTAATCTAATCTGTCATATCTATTAGTAATTGTCTTTCATAAAACGACAGAACCTTGGCAAATATTCTAGTGTAACCAGTTACATGGGATCTTGGAAAGAAATTAGAGGTCATCTGGTTCAATCTTTTTATGTGGCAGAGAAAGAAAATGAGTCTCAAAAAGATTAGCTAGTTTGGCTACATTGCTCCTGCTATTTAAAACCAAGGTCAAGATTTAGAACTCCAGACTCCTATGCCATTTACCTTGTTTGCCTTTAGAGCAACGACTTCTTTGGCCATTTTAGGAAATTCGTGGTCACGTCTGCAGCTTCCTCAGTGCCCTAAAGATCTCTGTGAATTTTCATCGAAGTGATCTTCTTTTGCATCATAATGTATTTACTCACATTGAGTAACTAATTCCCTTTTGAAAGTGACTTTGTAACCATAAAATTGTGGTAGTATTTTTACGAAAATAAGTACAGTAAAATAAAAGCATAAATGATACCCTCCTGGTTCAATTTCCTCAAAGATGAAAGGGGTATGTGTGTGTGTGTGTGTGTGTGGTGAGGGGGTGGGGGAGCGCTGATGATCTGCGGTTTGGGTATTCCTAACAGCAAATGGGATGATTTTTGTGCAGCATCCTATAAGATCACTGAGTCAGAATCGAATCAATTGCTGTGAGTATTGAGTATCTCCTAGGAGTCTGATTAAAAAAGAAGCGGGGGTGGGGGTGGGGGGACAGAAGTAAATGTAGATGTTTCATTGCTCAGTTAATCATCCAGTGGGTGTGTCCATTGCTTCAAATTCTTAAATAATTAACCTCCCTTGACTTCTCATTGTTTAAAAAGGTATCTACCAATGTGAGGGGGCTATTCTTTAAGGCTTATTGCTAGAAGCAATTGGTAAGGCAAAGTCCCCTGAAGTAGAAACATTTCTGATTATTTAGAGACTCATGCAATTTGCAAATAAAATCCTAAATTTCCCCCCAGTCTTAGTACAAGTGATAAAATTCAGGGAAACACAGCCAATTACAGCATCCAGCTAGTCTTTGCGCATTCCTCTCTCTTTGGGCACCTGCAACATATCAGATTTTTAATGAAATAAAGTAAGGCTCCATCTGTGGTTGAGAATAGATGCTAGTGATGTTCCAGGCAGTATTCGTGAAAGGCAACAATGGAAGATGGCCCTTTTCAAGATGTATTTTTTTAACAGGTGCAAGCCAGGTGTTTGGTCTGCTATTTTGTCTATTTTGTGATAGAGAAGAAACAAGGTCTCTCAAAAGCTTTAGAAATATAGTTCTCTGGCTTGGGTAGTATGGTATTGATTATCTGAAAATTCCATGAAGTTAGTGTTTTAAAATACATATTTTTTCTCTACTTCGTATATATGGTAGTTAGTCTAAGGATATGAGTGCATCAGAGTTGTCTAGTAAGTGTTCAGCATGAATTAACCATCCTTACAAAAGAAAAAGCTATCACCTTTATTTGAGTTATGAAGGGACCCTCTTATATTTCATAAGAAATGTCTATCGTTTTTAACACAATGTTATCTTTACCATTTCATGTCAGGATGAACCATTTTGGAGATGGATTGATCCATCTGTAATGTAATGGCTTTGGTGAAGAATATTGAAAGTACTAGAGACTGCTAAAAGAAAGACATCTTTTTTTTCCCTAGTACATCCAGAATGTTCCTTAGAAGCAAGGCTGGCAAGAGTTGTCTCACCTCCTTTATAGGTGTTATCAGAAGTGACCAGTCCCTAGATAAGACGTGATGCTTGGTAAATTACAGGGTGAACAAGAGAAAGATTCTCCGTGGAATAGATTGACCCCGTGGTTGCCACAAAGGTCACAGACAAAGCACAGACGGATGCTTGTAGTTGGAAATGACCCAGACTCACCTAAAGAGAGCTATTCTCTCTCTCTAGACAGCGCCCCCCCCACCCGTCCCACACACACACACACACACACACACACACACACCACATTTACTTTGAATTGCCATTCTTCTGAAAACATTGTCTGGTTAAGCAAATCTCACGGAATCCTTTACAGTGAACCCTCGCCACTTCGCGCTTCAACTTCCGCGGCTTCACTCTATCGCGGTTTTTGCGTGACAGCGCATGCTCTGTCATTACTGCCACTGATTGGCTCATACTGTACATGCTTGATGCCATAAATGATATAATAAATAATAAATGATCATTTTAACGTCCAAAATGTTTTACTGTATTTTCCCTTTTTCGTTTAATAAATTGGGTAATACGAGTGTAATGGTGACTAAAGGGTGTTTTTTCATGTCCTCTATGCCCTAACTATGAAAATATTTGATTTACAAATAGGAATCCTACTTCGCGGAATTTCATTTATCACGGTAGGGTCTAGAACCGATTAACCGCGATAAACGAGGGTTCACTGTACTTTGGAACTCAGGTTCTGCCTTCTAGAGGAAAAGTTTTCTGACTACTAACCTCCTGGTGATTTTCCTACTTTCTGAACCAACAGGCCTATTGCTACAGGTATCTATTCAAACACACAACTGTGATTGACACCTGTTTACTTCATGCAAGTCTCATGACCAGATGTATTGCCAAATAAATTGAAAAGCTGAACTTTGCTTCACAAGACTTTTTTTTTTTAATTCTTCACAATACTTCGCATAGTGCTGATGGGAGGGAAAAAGGATGGCTAGAATTGAACAACAACAAAAAAATCTAATTTGAAACAATTATATCAGGTGGACATTGCCCTTTGCAGATTTGAAAAAGTTAATGTCCATTGTCTTTCTCGTTGGCTTTTGTTTGGCTTGCTAACTCGGTTGTCTTTTGTTTTGATTTGTGTATTCTTTTGCTGTGCCTGACAGATGTACCTGGGTTAGTTTAGCATTGGCAACTTGAGCTAAGCTTGGTACCGTCGTAGCTAATTATCTACCATGCCGTTCTTGACCAAGCAGATCACAAAATATCCTTGGTAGGGTTTATACAGACCCACCTAACTGTAGCTCTTAAATCAAGTTCTTTACTTGTCTCTAAGACATACTAATGCAGGATATACACACATCCTTCTACGGGTGGCCTTGAAAACACCAAGCAGTCCGTGTATTCAGATTTTAAATCTCCATGAGGAATTTGCTATGGAAAGAGATAATATTGTCAATTTTCTGAAGTAGCTAGGTAACTCCTAATATTTTGTTATCCTGGAAAGCCGGACGGCAGGTTAATGAAGGTGAGGCACACCTGCAAAAAGCAGCCAACAAGACGTGGTTTTCATTTGCACCGCTTGCTAGCAGGCTGGCAACCAATCGCTTGGCCAGATCTCAAGTCACATACACCTTAAGTTTTAATGGTTACCATGGCAATGAAAAAAGGCATTACAAAATGCACAAGCTGTTAACATGTTGCAGAAGCCAAATGAAAGAGCTAAGAATAAACTTCTGCAAATTCCTGATCGCACCACACTTGAGGAAAACTGCTGTTAAACCAACGTCATATCCCAGTCAAACAGCTCATTAATCTGAAGCTGAAGCTGCGTATTCCTCTGAGCTCCCTGTCAGCTGGGGTGGGGGCCATCTCCACTGTGAGAACATACGAGAGGGTGTCGAAGTTGGGGTGGGGAGCAGGAGCAGAGAGAAAGAGAAGGAGAGTAAACAGGCTGTGAACTGAATCTCAGCTCCTTCGTCGACAAGAAAGAAAAATCTTCATGTTTCTAAAGGGATGACAGACAGGAGAATTTAAATGAATCTAATTTAGACACATCTAAATTTTATAGGGTGAGTAATTCATTATAATGATAGGCAGATAAGATGAGTGTTTCACTTACTTTTTTTTAAAGTCAGAATCCAGATATTTGTACTACCATGAAATAAAATATATGCAAGCACGTCATCCCGTTTTTAAAAAGAAGTGTTCCTCCCTGAGCATGGAGTTTCTCTTCAGAAGAGGCGGCTGCGTCCTCAGTGATGCAGCTTTCAGAATCAAAAGAAGGAAAGAAGGGTCCGTGATTGGAGACTATGAAGTCACCCAGCAAGTCAAGGGGTAAGGTGCCCTGTGAAACACCCGTTGAAGAGTGTGCCCATTTAGAATAAACAGCAATCTGGCCAGAAAGCTGGGACTCTTATTTCTCCATTTACAGGCACAGATCCAAACAGATAAGCAGAGAGGAAGTTCATGAGAGATTTCACACTAACAAGGCTAGAAATTCACCACTGTTTCCTGTCGTTTAGATGAGTATTTATTTCAGATTTATGGCTTCCTTCAGGGTAGGGGGCAGACTCAACTATGAGTCAGAATTAACAGGATGGCATGGGATCAGGCTTTTATATTGTGAACCCCATGCAAAGGAGTCATTTTCTTCTATCTGGAGCTCTCAGTCTCTCCAGGTGTTTCTCGAATCCTGCTCAGACTCAGGAGCATGGAGGCTGTTGACTGATCTTGGCCAGTTCTCAGCTGTCTCTATAGTCCTGTCTTCTATGCCTGTCTCCCACATCAATTTTCCTGCCCAGGAGGCCTGTCTCCACAACATGACCCAAACCCCTTCTCCCCTTTGCCCTCCATACCCAACACACACTTGAGAGAATACCTTTATTGGCTTTATGTCTGGTTACCTACTATTCTGCCCTTGACTCCACTATCAATCCATGATTTCTCTAACAGACCTTCCTCAACATGTCTACTATTTCAGGTTTACTCTTACAGTCCCTAAGCAAAGCCAACAACCTATAATACCATCCTTCTTTTCTTTGTTATTTTCTGTTTTACTTCCTCTGATGAACTTTCGAGCCCTTTGACACTGTGGTGATTTTCCCCCCTCTCCAGTCCTTCTATACTCCTCCTAAACCACGAAGGGACTCCTGTGCAGCAATGACTAATTCACTGCCCGATGAAATCACGTCTCCTTGAATGCCAGATGGCTCTGCTCTCAGCGTCACAATATGCCTTTAAATGGTGTTGTACGACAGATTCGAAAGTCAAAACCATAGGATAGAGAGAGATACCACCTCAAGATAAAAGTCAAACATAATGATATTATATTTCTGCCAACAATTTATTGAACTATAGTGCAACAACTGATATGATAACTTAGTCATTCTACATTCACCCCTCTTTTGACACAAAGATCTTGATACACAGTGTAAAGTGTCTGAAGTCTGCACAGGTATTTAATGGTAAAGCTAAGAGCAGTAAATAGGCACCCTGTGTATTGTTCACAGATCCTTCAACAATGCTCTATTGATGGCCAACAGGACATATAATTCTATATACTGCAGGCCTAGTAAAACCTACACCCAATCCATATACATCATTTATTTCTTACCCTGGAAAGATTCCCTTGCCTGCTTCTAAGGTTTTAGGAAGCAGACAATATTTCACCTTACATAGATTTCCAAGTGAAGCTATAGTTGAAATCAGCTGACTCTCACATAATACTCATTTATTCATTAATCAAAATGTGTTAAAATTAAGATACTGTGTGTTGTGTGGGATTCAAAAACATAAACAAAAAACTTGCTACCATCAGGTCAATTCTGACACACACACACACACACACCCTATAGGGCAGGGTAGAAAGGCCCCTATGGGTTTCTTGCGACTGTAACTCCTTGCAGGAGTAGAAAGCCTCATCTTTCTCTCTCAGAGCATCTGGTGAACTTTAACTACTGACCTTGCAGTTAGCTTCCCAATATGTAGTCCCTATACCACAGCACTCTGTGAAACACCATGTCACGAGGGGAGAGGGGGAATCTGCTGAGGGATTTGATCAGGAGTTTAGGCTGTGGAATGCACAACTAAGGGTCTGAAATGTAACCCCTGCACCTAAGTAGGATTTTGTTGTTGCTATTGTTAGAGTTACTTTTTTTTTTAAAGAGGAATTAAAGGTGTCTCAGAAAGTCTTGTGGTCAATGTTATGCCCTTTAAACTTCCAACCTTCCAGTCTGTAAACAGGATGGTGACATGATCAGATTCATGCTAACAAAGGCTGTTTTCAAGGCCATGCAGACAAAGGTAAATGTGAGCTAAACAGAAGAGTTTGCAATCTGTTACAGTAATCCAAATGAGATATTATGAATTTCTGAATAAATGTAGAAGCAAGGAGAACGGAGATAAAGGCATAAAAAGAAAATATTTATCAAAGAGAAATTTTTATCAAAAAGAATTGGCTGAGGAAGAAATTCAGAGTGACATCCAGGTTCCTCGCTTGCATTACAATGAAGAGTGTAGCCTTTTTCTGAGAGGCATACAGGAGGAGTGGGGTTGGGTTTGGGGTTGGGGATGGGTGTAGCTAATTCGCATGTGAACTTGATGTATCAGGAAGCAGTAAACCACCAGAATCCAGAGCTCAGGAGGATGTGTGAAGCTTGAGAGACCGATGCAACAGATCACCGGGGCACTAGGCTTCACCACTAAGTCTAATCACAGAAAACTTGCACAGAAATAATGTGTGTTCAGTGTCGTCCGACCACCTCTCCGGGGTTCTACCTCTTGATTCAGCCTCTTATCTATTGCTCTGTCTCCCATCTTCTCACTTTCTCCAACATATCTTTACATGAACTGAAGTTTATCTATAACTTCTTTTCTTTCCTGCTTCTTTCATGGGGCCCTTGTAAACAGAAAATTATTTCAGAAAAAGAGAAGACAAAAGAAATTGCTACTGTTTAAACTAATTAAAAATAGTTCTTTTGAAAGTTAATATAGAGGCTATGCAGAAGGAGTCAAGAGTAGAATTTTTACAGGGGACATACCCCCAAATTAATGCATCACCAAGGCAAATCTCAATTCACTGATGCATTGAAATAACAATTGATGCTTCTAAGCACTGCTTTAATTGTAACTATTCTTTCAGTTCTCCTAATAGCTCTAGGTAATAGGAATTAAACTTTACCAATTTGCAGATGAGTATATTCACAGCCATTGAATCAATTCTGATCCATTGTGACACTATAGAACAGATTAGAACTGTTCCATAGGGGTTCAGAAAGAACTGCGCCATAGGTTGTCAATATTTGTGGAACCAGACTGTCTTAGCTATCTCCTACAGGCCGACTGGTTTGTTGGAACTGCCAACTTTTGGGTTAGCCACCCAATGCTAAACCACCCAGAAACTCAAACTCACTACCTCAATGAACAGCCAACTCAAATGGCTGCTTTTTGTAGGAGAAGGCTTTAAGAGCCAGACACTATTGTTTTTGATAGTGTGGTACCATCTGATTTCTTCACCACACTTCCCTGATCACCAACACCACCACTGTGGTAGTTACATAATCTGATGTCAATTTGAAGATTAAGAGTGAAGGGGTGGAGTCTAGGCTGTCAATCTGGATATAGCCAATGAGGCCTCTGTATGGGCATAGTTTCTCCTGAGAATTCTGGTAAATCTGGGTTTTCCTCCTCGGAGGTGGGATAGACTCTTGGCTCACTTCCTGTGAGACATCCCTAAGGAGAAGCCACATGGAACTATTTTGATGCAGGAGAAGCCACGTGGAGAAACCTGGAAGCTAGAAAAGCCACATGCAGATCCCTGCCAGCTCTGAGATGTTTACAACACCGCTGGATCCAAAGACTTTCTACCCATTGGCCTGTGATCATCCTGCACTTGGTGTCATTGCATGTATTTCACGAGTCTGAAGAAGATTTGATATATTGGTATCGGACATATGGGCTAATATCGGACTTATGAGCTTGATCTGGACTGGGTTGGGATGCTTTCTCAATGTTTAATTGCACTTATATGTAAACCTATTTCTTATATTCACATTAGTCTCCCTGGATTTGTTTCTCTAGTCTATCCAGACTGATACAACCCCCAACAAAAAAAATTCACTGCCACTGAATCTTTCTTGACTCATAGCAACTGTACAGGGCAGGGTAGAAGTGCCCCAATGAGTTTCCGGGACAGAAACTCTTTGGGGGAGTAGAAAGCCTCATCTTTCGCTTGTGGAGCAGATGGTGGTTTCAAACTGCTGATGTTAGTACTATACCACTGAGGCTCCTTCTGCTTAACCACAGACGAGGGTATTAAGTAACATGTGACGTAGCTTGAATAAAGTGAACCAGTCTGAGACTCAAGCTACAACCAAATCGGGATCAGCTTCTGTTCTCTACTTGTTCTCGATCTAGGGGGTACATCGCATGTTTGAAGCACATGATGCTCTAGAACCAAGGCAACATAGAGAAGTGGATTCAATGCTTCTTGATTTGCGGATCATTTCTTTGTACTTTGGGCTTGTGAATTAAAGACTTAAAGACTTGTTGGCATTATTGGGAATCAGAAAAAGAGCTTTCAATTGGTAAATATTTGCAAATAATAAGTCTTAAATAATGTGGGGAGGTAATGACTAAGTGAAAGAGAGAACTTGTTAAGGCCAGAGGACCGTAACGAAGAACGAGCATGATCGTAGAACTCAAATCTCAGCTTTGATTCCAAGAATTTGTTGAGTATTAAAGGACAAATTGTTTTAGGTCTTAGAGTCTTGAGGGTATTTAAACACACACAGAGAAACAGAAAAAAATATATATGATGAAATAGAAACAACAAAAATTATATACCTTATATACTCGTGTATAAACTGAGTTTTTTTGGACCATTTTTAATGCAGTTTTTGTGGTACAATTAGGTGCCTAGGCTGATATTTGAGTCGGCTTAGACTCTAGTATGTAGGCGTATCATTTTTGCTGTTTTGTTTCTGCTTTATTGCTTTTATCTGTACAATGGAGGGGAAGTTGCTTAATTGACTGAGTAATTGGGTAAAGATTGCATTAGCTGGTTTATTTCAAAAGTCTAGCTCCTCCCCAAACAAACCAGGCTGCCATTGACTTAATTCTGACTGAGCAACCCTCGAGGGCAGAGCAGAACTGCCCGTGTGGGCAGGTAAGGTTGGGCCTATTTGAAGGAGCAGAAGCCCGCATCTTCCTCCTGAGGATCAGGGGTGGGTTTGAAGGGCCAAACCTGAAGCTAGCAGTCCAGCACCTACCCAGAAGCCTCACTAGGACTCCTAGAAAATAAATATCCTGTACTAGTCTGCTATTATAACAGTCCACATTAACCTATCAAAGAGTTAAGAGGAAAATATAATTCCTTAGATAATAATAAAATATTTAGACATGTTTTATTTTTTCATCAAAACCTCCCTGGGCTAAACCAGTGACAGGCATATTCATCGACCAATGAGTCAACTGAGGTTCAAAGGGATTTGACTGTCTAAGATAGTGGTTTGAAAAGACTGACAAGCCTCGGTCTCTGCCACATGAATCAATAGAGTTCATTGTACTATTCATTTCTAAAACATAATGGTGCCCCAAACCTAAGGTACTTGACAAGCATTATGAGGGTAACTGGCAAGTTGGGACAGACCAAACATAACAGTTAAGTGTAAAAGTTTGAAAGTACCGGCCACTCTTCTGGAGAAAGATGGGCCTTTCTACTCCTATAAAAAGTTAGGGTCTTGAAAACTCACAAGGCAAGTCTACCCTGTCCTATTGTGCTGCTAGGAGTTGGAATAGACTCAGTGGCAGTGAATGTCTGTATTTTGGGACTTTAACATTGTTGTCGTGAAATTCCAGGATCCATTGTTCTTTGTCCTCCCAGTTCCTCTGTGCTGTCTCCTCAAACATGCTGCAGACAAGAGCAGAATTTAATTCTGACTCCGAAACCTCTTGAGGAGGACACAGCAGCAGGTGTCCAACAGAGAATTGCCCACTACCTTTGTCTAGCTGTGTTCCTAGAGCAGATGGATGTTCCTAGGAGGTCTCCTGTGTCATGGACAGACTCATTCCAGCCCTGACTACTTGACAACCGAGCTTGATGACGCTCTTCTTCCCTTTATGAGCAACCACCTGGGAATGTCCTTGCAGCCCCCGGGAGCCAGCCCTGTGTCACAACATGCCCGGTGTCTACCTCTCAGCTTCCAAGGAGAATCCCAAGCCACCCTGCTCCATTTGCACAGGCGCAGGCGGTGAGGGCTCTCAAGCTGCTTTCTGCCTCTGAAATAAGTGAAATGTTTGACACAAAAGCATATGTTTTTTGGCAACTTTGTCTAATCCACATTTTAAAGGAAAAACTGAAACTCCACAAGGTGCAAAAAAGATTACTGTAACGTTTCGGTATCTGGAGGAAAGCAGACAGTGTGCGTTCCTCCTTCTGTTCTCCTGCCTCTGCCTTCATGCGCAGATATTTGCTTTAAAAAAGCTGCCATAGAAATGAATTTTTTAATTAAGGATCTGAGTCACCTAACTGTGGACCAGAAAGAAACATTTAATGTCACAGGCTGCAGAAGCCATCTGTAAGACAGAGGTGGCACACGTCTGTTCTCTGGAAGGTCACCACCCTGTAAAAATCATGGGAGTGCCACAGAATCAAGGGTCTGGGGTGCTAGAAAAGTCCGATTTCTGAAGAGGTTAGATTTCTTACTAGAAGATGAAGAAGTGACTCTAATCCGAAGAAAGTTACTTTACCACAATGTGTTGATTGTTTGAGAGAATGTGGTCTTAGATGTGGCTCGTTTCAGGGGACACATTTCCAGAATCTGTGACCAGACTTTTAAGGAGGTGCCTGTTTAGACTCCCCTTCTTCGGAACAGTCCTCAAGAATAGCCCTTGTTTAAGACAAGATCAGAAGGGCCTTGGACTGCAGAGAGGGGAGCCAGTACTGCAGGGAATAGAGAGCATTAGAAGGGAAGAATCATCCGTTTTCTTACCCTCCACTGTTGCAGTGGTCCTGCATGGACTATGACTCTGTTTTTGTGCTGCTTTTGAATTGGCCCGCAAATCATGGTGCCCACAGACAAGGTGGAAAGGTCCGACTAGCCCTGAACCGTCCTCATGGTTAGTTCCCTCACTAGACCTTCCTTCCCAGTCTTTCTTAAAAAGCTCTGTCAAAACCTTTCTGCATCACCCACTCAAACATATTGCCATCGAGCCTATGACCCTATAAGACAGAGTAGAAATGTCCCTATGAGGTTCCAAGCCTGTCACTCTTTATGGGAATAGAAAGACCCCTCTTTCTCCTGAGGAGCGACAAGTGGCTTTGAACCGCTGACTTTATATGACAGCCCAATATGGGACCATTCCCCAGCAGAACGCCAATTTCCACTTCAAGGTGAGTGGTCGGGGCACAGGAAGTGCCTTAACTGAGCGGCAGATTGGATCTTCAGCATGGACAGTGAGAATTCCATTTGGATGACCGCAGCCCATACCATGAGTTTCCTCTTCCTCAAGACTTGTCTAATAGGAGGAAAGAAAGCTTACACTGGCTACCCAGGGTCATTCCTTAAGGGGTTACTCAGTACAGTTTGAAACCCTAGACTAAATCTCTATTGTAGTATTTAGTGATAAACCTCCTGCTTTGAGAAGAGGACTGACTGTGTTTCAAATGAATCCTAATACTATTGTTACTCTGTGTGTGTGCATGTGTGTGCATGCATGTACGCACGCATGTTCCTTCTATTTCATTCTCACCGCAGGTGTTCCAAACAAATGCTAACCGACCTGGCAGTTAGCAGCCAGTGCATAACCACTACGCCACCAGTGCTCCTTC
>NW_022111300.1:27235305-27244395 GCF_000313985.2 Echinops telfairi | reverse complement strand
TTCCTATGCTCCTGTCTCCTCAGCTTCTGCTTCTTGGTTCCTTGGTCCCTGGGAGAGATCAATCCAGCCTCTGCTTTACTTAACAAGTGTTAAACATTGCTTTTGTCCTACTGACAAGTGCCAGGAGACATCCACAGCAACGGTAAGATTTGGCCAGAAAGGCTGAGTTATGTCTGTGGTTTAGAGAGCCTTTCCTGGTAGACCTGTAACCAGGTGTACCCCTCACCATCAGGACGACCCAAAGGCACACACACATCCCTCACTCTTGGGGATCAGGTCCCACGTTCTCTTGTGTGAGACTCCTGGTTCTACTGTTGCCATTGCTCTACTGCTGCTTCTTGCCATCTGCACCGTTTCTTTTGTACAGAACTCTTTCCTTTTTTAGCTTTCATCAGAATTGAAGAATTCTAACAATAGTGTAATCAAGGAAACTTAGGCTTGCACTATCAGGCAACTTATTACTCCTCCAGCTTCTACTCATTATCCAATTCGAAAAAGATTTCCACATTTTAGATGGTTGTTAGAGCATCACCCCACACTTTGTACCAAATTCTGTCTCAGTGATCTAGTGCGGCTGTCCCAAAATACCACAAGCGGGCATCTTCAGCAAACCAATGTAGTCTCTCAGAATTTGGGGGATTAGAAACCCAAATCTGTGTTGCCAACTCAAGGGGAAGCTTTCCCCCTGTGTCAGCTCTGAAGCAAGGCCATTGTCTCCTTTCAACATCTGTGGGCTCTGGAGAAAAACAATATCCCACTTTTTATACACCAAGATCCAATCGTAGCTATTTGCCTTTTTCTTCTTTTTATTTTCACTTCCAACCATTTGAACAGTAACATAACCATCATATTGTTTCATACCTGATACAGCCACTGGTTATTTTTAAAGTTACGAGTACAAAGAGAACACAAGTCAAATTCTGGTGCACCTTAAAAGTAATGATCCTCAACAACATGTCTGCCAGGTGAGCCATCTCTCAATTATCAAGAAAAATGGGAAGTTTGATGAATAATATTATGCCCAAGCAAAATATGTGTAGAGTTCTTGTTACTTGCACTTGTGAATGCAATCTGGTCTGAAATAATTTTCTTTTATCTTAATTCATTCAGACTGGAGTCTGTTGGATTCAAAACCAAATAACTTCTAAGGCATGGAGAGCAAAATAGAAATAAGCACTAGGGAAGACAGACACCTTGTGAGGATCATTTATAAGCCAAAGACAACAAATGAGCCCTAAGAAACCAAGGGATGCCTAAGTTTATCACCAAGGAAGGGATGAACAAGACTCTTGCATCACTTTCTTCTCAAGATATCGGTGATCCAAAGGCTCTGATGTGTGTTCTCTATGTGGACGCTTCATGTCAGAATATGGAGCGCACAACGAGGACTCCACAGTCCTGTCCACAATCGAGAAACTATGAATAACTTTGTGCCTTATGGCCTCTGAGCATTGTGGATGTCCATTATCAAAGCTATAAACTGGCAAAATAACCATGCCACAGTATTCAGCCATTGTGATGTATTTGATCAGAAGGTTGTTGCAGAGTAAAGCAAATACCACAATTTTAGTTTCTGAAGATAATGAAACCATAACAATGGAAAATAATTGAAAGTTTATCAAATTCACTTATCCTTTTTTATAATTTAGTACATTTAAGATCAAACCTTTAAGTGGCTGAAATAATGTTTGAATTTGGCATGTATTGGAGTGGGGATGTGTGTTAGACTATGGTCTAGTTGTTTTTCACTTAATGACCTCCACAAAGCTAGAATATACTTCCACATATGGTTCATCAGTGATGCACTAACTTTTTTCTGATTTTAATTTTAATTTTATTTACTTATTTTTTATTGATCATTTTATTGGAGGCTCATGCAACTCTTATCACAATCCATACATGCATCCATTGTTTCAAGCACATTTGCACTAACTTTCAACTCTGGCTAAATTTTGTTTGAAAGAAAAGCTGTGCTCCTTTTCTTTATAGTGAACTTAGAATCCACCTCAAGTATTGAAACTTAACTTACAATACAGCTGATACATTTACTATATTACGTTTGGAAGTAATAAAGCATGAGGTAAATCTCTTAGTTCAGAACTTGTCATTATTCACCTAGAATATTTCATTATTCTCATAACTAAAACCTCTGATCCTCCTTCTCACTGTCTCCAGGATTATCTTTCTGAAATTTAAATCAGACCAAGTTTCATTCTGTCAGGAGTTGTGGGTGCTCTGCAACATCTGTGCAATTAGATCCCAGTGTGTCAGGGTGCCATGCATGATCTTTCACACTGGGCTTCCATGCCCATCTCCTACCAGTCTCACAGTTGAGTCACTTCTGACGTCCTAGTGAGTGACCTCATGGACAACAGGAAAAACAAAAGCTGTCTGGCACTGTCCCATCCTCACAATTGTAACTATGTTTTAGCCCATCATTGTAGCCTCTGTGTCAATCTATCTCATTAAAAGATTTCCTCTTTATCAATGATGCTCTACTTTATCAAGCATGGTATTCTTCCCCAGGGACTCATCTATCCTGATAACATATCCAAAGTGCAAAACTAATTCCCATAGTCTCTTCTATTTCAGTATTTCAAAAAATATAGACCACCCTCTTCCTTGTCCTGCTTCTTCAAACTAGATTTCTTTCCATTTATCCTGAAAGGGAAACGTGGCCATGGTCTCCAAGGGTCTTTAAAGAAAACACACACACAACCTACTTAATTCTGATGGCCCAAAAGAAAGTTCTTCAGCTTAACTAAAATATTTCCACTTTTGATTTACTCTCGGTGCCTTTCATATTTTACCAAAAGTATGTAGCTTATAGTTTTAAAAGCTAGGGATACATGACTTCAATATTTTATAAATCTATGTCCAGCGTCAGCTCTTCTGTATGTATAAAGACATGCCCATTTTTCCATTGAGGCCTGGGGTAGGCTGTAATCAGTTTATTCACGCGACCATATTAAAGTCTACTGAGTTATACTTGAGTATCTTTTATCAATTAGTGATTTTTGAATGAATTTATGAATGCCTAAATTTGTTCTAGTCACCTTTTATGCACTAAGGTTTTATCAGCTACAGCGAACTGACAATCTACTCTAGTAATGCAGTCTCTAATATTTAAAATTCCCCACCCTTCATCTGATTACCCCATTAACCATTATGTATTCCAGGCTGTAGAAATTTTAAGGTGATTAAATATCTGCCCACAGTCCTATGCTTTGGTCCATAACCACTTTTTCTCATTCATTGTGATGAACTCAGTAAGAAGCTGTGGTCAACACTGGAAGGATGAAGACAGATGGCAACCACCCTCACCATACCAATCCCATGGGGTCTGTGCTCGTAATCAGAGGGGAGAGCCGAGGCTTTGACCCCAAGCATTCCCCACTTACTGAAAATTCTTCACAGAGCTCGCCTCCCTTCGCATTTTGCATACAGTATTCTTGGTGAACAGGGTTCTTGTCCCATAACCCTGGTTCCACATGACTGGTGTTCTGAGGACCAATTGCGTTCAGAGGGAAGAAATGGAAGTTCAGACTAGAGACTGTGTGTACTTTCATTTTCCTTGTATACTTATTTTCACGAGTATGTGAAAGAAAACACATATGTTCTTTTGAGTTCTAGGGTACAAGCCTTAAAACAATATAACAGAAGGCGAATAGATTAGTTAACAAGCCCATTTTATTTATCGATGTATCTCTATCTATTTATTTTACATTATATTCACTACATTGACAGCTTACAGGGAATATAAGGAATTCAATCTTTTGAAAAATTATCATTACCCATCAAAACCCAATTTAGGTTTTTCCTCGCTACGGAAATTTTTGTTACTGCTGAAACCATGAATAGTCGGAGTACGGTAGCGTCATAGTTGATAACATGAGATTAGTCTTTTCAGATTCTTTACTTACATACACAGCCAATGGGATAATGGATTATGGAAAACATCAGAGTAAGCTTTTCCTTACAGGGGGAGAAACTGAAGATACCACAGTTTAGGTCACTTGCCTAAAACCATACGATAAATATTGGTGGGACAAAATAGAAAAGCAGGTGAAAGAAAGTTCTTTTGGTGTTATCACTCTATTGCCCTTGGCATCAATAATGTGTGCTTGCTTTATAGACATTAAAGACAAGAACATACAATTATTCCCTTTGCCTCTATCTGACAGCAACCAGCACGTGTAGACGAATAGAGTAGATAATCAACGTAAGCATGCTTATTGATGGAGTCTGTCATCTTCCTAGTTGAATGCTTTGGTATACAGAGGCTTTTACCACGACTCGGATGGACATTATTTTGAGAAGACACATGTAAGTTGCAGGGTTACAGGAGGAAGTGCGTACATGTCATTGGCAAGAGTGGGATCAGTCCATTTCCAATTTGCTGCAAAATAGACTTTGTGTGTGTGTGGTAAGATAAACTTTGTGAGTTTGTCTTCTTGCGCAGCTAATCTTGTTTGCGTTCAGAGGTAGTGAGCCTTCGTTTGGCCTGTTTCCTGAGAATGGTCTGCAGGATCAATAATGTGGCGCTATCCCCTCTGAAAAGGCACTGTTTGCCCTACCCTGAGTCTATATGAGTATGTGTCTATTTGGGTAGTGCCTTGTGGGATGCATTCTTTTCTCTATTAGACAAGCTTGAGATGAGATCATCTACTCATTCTCCAAAGAGAGTTGACCCATGTTCAGGTAGAATTGACTTTGTTCCCAGTAGCCACTTGGATTCGATTAGGACAAATAATACAGAAGTAAGAGGGGTCAGCTTGTTATAATCAGGTACAGTCTCCTTGAGATAGCTGATCCTCTGCTGAATCTCTTCCTATGATGCACTGATAAGAATGTCATTTGAATTCACACACTGTTTTGCCCTTGGAGATGGAAAGAGCACCCCTGAGAAATTAGCTTCCAAAGAGAACTGTCTCAAGCAATTTACTTTTTTTTCTTTTCTGTAGACTTCCTCAGATGCATATTTTTCTCCATTAATCTCTAACTTGTACAAATTAGCAGTATAATGATGTACAAGCTGAACAACGAGATCATGCCTTTTACTTCAATGTTTTCCTCCCCTTTCATGGCCTAGTTGCCCAGGACCCATCATCATCATCATCATCATCATCAGGCATCCTGGCATTTCTTTTTCATTCCAGGAGTCAGACTCCATCATTTCTGAATATTTCCAAGACAGATAATCTGAAAGATTTATTCTGATCATTAATCAGGCCCTTCTAATTAAGCCCAATTATATCCTATAATCATAGCTATAATTATTGATTGATTAATCTTTCAACTATTAATTAAAAATCTTAATTAAACTTTTTCTGGTGTTATTTAAGCTAAAACATAATGATTATGCAATTTCCCTGGTATATGCAACATGTCCTCATAGCCTTATGGTATAGTCATAGTCCACTAATTATGAATCACTCACTGGCAGCATCTGAAAGTGAGTGAAATGGTTTCCTTCACAGCCATTACATGCATGCATGTGGGTAAAAAAAGTTGGGAAGGGTGAACAGTGCAGAATGGGTGAAATATACCAAGGTTACCGGGGCGATAGATGGAGGTAAACTCTTTGGCAGACCTAAGTTAGAATCCAGACAGAGGTAGAAGAAATATAACTTTTACAAAGACAGTCAGAATCCTGGACTCTCCCATTCACTCTCCAACATTCCAGGCTTACCCGGGTCTGTTTGCTTGTCAGAGTCCGGTTTCAGGCACACGAGCCTGCTGGAGAGGGATTTTTCGGAAGTTGGTTTAATGGTTGGGTGTTAGGAAGTAGGGAAGGACTATGCATATTGTTATCACTGAGCATATTACACAGGTTTTGAATTCTTAGTAACTTTTCATCCTTTAATTATCCCTAAGAGACTGATTCTGTTCATTTTACAGAGTAGAAAATAGAATCAGAGAAGTAGGGAAGATCTGAACCTACATATATCAAGCATCAAAATATTTCTGACTCTTGCCTGAGATGTCCTGAAATACACACACACACACACACACTTTATAGACAAGGACAGTTTTAGAATCATATAGATGGGAATCTAATGATATCAGGTACTACATAAATAGCTGTGATCTTTACTAAGTAGCATAAACAGAGTCTCCATTTGCTCACCTGTAAATTGGGAATAAAATATACCTTCCATGAGTTTTGAAGCTTATTGATAGTGTATGGAATATAACATTGTCTCAATGCCCAGTGTGAGAGACTCTTTATCCATGCTGGATATTATTTGCTACTTAATACACCACTTATACCTACTTTACCCTCAATCTCTGTTTTTTAGTCTCATAAAATATTAATAGTTGAAAAACCTTGGGAATTTTGTGGACCAGCCCCTTAGTATTCGAGGATGCTGGGTCCAGAGAGGGTTAAGGACTTCTCTGTGGTTGCCCTGCTAATTGCTGAAAGAATCAGGCCTCTAAATTCCAAGTTGCTGTGAACTCTTTCCCCCACTCCACATAGTCCCTCAAGCTAACATTTGCCCTACATTGTGTGCAGGGTTGTCATGAGGCTCAAGCATGATTAAATGTGGGAACTGTTTGAAAAAATGAAAAATTATGCACAAGAGCAAGGCATTACTATTAATAAGCATCATACTTAGGTTCTTTGGGAGGAATTGGAGATCTTATTTTCAAATGACTAAAGGTTTTTCTAACTATGCATTGCTGTGTAGTCCCATTCTGATGCTTTGCACAATGAGTGCTGGAACTTGAAGAGGGGCCATTGGTGGTTTTCCCCTTATGCACTGTATTAGTGCAGGTACTTTAGAGAAACAAATCCACAGCAACTCATGTATAAGAGAGTTTTATGTAAAGGAAGTGTGCATCACGAAAACATCCCAACCCAATGCTGCCCAAACTCACAAGTCCAACATTAACCCATTAACCCAACACCAGTCCACAAAGTCCTCCACCTCACAAAACAGAGGCAATGATGCCGACTGCAGGAGGAAAGCTGAGTCAGTGAACGAACAAGCATTTCAGCACTAGCAGGGGTCTCCACACGGCTGCTCCAGCACCCAGGGCTGCATCGGGATAGGTCCATGTGGCTTCTCCTTGGGGATGTCTTGTAGGAAGTCAATCTAGCAAGCTGAAGCAGGGAACTGCTAAGGCAGCTGCACCCTGGTGCGACCATCACAAAGCAAGAGACCTGAGAACTAGAAAGGCAGGCGAGGCTCACCACCCATTTATCCCTCCGCCTTTTAATTAGCCCCACATGTGATTATAGGCCAGGTTGGCACAATTAACTAACTCATGCACATTCTGTTATAGGGAGTATTCTTTTCTGATAGGCCAAATCCAATATTAGTGGATTACTTGGGAGAGGCTACCAGAAAATTTTGCTTAGAAAGTAGGGAAGTAAGATAGGAAATGGGCAGAAAATGGCTGAGAAAACAGGCTCAAGTTGACTCAGACTTATTTCAATCATTCTAACCCTTCTAAGGATGCTCACAGCACCCTTGAACAACTATAGAACAGCATTTAGGAGGTAGGTCTTATTTCACAAAAAGGGGTTTTGCATTTGTGAAGCTAGCTTGCTCAATTACACCAGCATCATTAGAGTCCCACTATGTTGTAGGGCCCAGTGTGTAGACTGGTGTTAGAAGAACAGAGTTTAAAACATCATTGCCTTGCCACTTAGGCAGTCTACGTAATGCTGACCCTTCTTTCATTGCCTGTAAAGTTAGCGGAGGCTTGGTCTACACAGCTAATAAAGTTTTATAGGCTCAGAAAAAAATAATGAATGTGAAAGCACTTACCATGGTTTAGCACTTATCACAGACATTATGACCATGAACTTTGGAGTCCGACATAGGGTTAACTACCTTGCTGATTACTACTAGTTGTGTGAACTTGAACAAATTCCTTTCTTCATTTCTTATCTTCATTTCTTCATCTTTAGAATAGGAATTATAATAAAGAGTTGTTTGATGATTAGATAGGATTACACTTAAAAGGGGCCTAAGCTATGGTAGCTAGTAATAAATATAACTTGTTTAATTAATGTGTGATTTTTGTTACTATTATACTTGCTTAAGTAAGTATATGCCATGGTTATTGAGATACCACTAAAATGATGGAAATCTTATTGCACTTTAAAGACTCGTGCATTTCTCTTTTTCTTTTTTCTACAGATTTCTTAATGTAACACAGTTCATCAGCATCCTCAACCTAGGAAATAAAAATGGGTAGAGCATATTGACATTCTTTGAATTTTATATGATATATGGTAACATGTACATAACTATGTTAAGAAGCAACTGGTAATTGATTGTTATTAAAATATTGGATGCCCTGCCCTTCCTATATTTAGGAATGGATTTAATTTTAAGTGTTTTGAAGATAATAGGGCTGGATTACCGCTGGCATTGTTGTATGAAATTTTATTTTTTTCTGGGATTTTTTTCAAGCAGTAGCTTAACAGATATCCCAAAAGTTGAAAACTTCTCATTTGATAGAAAAATAAGTCTTAAAAAACTAACTTAGAAATATGTCCCATCAACAATGGTCAATTTATTTTATGGCAGATGGACTGGCTGCACCTTGATAGATAGATGGGCAGGTATGACTGCCTTGGAAACTGTCAGCTGCAAAGCTCCTGACAGTTTTTGGACAACATAAGAAGTGCTAGTTAATGGATAAAAAAAAAAAAAAGCAGTGTCTTTTATTAACCTACCTTAACTTTTCATAAGAGTGGCAGGGATCAATAATGGGCAGAAAATTTCCAATCATCAAATAAACAGATAGAGACCTCAATGGGCAAGACTTCAATGACTCTGTGAAAAAGTACCTTCTATAGCAAAGGACATCTCTCCCGCTTAGCCACTTGTCTGGAAGTGGAAGGGAGGGTACAGAATCACTGACTGTAAGGTCTCTTTTATTAGTCATTTTTCCGTTCAGAAAGACTTGGTTGAGAAATACAGTTAGGAATATTACCTCTGTATTTTCCCCACATGCTAAGACATTTGGCCTCTTTTATCCATAGCACTATTTATTTTTAGAACTGTACTGTGCCTCTCACTTATCCGAAGCTATCGCAATTGAAGTTTGGCCACCAAGTGGCTTACTCAT
>NW_022111300.1:27232421-27233788 GCF_000313985.2 Echinops telfairi | reverse complement strand
TGTGGCATAGTAGTTTTGTGTTGGGCTGCTAACTGCAAGGTCAGTGGTTCAAAACCACCCGTTGCTCTGTGGGAGAAAAATGGGGCTTTTTACTCCCATAAAGAGTTACAGTCCTGGAAACACGTAGTGGAGTTGTACTCTGTCCTACAGTGTCATTGAGTCAGTGCCAATTGGCTGGCGATGAGCTTTTATCTTATTTTATTTTATTGTGACTTCTATCCTGGCAAAAAGTAACCATAGTTGGTTAAGTATTTGGGCAGCTCACCACAAGCCTGACGTTTCAAATGCATCAGCTGCTCCATAGGAGTAAAATGAGACAATCTGCCCCGGTAAAGAGTTGAAGCCTTGGAAAATCTATGGAACATGTCTACTCTGCCACCTGGGGTTACTATGAGTAGACAATGACCCCAAAGCAGTGGTTCTCTTGGCCAATATTTTTAATCAGTAGTTTCTGGACCAATTACTATCAAGTGTTCCTTTTTTCCCAACTACTAATGTATTCAAAGAAGAGTGGTAAATTCTATGTGGACCCTGCAATATAAGGAATTATCATTGCTGAAATTCTTAGAACTCCCATTCTGTTCTTTCTCCTTGTTTCCACCTTATCTTCTCCTGAGTAAGAGATGATATTTCACCTCCCTACCAGCCTCTCACCACCGATACGCAACAAAGCATGCATTTGTAATCCAAGCTTTTCTTTCCTTGAAAGATAATTTCCCTGGTAAAGAATGTGTTGGTGGAAGATTCATGAACCATTTAGAGGGTGCTAAGAACACACCACACAATGGCCTCAAGCAGACAAGCACGTTTAGTAAAAAGGGAAATGTTTTGATTGCAATCTCCTCCCCACTCCCCAAAAAGAAGCTTTTCACTGACAGATATGAAGCTCTTCAGAGTTCTTTTCTGTTTTTTCCAAAAGTTTCAAGCTAAATTTTTAATAGCAAAAAAGCTGCTCAGGGATCAGCTTCCTGTTCAGATAGGTGGTGCGGCAGGCTACACAATGCACCGCTAACCCACTGGTCAACAATTTGGATCCACCAGTTAATCCTCAGGAGCAAGGTGGCACTTACTACTCTCTTAACCAGTTATAGACTTGGAAACCTGAAAGGACAGTTCGCCTTTGCTCTTTAGGAATCACTATGAGACCAAATCACCTCGATGGCAGTGAATCTTTGGTACTGATACCTTGGCGACTCTCCCTACCCTATCAGGTAGCTTTGAGTCAGCATCATCTCAATGGCAGTGAATGAGGACATGCTTATGAAAAATTATATGTACTTACCTAAACATAGTTTTATAAATGAATTCACTTAAAAGAATATTAATTTAATAGAAGAAAGTATTCTTGCATTGAGGGAGTACTTGAG
>NW_022111300.1:27217423-27230932 GCF_000313985.2 Echinops telfairi | reverse complement strand
TTTGAGAATGATGAGGGCAATGAATGTACAAATGTGCTTTGCACAATTGATGTATGTATGGATTGTGATAAGAGTTGTATGAGCCACTAATAAAATGATTAAAAAATAAATACAAGCAAACAAACAAATGAAAAAAAAAGAAATATTAAGTCTCCGTTACATACTTTTCTATGCACCATGGATATAAAGAAGATTAAGATTTTCTGGAACACACAGATTCTATGAGTGTTCTTTTTATATCAGGTATTATTTTTTTTTAATCATTTTATTGGGGGCTCGTACAACGCTTATCACAATCCATATATACATCCATTGTGCCAAGCACATCTGTACATTTTTTGCCATGATCATTCTCAAAACACTTGCTTCCTACTTGAGCCCTTGGTATCAGCTCCTCATTTTCCCCCTCCCTCCCAGCTTACCCATCCCTCATGAAATCTTGATAATTTATAAATTATTATTTTGTCATATCTTACACTGTCCGATGGTTCGTTTCATCCACTTTTCTGTTGTCCATCCCCCAGAGAGGAGGTTATATGTAGTTCCTTGTAATGTTTCCTCTTTCTACCCCAACTTTGCTCCACCCTATTGTGATAAAATTAGATGATAGAAAAAGTTCATAAATTATTCTAATACACCTCATGGATCCTACATTTAAAAAGTGGATGACAATGAAAGAAAATGCCCATCTGGGAGGAGTACTCTTGAGGATATCGTCATCAGACAGCTAGTAAACAAAGGAAGAGCACTGGAATTAGGACCGTGCTCCCCTTCATGCCTCTCGGGTGACATCATATTGACAGAACCCATGACAGGTAACTGTATAAGTGGTTACACTTTGTTTCCCCTCACAATGCATTATCATTGTAGTCACAGACTCATCAAAATGAATCAATCCATCTGCACTAAGGGTCGACCCCATCGTAGGCTTCGCACAAGGCTTACATTGGGTTGCTATCCTGAAGAATGGTATTGAAAGTCAGCCAGGCCTCCAAGGAAGCAAAGCTTGCAGGCAAAACTGCTTCCGTAATGATTTCAGCCAACAAAACTCGAGGGGGCAATTCTCCTTTGCAGCACAGGAGGTCATCATGAGTCCAGGGCAGACAGCATACCACCACCCCCAGCTAGAATTCTCAACCTTTGCAGACTAACTCTTTGCTCTCGCACTATATTTACTGTCATGTAACTGGAATCTAATTGGGGCAGTAAGTCATATATAAAGGAAAGGGATAACCAACAGTAAAATAAAGCTGGATGTGACGAATGCTACCACGAGTGATACACAGAGATTATGATACAGTGAGAGTTGAAGCTGTCTGTCATCATGGAAATATTGGGACTACTCTCATCAAACCTTGTAGGCCAAGTCTGTTCCTCACTAGAGTATAAGCTTAATGTAATGAGAAGAGCTGCCTTCTTTTAATGCCACAATATTGGCTAGTACATCATAGTCTGCTAATAAATATTTGTTAGCTTAATGATTTATTTAGCCACTCCAAGTCCTTATCAAAAAATGGAGCAGAAGTGGATTTTTTGCTTTTGTGATTTTTCCTGAACAGATATGGAGTCATTAAAACTAAGTTGAGATATCCAGTTAGATTCTCAGTTAGAAGCAGTTGGATATATCATCTTCCAACATTTCTAGAAGACAATAAATAGCTTTTGTGTTTTCTTTCTTAAAGTAACAACCACCCTATTTGACAAGTGTGTTCCAATGCATTTTGTATATTTGCTAAATTTCAAACTCACCGTCAGATTATGTCAGTAGATAGGTCTCCAGGTGTGCTTGAGGGTTATATACTGAGAGAGCATGGTGTTTATGTTTTTTTTTTGGTGATACTATTTAAATCCCAGTCGTACCTTGAAGTGTTAGCTTAGCCTTAATGCCTTTAATAATAGAGGGAACTTATCCTTTACTTAGAACCCTCCCTCTAAGTCCAAAAGTCCCTTTCCTACACATTGTCCTTTATTTAGGAATCAAACTACGCATAGGATTTCCAGATCTAAGTTTTCCAAATCCACCTGTCATTTTGCTAAAAATAAGTAGGTTTGTGTTTGAAAAAGGATTTACTGTTTCCAAATGATATTATTATTAAAAATAACTTGTTTGAAACGGTTAAGAAATTCCATGTAGTTTGTGGTCTCTGACTTGTATTAGTAAATTGTGAAGATGAGTTACCAGTTTGGAATGGTTTTTAAAATCTGTGAGGTGGTGGTAGAGCTACAAGACTTAGTGGGGACTGTACTATTCCCATCAGGAAAGGCCAGAAAAATCAATTATCAATACTGAACATTTGAATCATTGAGATGAGGGATCTTTTGCCATTTCTTTTTATAAGAAATATATCAGCAGCCTCTTTCTTGCATATATATGAAACAGGCCCTGCCTTTTCATGACTTTGGGGGGAAAAAAAAGCCTTGCCTTTCCTATCACCTGCGTATCAGCACACACAGGCTACAGTTCCCCAACCTTCAGAGGGAATGTTTCTCCCCTCAGCATCTCTCCCTGCCACATAGGCTTCTCACAGCTCAGGAAGAGACAGGCTGGAAAGCACTGGCTGTCTTTGAACATGCTCTAAATAGCTCTTGTCAGTCAGGAGCTTGCATTTCATGTTTCAGATTTTCCCAGGGGGCTTTGATGTTAATCCATTTCACACTTCTAACACATCTGTTCCTCTTCAGGCTTTCTTATCCTTTCTGAGCATTCAAATACATGGGGGGGGGGGGCGCGGAACGAGGTGTGGAGGGTGGCTTCTCTCCTTGGTGTCTTAGTAATCTCATGCCGCTATAACAGAAATGCCACAAGTGGGTGGCTTTCACAACAGAGACGTGTTTCCTCACAGTTTGGGAGACTGAGTCCACACCCAGGTGCTGGGTCTAGAGGCAGACTTCCTTCTCTGTCTTTGTCTTTGTCTCTTTGAACTTCTGCTCCTGAGCAATCTTCATGAAGGCTCTCTTCTCCTGTCTCTGCTTCTTAGCTTGCCTTGTTTAATACAGAAGCCCTGGTGGTAGTGATTATGTGTTGGGCTTGCTAACTGCAAGGTCAGCAATCAAAACCATCAGCCAGCTCTAAAGGAGATAAAGGAGACTTTCTACCTCAGTAAAGAGTTCCAGTCTGGGAAACTCCCAGGGGCAATTCTACTCTGCCTAAAGGGGTCACTGCAAGTCAGAATTGCCTGGATGACAGTGAGGGAGTTAGCTTAATATTTTTTCTACTCAAAAGGGTTTGACATAAAACTCACCTTACCTTAATCCTGTCTCATTAACATAACAAAGACGATACTTTTGACAGGAGTAGAAAGTTCTATCTTTCTTCCCATGGGTGGCTGCTCCTTTCAAATTGTTTACTTTTGGTTAGCAGCCTCATGGGAAATCACCATTATGTTACCGGGGTTACCTGGTCCAGATATTGGGGATACCTCAATGAGCCACTGACAAAGCTAAAGCTAATGTCCACAACTAGCTTGTGTTTTGCCTGTGGGCTCAATCAATCTGAGGTCAAAGCAGAAGGGACGCATGGGCATGAGAGAGCAACCTCACCATTCATCGTGTACTGTCCCACAGATGAACAAAGCAGAGAGACTATCAAGCAATCACAGGCTCAAGCATTTTAAAACTATTTCAAGAAGGGAAACCAGTTAGTTGCATAAAGCAACATATTGAAACTTAATGGCTTGACCATTTATATACACCACTAATAATAGTAATATGGAAAAATAACGGCAGAAGGAATAACTGTGGACTATAGTGAGCTGAACAAGCTCTGCTGGGATGCATAGCCAGCAGCCAAGGTAAGGGGTGATATTTAGCTGAAGATTAAGGTCCCTCTGCAATAAAGCTATATTGATCAATAAGTAATTTTAAAAAGCATTGATGACAAAGTTCTGTTGGCAGACTTATTATAGATGCTAACGTAAGTCATTAAATCTGGTTTTCGCCCTCAGCTGGCTTTCAGTTTAAAAATGCAATGAAGGGGGAAAAAGAGAGAAAAAATAACTTTTAACTAGATGATAGTAGGTATGGTAGTCTAGATGTTATTAGGAAGAAATATTGTAAAAAGTAATCCCAAGGTACTTGTCCTATTTTATGATATTCTTTAAATCCTATTCTTTCTTTTAAAATAACTACTTTTATCCTTATAAAATAAAAAGAACAGCTCTGCAAAATACTACAATGTACCATATTAGATCTATTACATGGATTTAAATGGTGGCTATTGTCCACGTTATCTTTCTTCTCTTTTCACTGAATGAAGCATGGCCAATTTTAATCTATGAACTGCTTTGCAGAACATTCTGCAATCACTACAGAATTTTATCATTATGCATACATGCTATAATTAGCAATGTGCCCTATAGAAACCCCTGTCTTGAATTTAAAGCAACTGTAGAAAAGTGAAGCATTGAATGTTCATTGGAATTTAGAGGCAAACACTGAGCAAGCATTGTTTCATGTTTATCATAAGCGATCAGTTGTTGACCAATGTGGAGATATTACAAAGAGGTATGTTAGGGCTTAACTTCCGACAATATTGAGCTCAACTCTGCAGCAATGGAAACCTAGTATAGAAGAGGGCACTATCCAGCCAGAAAGTTTTACTCGGCATTCTCAGATGGGAAAAAGCTTGTTTAGAAAACTTTTGAGGCTTCTTCCAATACTACGAATCAGTAATTCCATGACATCATCATGGTGTCATCTGCAAGGCGAGAAGATGTGAAAATGAGTATCTCCCATGAACTGGAATGGCAGCTGAGTGCCAAGAGGGGCTAGGAGGGATGTCTGGTGACTGTCATCTTCCACAGCCCTTCAAATATAATGGTTATAAGACTATACACACACACACACTGCCCTCCTTAGTGCAAGTACATTCATTTTTCTCATTAAAATGATGGTGAAAAAGGTTACAGTGAAATCTGTAGGTTAATGTGGGGTAAAACCAGTAAACAAGGAGAGAGCAGAGACTCCTGTCTATCATCTCCCTGTGTCACCTTGTCACATTGCGGTGCTCATCTGATGCTGTGATGCTGGAAGTAATGTCACAGGCATTTAAATATTAAAAGAATCAACAATGGTGAATAGGTTTCAGGGGACCTTTTAGATCAGTGGTTCTCAATCTTCCTAATGCTAAGACCCTGTAATACAGTTCCTCATGTCGTGGTGACCCCCCCAACCATAAAATTATTTTCATTGCTACTTCATAACTGTAATAACTGTTATGAATTGGGAGACCCCTGTGAAAGGGTCATTCGACCCCCAGGTTGAGAACCAAAATTTTAGATAATGATAAACTAGGAAAAAGGTCCTGGTGATCTACTTCTGGAAGCGTTAGGAGCCATTGAGTTAGATCTGACTGTTGGTGGCACTCTCTCTGTACAATAGAACCAACCATTTCTGCCCATGTCCCATTCTCACAACTGGTCCTGTGTTTGAGGCCATGTTGTAGCCATACCCTTAGCATCCTCTTCCTTGACACTGTCCCTCTACCTTACCAGGCATGATCTCCTTCTTCCTCCTAAGAATATGTTCAAAGTATATGGCATAAAGTCTCACCATTCTCACTTCTAAGGCTGTGCTTTATCCTAAACAGATTTGTTCATGCTAGCAATCCATGGTCTGTCCCATACACTTCATAGTTCAAATGCATCAATTTTTCTTGGGTCTTCCTTATTCATAGCTCAGCTTTCACATGCATATGGGTCATAGAAAAGGCCACCACTTGGTTGAGGATCACCTTAGACTTCAAAGTTACCTGTTTGCATTTTAACACTTAAAAGATGCCTTTTACAGTAAATCTGTGCATTGCAGTAAAGCATTTGATTTCTTAACTGCTGATCCGATGAATCGATTGATTGAGCTTGGGATCCAAGCAAATTAAATCCTGGGCAACTTAAATCTCTTCTCTGTTTATCCCTCTGTAACTTATTGGTCCAGGTGGGAGGGGTTTTATTGCCCCACCCCCACCCCCACCCCCATTATGTTGAAGTGGAGTCCATACTGAAGGCTCTAGTTGTGGTCTTCATCAGTAAATGCTTCAAGTCTTCAAGCAATGTTGTATCACCAGTATAAGCAAATTGTTAAAGAACCATCTAACCATGATCCTCTTCATTTAGTTTAGCTTCTCCAATTACTTGCTCAGCATGAAGAGTTAATGTTGTATGTTTGCTAGGTGCTGTAGAATTTATTAGACTCACATTTACCCAAGGCACAACACAATAAAACACTATTAGGTCCTATACCACCCTCACAATCACTCTGATGTGTAAACCTATTGCTGAAGCCACCATGGAAGTGTCTTCTGTGAAGGTCTTCCTCATTTTCACTGATTCTCTGCTAACCAAACATATATCTTCTCCAGGGATTGTACTTTGTGATCGCACGTCCTAAGTACATGAGACAAAGTCTCACCATCTTCATTTTAAAAGAGAATTCTGACTGTACTTCTTCCAACACTTATTCTTTCTTCTGGTAGTCTATGGCACCTTTAATATTCTTTGCCAACACCATAATTTGAAGAAATTAAAATTTATCTCTTTTTTCTTAACTACAGTCCACCTTTCATAAGGATATGAGGCATTGGAAAATACCATTGCTTGAGTAATGTGCACATTCATCTTCAAGTGAAATATTTGCTTTAAAGAGAGACTTTTTTACCCAATGCAATGCAATATGCCCTGTTATTTCCCGACTGATTTTCCCATGGGCATTGATGTCGAACCAAGTAAAGTGAAATTTTTGGGAACTTCAATATTTTCTCCTTTGACCAAAATCTTGCTTATGGGTACAGTTATGAGGATTTTTGTTTGGATTTATATATATGGAAGACTAGTCTCTTTGATCTTCATCAGCAAATGCTTCAACCTCGCTTATGCTGTGAGCAAGAACAGTTGTGCCATCTGCATGTCAAAGACTGTTCACGAGACCTACTCCAAATCGAACGCCACACTTTTCTTCATATAATTTAGCTTGTTGGATTATTTTCTCAGCATGCAGTTTGACTAAGTGTGGAGAACATCAACATCCTTGAAGTGTACCTTTTCTGATTTTAAACAAGACAGTTTATTCTTGTTTGGCTGGAATCACTGTCTCTTGGTCTCCGCACAGGTTCTACATGAGAACAGTTAAATTTCCTGAAAAAATGCATTCTTTAAGAGTTTGTCTAAATCTTGTCATGAGCCCCACAGCTGAATATCTTTGCATAGTCAGTGGAGCACAGCACATCTTTCTGCTAGTTTCTGTTTCAGTCAAATCTGTCTGATATCAGCAATGATATTTCTCATTCCATGTCTTCTTCTCAATCTGGCTTGAATTTCTAGCCGTTTCCTACTGAAGCACAGCTGTATCCACTTTTTAAGTATCTTCAGGAAATTTGGCTGGCAAATCATATTAATGCTATATTTCAACAATGGCCCCATCTGTTGGATCGCCTTTGCCTTCCAGTCAGTTGGCCAGGTAGCTGTCTTTCAAATTCCTTAGCATAGATGTAAGATCATGTCCAATGTTACATCCAATTTTTGAAAATTCTATGAATTACAGCAGAATATTATATGTTATGGGTTTGGAAGAGGCCCTTAGTGGGAGATCAATCAAAGTACTCAGATACCACACCAGCGGACTTAATTATGTTAATGATAATGAAGTTTGTGAAGTTTGGGCAATGTTTAATTCTATTGTGCACATTCATCATGAGTGGAAGCACATTTGTTGAGAACTAACAGTAATGTCTTGGGTTCATGACCTTGCATATGCATTCAGCTAGTTTCCCTCATTAGTTCTAGCTAGCATTGTTCCATTTAAAAGTGTCCTCATTTTTACTGCCTTAAGAAATAACTAAAAGAAATAAAGTGACATAAGTTTTGTTTCCATTATTTAAAATATCTGGATGAAACACCCCCCAGAAAATACAAAATAAAATTTAAAAAGAGTACATCTGATATAATACAATGCTGATCTATAAAGTGCCAAATATTCAGCTAGGCTAATGTTGTACATGTTTCATAAAGAAAAGACTTTCCTTTGAAACAGAAATAGTGCATGTTTGCTCTTCTGGTTTTGATATTGAAAGAGTAAGCAATTCTTTTCACAGTATTGCTATTACATGAGGTTTAAGAATTCAGACACCCAGAGTATTTGGTGTAATTTATAGTGGTTATCTGTGATCTCATAGGCAACGAGGTTGCCGTGTAAGTCAGCTAATTCCAACCTCACCCCTGACAGCTAATTGGTAAACAAAACAATGAGAAGGTTTAAAATATTAAACTAGATCTTGAATTGCCTTCAACCCCATTAACACATTGTATTGTCGAGCAGTGATTTTAGTAAATGAGAATTCTAAGTAGAATGTAACACAAAAGGCCGAGAGAGAGAGACAGAGAGAGAGAGAGAGAAAGACCCTAATCATACAGATTATCCAACACAGATGCCTAAATTACCACTCCTCTTTTATAGTTATTATCATAACTCTATAATCCAAGTCCCTTTACAAGGCTGTTCAAGCTATAACACATGACAGACAGTGCATTGCTCTACTATTTATAAGGTGCCTTGGGTCATGTTATATGGCATAAGACTAAAGGCAGAATGACTTAAACCACCCAAGAAGTGCAATAATCCCTAACAATTGCCTGAAGTATCTTATTGCTGTTATGAAATGAAATTCATACATTAAACTAAGAAAAATTGTCAGACCCAAAGCATTTATTGGGAATAATAAACATGTCTGTCTATACATTGATGCCTTTTTCAGCATAATGGTCCCATTCCAGTGGCTTATCTCCCATGTCTGAGATGCAAACTGCATCCTTCCACAGGTTTCAGACTTCTCTGACCATCGCGAAAAATACTCATGATGCCAACAACCCTACTGAAGGGGATGTTCGTATCACTGACCTTCTCCTGCTTTTCAGTTTGATTTTAGGAATGATCCATTTGGATTTGATGAGAAAAACATCAGATTCAGTAGGTAATAAAAATACATTTGCATAATGTGGTCCAAATTGACGAGAAAAAGAAAATAGCAACATTGACTGTTTGGCTCCTGGTAAACTGAGAACAAAGGTGAATAGAAATCTGAATAGCTTGATTGAGGCATCGGAGGGGAGGATCAAGAGTTATTTGTTACTGTTTTAGGGTACCTAAACAGAGACCCCAAATCTTAAATATAACGTAAGGAGAACATTTATTAAGGAAATGGCAAGACAAAGGCACATCATCCAGATGGAAACTAGTATCAGGAGGATGTAGTGGTGTGCAAGAGTCTGAAGGGTTTCACAGACTTAAGATGAACATGGGAGGGTAAAGGGAATGGTCACTAAAGCAAACCTTACAGTTACAGGCGGGATTATAGAAATTTGAAGGAAATGATGATTATGTCAAAGAGAATTTATAAGATTGGCTCAGGTCCCTCTGGCCAAGGCAGTTAGGATGTGCCTTATGATCCAACAACCATAAAATATAAATAAATAAACACCGCCATCAAGTTAAGGGGCCCTGGTTGTCTAGTAGTTACTAGTTGTATTGCAAACCTCTAGGTCAGCAGTTCGAAACCACCAGCCACTCTGTGGGAGAAAGATAGAACTTTCTACTCAGGTAAAGAGTTGCCTTCTATGATCCTCAGGAGTCAGAATGATTGTGGTGTCAGTGGGTTTGGTTTTTTAATGGGGCCATCAAGTCCCATGCATAAGAGCCCTAGATGACAGAGTAGAACCTTAAAAACCTGTGAGTTTTTAAGACTGTAACTCCTTATGGGGATAGAGAGCCTTGTCTTTCTCTTGAGGAGTGGCTGTTTCTTTTAAACTGGAGACCTTCTGCAGCAGCCTGACCTGTAACAATTAGGCCACACAGCTCCTTGCTGGACCCTAGCATGCCAATGTTCACCTAAAGTACACCCACTTTCCCAAGGGCTATGCCACTTCTCCCTGGACTGGCAAAGGGAGCGACAATAATCTATTTTCTGATCCAGTCTACCTATGGGCAAAACAATTCATACTACTGGGTATTGGTCAGAGGAATTTGATGAACGCTACGTTTATATTCCGAATCATATATGAATTTAAGCCTTCTACTGTGAACCACGGTCTTTTGCAAATATGGTGCTCAAAAATGCAAGCTTTATGTAGTACCATTATTAATGGCCTGGAAGAGGCAGGGGACCAGACACTAATGAAACATCAAGCAGCACAAAATTGGGAATCGCTGAAGTATGGTGAAGACAGAAAACAATACCAATCTAATTAAAGAAGTCATAAGTAATCAAGGAAAAATAACAAACTTGAATCCACCTTAGTGATATATACAATGACACATCAGAAAATCTAACAACCAATCCATATCTTTACATGAAGTATAAAAATTTAGCTATCACTCACACAGCTTTCATGTGTTAGTGAATAGCTGGTTTGACGGACTTTTGTTTTTTTTCACTCATCTTGATGCAGCATAAGAAATGGTGATTCCATGTTTGGTAGGTGATGATTTCTGTGGAGTGTATATCATAGTAATATGTTTGTGGGGTTTTGTCATGGTTGTTGTTTGCTTGCTTGTTTTCTATCTGTGAATAATGGTATGTTCATTCAATTGTCCAAGTTGCTAGGAATTCTAGGGTCATACATGTCCAAATATCTCTCTCCAAACTCCATGTCTTATAAAAAGATATTCTATTTCAGAAGACAGTTTCTGTCATAAAGGGAGAAACATTCTGGTAAAACATTACAAACTAGTATGCTTCCCATTTCTACTCCATTTGTGTGAATAATAATTATACCAGCAAATGATGCATGAGTATGAAGAACATGAGATAAATAAGGAAACAGAGACCTGCAAGGTTATGTGCCTTTCTCAACATCACCTACATTTGCAACGAAACCCAGGTCCACCACTCAGTGCTTTGCCTCTAAGCAAAGCTATATCCCCCACTGCATTGGTATTTAGAAATCAGATATAGTCTACAAAGAAGACAGACCTCACTGCTTATTTTAAATCAACTAGATATTCCATTAATCAAGTGTCCTGGTTAAAGTAAACAAACAAGCCAACTTAGCATTCATACATATTAATTGATTAAATTCACTCTTGGTAATGTCATCTAAAGGGTCAGAAAAGTGGAGTACATGTCAACAGTTATTAAATAGAAAGTGCTCTTATTCACCATATCATCAAATTATCTATCTATCTATCTATCTATCTATCTATCTATCTATATATTGAAGTCTGCTGCTTCGCTCAGTGAAACAAATTGTTGGACATTCACAGAAGTGTGGTTGTAAAATAAGTGGATTTGCCACCAAACAAAGACGCATAATCAGACTGGCTGAATGCATCCTAATGAGATCTCAGCCTGGGGTTGAGAACTGACACATGTGTTGCACCCCATTTCTGGGGAACTGAAGTCTCATTATAGGGGTTGTCAGGATATTACTATTCTGCTATCATAATTTTCCTTTTTAAAAAAATTTGGCCATGTGCTTCATGTTTCTTTTCTTTAATTTCACCCAGAGTAAATGAGATGGAATTGTAAGCAATTCCTTGAAATGTTGTACAATCAGAAAGTTTGAAATGCATTGCAGTGATGCACCTAAGCCAACGATGAGAAGAAAAAGAAGATTTAAAATCTAAATAGAAAACAAAGGCCCACATTAAATTGCTGGACTTTGTGCCTGGCTTAGTAGTTGACTTAAGTATCATGAAATACATTTGAGTTAACAGGTATAAAGAAAATGCAGTGCACAGCAGGGGAATAGATACAGCACCTCTTTAAATAAGAGTCATCTATATGTATAAAATAAATCCAAGTTTTCTTAGGACATGCATAAGCCAAGACCAAGGGTGAGTTGGATAATCAAACAAGATATGATCTAGGAAAATATATAGTAAAGTGTATTGGAAAATGGGGTGTGGTCATCCTGTAGAAAATCCGAGGTCCACAAGAACAGAGGCACAAGGTAGGAGAAGTAAATGGACACAAGCAACAATGTATCTCCAAGGTAATTTTGGGAGTCCCAGATGGTGCTTTGACAGGTCCAATCAACCCATGAGTACTTTGGAAGAGAAGTCTGGCAATCTGCTCCTGAAAAGTAGTTTATTGAAAATCCTGTAGTACTCAGTCCTATTTTACACACATTATGAGCTGCAAACAAATCCATAAGAATTTTTTGGGAGGGGAAGGCAATGAGGTCACTTTTGTTGGACCAGGGTGATTAAAGGTGTGAACACCTGAGGATGGGCACACAGACAATTAGCGATGAATGTTTTTTGTGATATAGTTCTAATTATCCCCTTTGTTACCAGTAGAGACACTTGATCCTCATGGTCTCAGATGCACCTGCCACCTGTTACTCTACAATTTGATGTTACTCCACACTGAATACCAAAAGTGCATAATTATTATGGCAAATATTTCATAAGTAAAACTAAAGTTTTATTTTTTTGCCAGTTTTAAAACGGAATAGTAGTTGGCACACATATCTAATGAGGTGAATCATGGTAACATTTTTCTACTAAAATTAACCCAATGAATAGAGGTTATGAATGGATAAGTTTATACTGAGGATCTCCTAAAATTCATACACAAAAAAACTAGATTTAAACAAAGGAAAATAAAATACAAGGTCATGTAAAAATAAACTATCATTTTAAAGAACATACATTGTTAAGGATTAAAGATGACCTTGGGACAATAGAATTAGAGGTTTATGCAGTCTGCATAGCTCCAGAACATCTGTAAGAATTTGAAATTCTGTGCTTTCCCCTTTTGGTCAGGATTTATTTATCAAATAGTTGGTCAAAATATTTAATAAGGATACTATATAATTCTTCTGTTCTCATGGCAAAAACACAATTATTATTTTTTGAACACAGAAGACATAAGAAGACTCTCCTTCTTCCTCTATTTCTTTGGGCAAATAGGAAAAAATATATATATACCTTCTATGGTTGCTCTCCAGCTTTGTCAGACCCCAGGAACTCCTCAATGAACTAAGCTTTAAAATAAAAGTACGACATACATCATTAGGTCGATTAAACAGGAGGTACCCAGGAAAACTTAATCCTAAACCTTCAAACCAATGGTGTAAATTCCAAGAGATATTTGGCAGGTATATACAGCATCAGCAACTGATTTTAATAAAATATGTCTTTAAGTCTTAAACTCTGCTCCCTCCTCCAAAAACTAATAATTTTGCATAGCTACTAAAGCCTTCACTGATGAAGGTCAAGGATCACAGCCTTCTATTTGGACTACAATTTACCATGAAGAAAACCCAAATCCTCACAACTGGGCTAATAGGTAATATTATGATGAACAGATGAGATAAAATTGCCAAGGGTTTTGCATCTTTCTTGGACCCACCATCAATGTTCATTGAAGCAGCAGGGGGTCAATCTGCTGCATAAGATCTCCTTAAAGTGTTGAAAAGCAACAGTGTTACTTTGACTATTGAAGTGTGCCTGACTCGGTATCAGGCATCAAATAACAAAAAATCTTATCATTGTGAATGAGGGGAAGTGCAGATTGGG
>NW_022111300.1:27192673-27216059 GCF_000313985.2 Echinops telfairi | reverse complement strand
GGAAAAGATGCAATCAGTCCTAAAAGGGAGAGGAAGGAGGAGGAGGAGGCAAAGAAGGGTACTGAGGAAGGAGGAAGAGGAGAAAGAAGGGGAAGAGAGGAAGAGGAAAGGAGGAGAGAGAGGGAGACAAAGCCATGCTCTTTATTGGAAAGCAAAACTTGTATTCTGTGACCTTATTTCTGGTGAATTAGATGTCTCATTTTTGCACTTGAAGTTGGATCATCTTTCAAGGGATACTTGTTGGTCTTCTAGGTACATGTTCTTACGTATATTGTATTTACTCTTTCAATCAAGGCAAAAAGAGTTAAGAGACCATAAAAGGAAGAAAAATCCAGATTATGACTTGTATTAGGGAATACTGGATCAGCCTCAAAATAAAATTTTCTTAGTTTTACACCCACCTGAGAAATGGATTCATGCTATTAATTAAAAGATTGATATCATTCATATATCAAGTACCAATTCAAAGAGGAAAAAATTACCAGCTCCCTGGGATACACAGGGTGAGCCTCTTAAACGCACTAGGCTCACAGATTGTGAAAAAGGAATCCCAACAAGGTAAACTACCTTCTAAATGTAAAGTGGCACTTTGCTAAATGAATAAACGAGCAAAGGAATGACTACAATTGTATTGCATATACATTTAAGAGTGCTGCTGCAAATTACCCAGTTTACCTATGGATCAAGTTGAGGCCAATGAACACACTGGTGACATATATTTCAAATTGCTTTGAGTCTTTGCAAAGAGGGACAAAAATGCCCACTTAAGTTCTGCTTAGTTGATAGTTGAAGGGCTGCTTCCAGAAGGACTCCTGAGAACGATGTGATTTTCATTACCAAGGCTAGTGATCATCTTATTTATTGAACTCCATTTTGGGAAGAATGATCCTAAATGAAAAGCATTCAAGATGGTAGCAAGCAAGGAAGTTCCTAAGATGCTTCTACTAATGGAGTTTTGTTTTTTTAACTTCTCCAGATGAGTTGGTTGCAGTGATGGAGGTTGAATTGCTTTATAGTCAAGCATCTTACCTTTTGTAGCAGATACAAACACATGTCTCTGATGATCTCTTTTGCCTTGCCTGGCTCATCTTCTCCTGATAGAAATAGATCTCTGTTCTTGGTCATTCTGTGAGTGAGTGTTAGGCAGTTGTTATTTGGCAACTAGTAACCAACGAACACATTCAATGCAACTAATTAACCCCCATGGATATATTTGATAGGACCGTGACTTTGGACAGGTAACCTGAACTTCTCTTCAAACCTCTGCATCATCAGTTATTCAATGTACTGCCCTTCAGAGACTAACAAACTCTGCTCCTCAGGGATCTGGGAATTCCATAAAACAATAGGCAAAGGGACCAAACGGAACAGTTTAGCATGGGCAGTTACTCAGCTCTGATTTGTTCTAACTTAAGGGTTCTATGTTTTCAATAAACACAGCAATTTTTAAAAAATTATTTTATTGAGGGTTCGTACCATTCTTATCACAGTCCATACATACATCCATTGAGTCAAGCATATATGTACACCTGTTTCCCTCATCAATTTCAAAACATTTGCCCTCTACTTTAGCACTCAATATCATTTGCTCATTTTCCCCCTCCCTCCCCCCGCACCCACCCTCCTGAACCCTTCATAATTCATAAATTATTATAGTTTTGTCATAAGTTACACTGTCCGATGTCTCCCTCTGCCCTCTTCTCTGCTGTCCATTCCCCAGGGAGGAGGCTATACTTAGATTCTTGTAATTGGTTCCCCACTTCTACCCCGCATTACCTTCACCCTCCAGGCCTCGCCCCTCTCACCACTGGTCCTGAAGGAGTCATCTATCCTGGATTCCCTGTGTTTCAGGTTGCTATCTGTACCAATGTACATCCTCTGGTCTAGTCAGATTTTGCAAGGCAGAATTGGGATCGTGATATTTGGGGGGAGGAAGCATTAAAGAACTAGAGGAAAGTTATATGTTTCATCATTGCTACCCTGCACCCTGATTAGTTCATCTCCTCCCCCAAACCCTTCAGCAGGGGGGTGTTCAGTTGCCAACCGATGGACTCTGAGTCACCACTCTGCACTCACCCACCTTTACAATGACATGATTTCTTGTTCCTTAATGCCTGACACCCGATCCCTTCGACAGCTTGTGGTCACACATACTGGTATGCTTCTTTCATGTGGGCGTTGTTGCTTCTGAGCTAGTTGGCCGCTTATTTATCCTCCAGATGCTATATCTTTTGATAGCCAGGCACCATCAGCTTTCTTCACCACCTTTGCTTATGCACACATTTGTTTTCAGTGATCATATCAGGAAGGTGGGCACCCACTGATCTGATTTTTAGTTCTTTGATATCTGATAACTGGTCCCTTTTGCACCTCGTGGTCAGACAGACTGGTGTGCTTCTTCCATGTGGGCCTTGATGCTTCTCAGCTGGATGGCCGCTTGTTTATCTTCAAGCCTTTAAGACCCCAGACGCTATATCTTTTGATAGACAGGCACTGTTAGCACTCTTCACCACATTTGCTTATGCACACGTTTGTCTTCAGTGATTGTGTCAGTAGAGCGGGCATCCACTGATATGATTTTAAGTTCTTTGATGTCTGATAACTGATCCCTTCTACACTTCGTGGTCAGACAGGCTGAAACACGGCAATTTTATACCCACTCAAATGATCTTTAATAGCCCTTCCATCTGGCATCATTTTTGGGTTTAAGAATAAAGCATGGTGGTGACATGATGGGTTGGCACTTCTAGATAACTCTCAGAGTAAAGCAACAAAACACATATGTAACAGACTATCTGAGATCATTTAAGAATAAGAGCATTCTTTGAGCTCTAATGACAAAGGTTCTCAAGGCCCAGAAATGGATTACAGAGAGAAGACTCCTCCAGTAGATGGACAGCACTTGCTCAGGAAATGAGCAATAGAACTGCATGGGTATGGGTGCAGCACATCAGAATTCATGATGTACAGAGTTAGCTAGAGGAATGGAAATGGTTCATCTGAAAGCTGAAATCCAAATGGGAAGAAATGTCCTGAAATTCTCCTGCCAACCCTTAAGAGTTCACTTAGAAAACAAAGACGATGCCTTAGAATTTTGAGGAAGGGTGTGAGCTAATTGGTTAAACTAATTAAGACAGAATGCATGGAGAGAATGCATAGAAGTAAGGCAAGAGGTTGGCATATAAAATGCATAAAAAGGAAAAAACAAACCCAGCATGGTTTTGTTGAAATGCACCATTGTATATGGAAACCCCAAGTATTATCATCTAAGCTTCTTTGAGCTCTTCGTGCCTCGTGAAATGGCCCTTGCCTCATCCTGTGACTCAAAGCAACACGTTCTATCTTATGAACACACGCTACACAATCTGCTGGACCAAAGGGAAGCAGGTCAAGGTAAGAGCCCATGTTTATATTATGCCCTCATTCTCATTTTGTTTCTTTTCATAAGCAAATAAAAACCTTGCCTTAACGTGTTCTGCAGTCTGATATGTAAATAACTAAATTAAAAAAGCCAAGCCCACATGAGAGTATTGCTAGATAGAACAATCCAAGGTAAAATGTTTATAAAATATGTGCCTGATGTACTGTCTACCCTAAATGGTAAATATGATTTAGCGAGATAGTGATAATTACCCAGAAAATCACTCGGGGAAAAATAAAAACATTCAACCTTGTTTTTGTGTTGTTTTATTTTCACCTTGGAACAAAGAAGAGTTTGTCAAACTTGCAAAGGAAAAATGTTCACTGCTGCACTGGAGCAGAGAGGTCTGTGGTAGAGGCTTGGGAAGGTCATATATAATAGTTTTACATTTTGAAATGTGTTTATTTATGAATTGCTTTGATGCTGAAGACACTTCTTTGAGATAAAAAAGGGGAGCATTCACAGACGAAGAAGTTTGGTTTTACAGGGTCAACACAATCAGTAAAAGGTGAAAAAGAACTTCCACTGAAGAAAGGTTTCAACCAGGGATCTAATGGGGTCTCCGAAAGTAGAGATAATGGGAGAAATATTATAATATCCTAAATAAAACTAAGTGATAATAGAGACAGAGCTGAGTAGCTATTACGTTTTAAAGAACGTTAAGCTTCTCAGTGCCATGCTTAGGTTAGTGCTCTCGTCTTCGCTCTAGATTAGGAGGGAGAAAGACAGGGTTTTCAGCTGCCATCAAGAGGTGCAGTCTTGCAAAGCCACAGGAGCAGTTTGACCCTGTTCTGCAGACTCCCTGTGCGTTGGCTTGCATTCACTGACAGTGAGTGAGTGAATGGATTAGGAAAACTGAGTGCTGATGAAGGTGTTTTTTTTTAACATTACTCAATTTCAAGTCATAAATAGGGGTTCCATGTTTTGGTGATCCTATTGGTTTTATGGTAAACTTACCTGACTACAAAATCTGGGTTTTTAATCTTTTCAGTACATACAAAATCTTCTCCAAAATATGTCAGAAGCAGATTCAGCCAAAGAGGTTTAATTCAGATGTAGGGAAAATGGATGTGTGTGTGTGTCTGTGTGTGTGCGCGTTTCCACATGTGCATATGTGTATGTGTGTGATACATTGCTTAAAATCTGTCTCCTTTTCCTATGGAGTTCCAAACAGTTATGTGGACCATGTTGTTGCTGTTGTGTTCAGACAAGGAATGTGTGCTGAGTGTGCCCTTCCTCTTTCAAAGCCTTTCTCCTCCTGTCATGGGAGTCCAGAACTTACCCCAGATCCTGGGAATCGTCTTTTGCTCAAGAAGATAGGTCTTAATGATTAGTACTTCTTTAACCATTCCCAGCCCTGACAACCATTTACCTATTTGAAATAACCACACTCAGTCTATGCCCTGACATTGACCCTGCCTTCATGGAAAGTTGAGAATTTGATGAATCAATCCCCTTAAAAATTCCAACCCATTCCACATTTTCCATCAAAATCTGTACAAAACCCATCAATGGTTTGAATGGTTCCATCTTTTCAAGCTATACATTGCTAAGTTTTACACCTAGGAGGAAGACATTATTTACAGAGAGATTTCAAAGGCATAAGGGTTAACTATTTTTCCAGGATGCCATAAGCAATATGAAATCGGCTGCAGTTCAGCTTTGTATATTCTGTACATCCAGATTCCCACGGGGGCTGGGGTAGGGGGGTGGGGGGTGAGGACAGAAGAAAGGAACATCTGGTGCTAGGCATTAAGAAGGACAACATTTGAATTGTTTGAAAGTATGAGGGAAAATAATGTGAACCCATATGGCCCTGTCAATATCAATCAATCACCTGTGCCAGTCAATCCTCATTCAAATGGAAGAGACCAGCATGTGATTTATTGAACAGTCTGCCATCTCTAGGAACTCCAATCGGGAGCAATACCTGGTTACGTTAGCAAGGATCTTGAAGCTCCTGGGCAGTAGTTTTAGGTGAAATGTGGGCCCCAGTGTTTGGAAAAGAAGGTTCGACCCATTCCATATAGAACCAATTAGCTCCTACCCTCACCACTCTCTCATCTGCAAAGGTTTTTTTTTTGTTTTTTTTTCCCCCTTTTCTCCAGCTGTTATCTGTTTTTCAGCTTGCGGTTTCTCTAATGAGGTATTTGGTACTTAATCTTTCAGAATAATGAATGAGTCTGTCTTTCTGAAAAGGTGGGGCCTGTCCTGGGAGCACTGTAGTGGCTCGTCAGAATGCCAGGCTATTATTTGTCTGGATTCTCTGAGGCAGGCATTCGTGAAGATGTCGGATATTGAAATTATATTGCCTCACAGAGATGCCATGTTCAGGGATTGGGTGGGGTGGGGGCAGTGTGTGTGAAGACAGCACGTCACTGTGTGGACATACTGCTTGGAACCATACTGCTTAGAAGGTTTAGGGTCTATGAGAACTTATATAGGGGAGAGAAAATATTTCTCAAGGGTCTAAAAATGTTTCCATATAAACACATATAGAATAATCAAACTGAATAATGTAAACAAATAATAGAATGATCATTTTGGTTTCTCAGTGGTACCAACGACAAGTTACATGTGCAATTGCCTCATGGGACTGATGGGTGCTAGTAGTGGACTGCACAGAGATATTATCTAAACTTCTACCAGTGCTGCTTACAGTGCTGCTCTGGAAGAAGAAACAAATGAATTTAGCATTAGCAACTCTTATCTTGGTAATTTGATCAAACACCTATCAAAATAAATAGTAAGCATTTGGGATCTATTTTCTCTAAACAAGGGCCAGAAGTCTGACATCATCCACCAAGTATGCAAAAAGCTTACCCTAACAAAAGAAACAACAACAACAAAAACAAACCCTACACTTCCTTTTTTTTTTCTTTTTGTGAGGGTGGCACAGAACCTGACCATGATTTTATTGCATGTTGTTATCCATCAGGGCACTATGGCTCAGAACTCCCTCAACAGCACCTTCGCAACTCTGAGCTGATTTATTTGGCCATATTTCCCACACTTTATTTCTTATAGTTCCAAGTTGAGCCTATGAAGCCCCTGGAGGCTGGCAAACCCAGAGATTCCTAATTCTCTGGGATTCCCATTTAGCGTGGCTTGGGGAATCTGTGTTTTATTTATTTTTTTAATCATTTTATTAGGGGCTCATAAAACTCTTATCACAATCCATACACACATCAATTGTGTAAAGCGCATTTGTACATTCATTGCCCTCATCATTCTCAAAACATTTCCTCTCCACTTAAACCCCCGGCATTAGGTCCTCATTTTTCCCCTCCCTCCCCGCTCCCCCCTCCCTCATGAGCCCTTGATAGTTTATAAATTGGTATTTTGTCATATCTTGCCCTGTCTGATGGCTCCCTTCACCCACTCTTCTGTTGTCTGTCCCCCATGGAGGAGGTCACATATAGTTCCTTGTAATCGGTTCCCTCTTTCCTACCCACCCTCCCTCTACCCTCCCTGTTTCGCCACTCACACCACTGGTCCTGTAGGGCTCATCCTCCCTGGATTCCCTGGATTTTCAGCTCCTATCTGTACCAGTGTACATCCTCTGGTCTAGCCAGACTTGCAAGGTCGAATTCGAGTCATGGTAGTGGGAGCAGGGAGGAAACATTTAGGAACTAGAGGAAAGTTGTATTTTTCTTAAAAGCCATGCCCTTCCTTCAGAAACCCTGATCATGTCGTGGGTTAGGCATCGGGCTACTCACCCCATGACCAGCAGGTTGATTCTCCCAGCTGCTCCTAGGGAGAAAGATGTGGCTTTCAACTCCTGTAGAACACCCCCAGTCTCCCCATCCGGCAGGAGCAGTTCTTCCTTGTCATAGAGTCCCAACTGATTCAATAGCAACAAGTTGGAGTTACTCCCATGGGTCTAGAGAATAAACAATAAATGTAATTTCTCCACTAAACACACCATTGTATTCATCAAAGATAAGGAAATTGCCAATCACCAATTGCATTTGCATCGTAAGGATCAGTAATTCCAAGGGTCTAGCTCATGGCATGATACCAAGGTCATCTGCATCAAAATTACATGACTTGAAATTTTAATCATGAAATTAAGTTGGAGCTTTGGAAGAAGCATTCAGAATATTGTTTCACCTATCACAGTTTAAGAATACAATAGCTATTCTCAAAAGACATGTCTTCTTGTTCTTTACTCTTGTGAATTTCTCAAAAGCAGATCCCTAAGCTTGAAAAGTTGGTTTAAGAACCGACCTGCCAAGGTCTTACCTCGGGGAAGCTAATTTTCAGGGGACTCAGCAGTGGATGTCTCCTTTAGAACCATTGGCCCAAATTGGAACTCATAACGGGTAATACATGACCATGAATGCTTTTTACTAACTTTTAGCTCAGTGCAGGAGAAAGAGCAAGAGAGTACATCCTCATCCAGTGCAAGGGAACACATCACCGTGCACTAGTCCCAGAGTTATGGAGGGTTAGCAAGGACGACAGTGCTCGGCAAGGATGCCTCTGGGGGAGCTGACCAAGAGCATCGGCGATTGACTCCTCTTATCTGACAGCTAAACCAAAGGTGAGCATTGCTAATCCTAATGGACAGATGAGCATAGTAAAAATATGGTATTTTTAAATGCCAAAATTTTCATAGTTTGTTGGTTCAAAACTAAGAAGGGTAATAACTGCTCATTGAATCATGACTCCTGCTCACAGCCGTCACTTAGGTGACTTCATGCTGTTTTCTTATTTTCCTTCTGTCATAACCTGCATTCCTTTCTATTTACACGCATGCATCCACACACTCCGTCTTGCCAGGTGAATTGCCTAATAGATGAAGTAGCACAGATTTACTCGTGTCTAGTTGTTCTTCTGTCTCCCAACACTCACCGCCACTGAGTCAATTTCAACTCATGGTGACTCTACAGGAGAGAGCACAACTGGTCCTGCGGGGCTGCAATCCTGTACATCTTCATGGAGGGAAAAGTCTCACTTTTCTTTCATGGAGCAACTGGTCATTTCAAGCTGCTGAACTTGCAGTTAGTAGCCTAGTGTATGACCCATTCGCCCTAGATCACTTTCCTAATCTGTAGTGAATTATTTTTTAAAAAACATGCCAAATCATTCACTACAGATTTATAATGAGGTACAAGTATGTTCATGTTTACCTTGCTTCTCTGTACCCTGACCATGTTAAGGATTGTAAATTTGAATAGAGGCAGGCATTGTTTCTATAGGTAGATGTTGTGGGGTTGGGGAAGATGAAGATAGTAGCTATACCTAGAAACAGAATCTTTAATATACTGAAAAAAATGGGAAATTGTTCATATCAGATTAGAAAGCAATCACAAGTTATCCCATGCTTACCATACTCATTGGTAATCTGACACTACTTCCATGCTACCAGGGTCACAATTATTCCACTCTTTGTTCATATCTTAAATTGTTCCTTCCATTCTGTTTGTGCACAAATATGGACTTTTTAAGCTGTCCACTTGATCATGAATTTAAGAATATGTATGTTTTAGGCAGGTCATGAAAACATCATTGACTTCAATCCAAATGTTCCTTGATTATAATTATATATTTATATTATATGTGTGTATGTATGCATATACAAATACACATGTATATGAGTATATATATGTATATAGTTGGCAGTCCCAAGCCACCTGCGGATCCTTGAGAAAAAGGGCTTTCTACTAAATGTAAACATTTATAGTCTTAGAAATTCTCGCAAACAGTTCTACCCTGTGCTAGATGGCCTCTGTGAGTCCACATTGACTCGATGGTAGTGAGTTTGGGTACATATATATATTCCAATAGCAACATAAAATGGAAAAGAGACCTGAGGATGAGAAATAGAGACCAAGAGAAGCTGTAATTTGGAAGAAATCTGACATCTTTGTACTCATGCGAGTGAACCCTACTTCAGACTTTGAACATATAATGTGAGTGCCAAACATGGAAACACATGTCTTTGCAAAAGGAGAAGAAGCCAATATCAGGAGGTTGAAACCCACCAAGTCTACTGCAGTTTTCACAGCCGTCTGGCTGCATTTCTAAAGCTCATATTTATGAGCTCACTCTCAGCTCCCCAGCTGTCCCAGGCGATGGCCTAAAAGGGAGATGATAGCTTCAGGTGGGAAATGAGGAGCAGATGGGGATGGTCACTTAAGGCATGGGGTCCTGATATCATCACCATGCATTTGGTTCCTTAATTATTAAGGAATGAGGTAAGGGAAATTAAGGGAATGTAATGAGCATTTTCAAAATAGGATGTGTTTTCTGCAAAGTGCCCATGAGGAAGCACCTGTTCTGTTTAAATACTTTAATGTAAGAATTTGGTTGGGGTTTTTGTTTCTTTGTTTTTGTGTGTTTCCAGTTCTGAAGGCATTGTTAACTTAGGTTATTTGGCTCTGGTAACAAGAATTCTATGTTTTCCCTTAAGCAGACAAACTGTCCAGGAGAAGTAGTGTTTGATTGTGGGTGTCGCATGACAGTCGAGTTCTTGTTTGTAGTTAAGTGCCATCAGGCAAGTTCCAACTCCTCGTTATCCTGTGTACAACAGAACAGAGCAAAGCCAACCACTTCTGGACATTCGCTATCTTGGCAGCAATGCTTATGTTTGAGTCCAACAGGTTTCGACCCACCTCCCTTAGGGCCTTACTTTGTCAGCCCTCTACCAAACATGAAGTCGTCCTCTAGGAACACGTCCCTCCTGATGGCATGTTCCAGTCTGCCCGGATTTCTTTCGCGGCAGATTGCTGCTCTCTTCAGTCCTCTTCTCCACGGCCTAGTTTTCACATGCGTTTGAGTCAATTGAAAAGATCATGGCTTGAGTCATGGGTATCTTAATCCTCAAGGAAGGACTGCTTATAAGAGTTATTTTCAGCATCTTTAAGAGATCTTTTGCAGCAGAAATACCCGAATGCAATATGCTATTTGATAGCGCCAAGGCTGATTCCTGTCCCAAGGTTGCTTACTGTCCACTTTTGAAGATTTTTATTTTCTTTGGTTTGAGGTATAATCCATACTGAAGATTGTGATATTTGATCTTCTCAACAAGAACTTCACATTTATTTTATCAAGCGACCTTGTATCAGGTGCCTAGCACAGGTTGTGAATGAGCTGTTCTCTAAGTCCAATGCAACACTCTCCTCCTTATAGTACAACTTCTCAGCACGCAGATTGAATAAGTATGGTGAAAGGTTATAATCTTGACGCATACTTTTCCCGATTTTACACTATGCAATGTAACCTTTTTTTCTGTTTGAACTACTGCGCTTTGGTTTATTTACAGTTTGTAATGAGCCCAAGGGAGTGCTCCCTGGGTGCGTCCCTCAAGAAATGAAACAGCATGCTGCAGTGATCAAATTGGGTGCAAAAGACTCTCTAAAGTGGTGAACAAACAAACACATGAAAAACAAGATGTCTCCTTGCGGACTGAAGCGATCTTGATCTAAGCCAGTGTCCCTTCAGTTGCCCCGATGTATGCACAAACTGGACACTAGATAGACTGAAAAACAATGGATACATTTGAATTATTTTTTAGGTAAAGAATATTGAAAATGCCAGAGATGGCTTCAAGAAGAAACAACTCTGTCTTGGAAATAATATGCTCTTTAGAAACAAGGATAGCAAAACTTTATCTCATGTGTTTTCAAGAATGCCTCAAGAAGGACCAGCCTCTGGGAAGAAAGAACATAATTAGTATAGTAGAGGGTCAGTGTAAAAGGGGAAGTCCCTCAATGAGATGACTAGACACAGTGGCTACCATAAAGGGCTCAAATAGAGCGTTAAGGATGGCACTGGATCAGGCAGTGTTTCATTCTGAGGTGTGTGTGTTGGGGGGGTATAGGGCAAGGGGGTCACTATGATTCAGAACTAATTCAAAAGACCTTAATGAAAACCACATCTTACTCACCACCGTCATTGCAATATTCTATAGATCCACTTCATAAATCTCCTGTCCCAAGAAATATAATGATAATCTGACTAATGTAGTAGTTACATAATCTGGTGTCAATTTGGGACTTGAGAGGATTAAGAATGAAGGAGTGGATTCTAGTTTCTCAATCAGGTCATAGCCAGGTCCACATAGTCCTCTGTGTGGACATGACCTTCTCCTGAGGATTCTGGGAACTCCTGTATTTTCCTCTTTGGAGGCAGGAGAAACACACTCTCTCTGCTCATTCCCTGGAAGACTCTCTATTGAAAGGGCTCCCTCCCTTTGAGACATTTCCGTCAAGAAGCCACATGAAGCTACTCTGAGGCAGTCAGAGTTTCAGAGATGAAGGAATCACATGGCCACCCCTGCCAGCACTGATATGCTTACAATGCCACTGGGTCCACAAGAATTCCCACCCACTGGCCTGTGATCTTCCTGCATTCGGCATCATTGTGTGCAGTTCATGAGTCTGAGGAGGACTCATTGCTAGCGGACACATGGACTAATATCAGACTTATAGACTTGAACTGGACTGGGCTGGGATGCTTGATTAATGTTCAATTGTTCTTGTATATAAAGCGCTTTCTTATACATATATGCATGTTTATGAATTTGTTTCTCTAGTCTACCCGGATTAACACACTAACATCTGCAGAACTCACCTTCTTTCAAGGAGGAACAAAAATAATGTGATTGCCTCCTTTTAATAAAAAGAATTGCTTATAAGACCACGTAAAGACATTAGTATTAACCTTGAGGTTATAGAAACTTTCTAAGGTAGTATTAGGTTTAAAGTCCTAGAGATCTGGACAGGAGTATCCAATAATGGGGAGTACGTTTCATTGAGGAAAATATGGGCAATAAATTAATCTTATAAGTGTTAAAAGGACCTTGAAGATAGAGAAGGATGCAGGGTACATATGGCATAATTGTCCATAGGCCAAAAGCATGGCATGAGCCAAAGTCACGTGTATACAGGGTACAGGAAAAAGACGTGTTTTGTCGTCATGGAGACCTTTGTGACTATAGTGCCATAATCTCAGAAATACATTTGGGGGACCAACTTTTTGTCAGCTGCAATGACATTGAATGACAAAAGAAGAAAAAGCAGTATTTTGGTTATTTTCCTAGATTAATTAAAGATGTTTAAGTTTTACCCTAACAAATTATCTATCCATTTGTTTCACTGTGGTAGCATCCATTTTGTTATGCTGGAAGCTATGGCAGTGGTATTTCAGGGTCAACCAAAGAGATTAATTTCAGGCAGTGTCCAGACTATGATTACACTATGGAAATGGAATATGGTGCCCACTTCTGAGAGATTCGTCTCTAAAAACTTGTCAATAGCAGTGGAAGATTGTCAGGTACACTGCTGAAGATGAACCCCTGAGGTTGGAAGGCACTCAAATAATGATTGAGGAAGAGCCGCCTTCTGTAATTAGGGTTGACCATAATGACAAGGACGGAGGAAAGCTTTCAGGACCTTCATTGGCTGATGGGGTCTGACACAAAATGTGAAGAAACTACTGCAAACATCTATTAAAATCCAAATTTGGAATATACCATGTAGGAATCTAGGGAAATTAAAGGTTGTCAAAAATAAAATATAACCCATAAATATTTTTATCTTATGTATTAGTGAGCTGAAATGGACGGGTGTTGGCCATTTTGAATCAGAGAATCATATGGTTTACTATGTCAGAGATGACAAATTCAAGGGGAATGTTGTTGCAGTTATTGACAAAAAGATTTCAAGATCCATCTTATGTACAATGGAATAATGCAAGAAATCCAGTTAATTATTTAAATTTATGTGTCAACTACTGCAGATAGTGATGAAGACATAGAAGAATTTTCCCAACTTCTTTAATCCAAATAATTGATCGAGAGTGCAATCAAGATGTATTGATAGTTGCTGGTAATTGGAATACAAAAGTTGAAAACAAAGAGGTAGTTGGAGAACATGGCCTGATATACAGAAATTAATCTGCAGAGCACAAGATAGCATTTTGCAAGACCAGCTGCTTCATCATTGCAAATATCTTTTTTCATGAACATAAATGGTGACTTTAGAAATGGATTTTTCCAGATGGAATACATAGAAATTAAATAGACAACATCTGTGGGAACAGACCAGGAAGAAGCTCAATATCAGCTGCCAAAAAGAGGTCAAGGGCTGACTGTAAAAAGACAGTTAATTATTTATACATAAGTTCAGATTGAAACTAAAGAAAATTAAAACATTCCATGAGAGCCAAAATATGACCTTGAGTATATCCCACCTGAAACTTGAAAACATCTCAAGAATAGATTTGACTCATTGAGCACTAATGACAGAGGACCCGAGCAGCTGTGAAACGCCATCAACAACAGCACACAAATAAAAAGCAAAGTGCTATTGAAAGGCAGCAAAGAGAGAAAAGTGGATGTAAGAAGAAAAGCTGACACGCTCTTGTTCAGAGAATAGCTAAAGCAAATGGAAGAAATGATGAAGCAAAAGAATTGAACAGAAAATTTCCCAAAGCCACAACTAACCCTCATGGAAACAGCAGCCAAGAAATCAGAGGATGTATTTCACTGGAAAAATTGTGCAAATTGCTGCACACGACCTCGTTAAAGTACTAAACAGCAAACATGTTATTTTGAGATCTAAGGTTCGATTGACCCAAGCCGCAGTATCTTCATTTGCCTCATCTATTTCGGAAAGTGGCACAATGAATGAGGAAGACAGAGCAGAATCAATGCATGTGAACAATGCTCTTCACAGAGAATATCGAAAGCACCATGGACTGCCAGAAGAACAAGCCAGTCTGTCTAAGGTTAAATGCAGACAAAGTGTTCTGAGAAGTAAGGAGAGCAAGACCTCTTCCAGGCACTTTTCACAAACTCTCAGAACAGACCAATCCCTGGCAAATGACATTATGCTTCATAGAGGATCAACAACACTGAGGAAGATGTTCAGTGACATGGATTTATACAGTGGCTACAACAATGGGCTGAATAATAACAATAGGGAGGATGGTCAGGGGAAGGAAGGGTTTCATTTTGTTGTACAGCGGCTCTTTGAAGTTTGAGCCTATTTGAACACCAGAAAATAGCAATATGTAATATAATAGATGTATTAGGATGATCTTGTGAATATGATTAGTTGTTGTAAAACCAACTTAATAGATCTTTGAAGAACTAAATATTAAAATGATTTCCATTGGGCAAAATAAATTTTCAAAGAGAAGCTAGAGAAGATGATATAAAATATTATAAAGAAATGTGCAAAGACCTAGACTTAGAAAACCGAAAAGGAAAGGCATGCTCAGCACATATCAAATTTAAATAACTGAAGAAAAATGTTTAGCCTCAAGTGGCAATATTGAAATATTCTATAGACAAAATATTGAATGAAGAAGAATGATGCAGGAAGGAATACACAGTAACTGTACTAACCATTTCAAGAGGCAGCATGTGATCAAGAACTAATGTCAATGACGGTGGAAGTACAAGCTGCACCGAAGGCATTACTGAACAGTAGGACTCGAGGAAATGACCGAATCCCAAATGAAATTCCTTGACAAGCTGATGAAGCACTGGAAGTACTCATTAATCTATACAAGAAATTGAAAAGATAGCTACCTGGGAAACCATTTGGAAGATATGCATATTTGTGTACATTTTAAAGAGACCCAATAGAATGTAGGAGTTATCCAAGAATACTATTAATATCACATACAATTAAAACTTGGCTGGAGATCATTCAACAATACTTGCAGTAGTGCATCAACAGGGAGCTACCAACAGTTCAAACCAGTTTCAGAATAGAAAGCCAAATAAGGGCTATCACCACTGATGCCAGGTGGATCTTGGTTGGAAGCAGAGAATACCAGAAAAATATTTTTACATGTGTTTTATTGACTATGTAAAGGCATTGAAGTATGTGTGTCATAACAAACTATGGATAACATTGAGAACAATGGGAATTCCAGAATACTATATTGTGCTCATTCAGAATCTGTGCATAGGTGAGGAGGCAGTTATTTTGACTAAACAAGGGAATACAATGTGGTTTTAAATCAAGAAAAGGATGTATCCAGTCTGTGTACTTTCCCCATATTTATTCATTCTGTATGCTGAGCAGCTAATCCTAGAAGCTGGATTATATGAACAAGAATGCTGCACCAGGTTTGGATGAAGGCTTATTAACAACTTGCACTATGCAAATGACACAAATTGCTTGCTGAGAATGAGAAGGAATTAAAGCCCTTGCTGATGGATATCAGGATGCAATATGGATCACAACTTGATGTGAAGAAAACAAAAACCCTCACATGGAAAGCTCTTTCGTACCACAAGGAAAAGACATTAGTACCAGGGGTTAGAAACCTCCCGTAAAATTATGTTTATTTGTTTTGTTGTTAACATTACATTGATGGTGCATTTTTCAGTTATTATTAAAATAAAACTTTTTCAGTTTGCTTATTCTTACCCTTTTGAAGTCAGGGGCAATAAGAAATAAACTATCAGCACTTTCGTTAGTACCCATTGGACGCTACTGAACAGGATTTGGCAAATCACCATTCATGGACCAAGCATGTTTTCATATATTTCTATTGACACAGCCATGCTCACTTGCTTTTGTAGTTTCTATGAATTCTTTGGTACTACAACAGCCAAATTGGGTCGTTTAAGCCAAGTAAGTGATTTTCAATACCTTAAAAATTTACTATTTTCTATTTACACAAATAAAAAAACCCTCAACCTTTCTGTGGATGGCAACCCATACTAGAGGTATCAAGAAAGACAACTGCACAATTAATTATGAATTAATTAAGTTAAAATAAATAAATGCAGCAAAGCATTGCACTGTAGAGTAGTGTTTCCTCTCTCTCTCTCTCTCTCTCTCTCTCTTCACTAAGACACCACAGCTTTTTCATTCCATCTCTGATTAATTAACATCATAAAACATAAATCCATAGATAAGTAATCAAACAGAAGATGGGGTCTATGATGAGTTCTTCAAGTAGAAAATGTTCAGACAAACTCAGAATGTGAGGAGATTTACAGTGATATCACAAATGATAACATTTGATAATCAATTTCTAAATATGACTTTTATTAACTTTACTGTCTTCTGTAATGGTGGGTTTTGTTTGTTTTTTCTTATGACCTCCACCAGTGCAGCTCAGCTGATAATTATATTGCCATATATGGGCAAAATCCTATGTCTTCTAGTGAGAGTCTTTAGAAATGAGCTGCCAGCCAATCACTTCTTGTTTGGCTCTCAGAAAATTCTTCGGCCCTGTAGGGGGTAAATGAATATGTAATTGCATAATTAGGCCAGTGCTGGTCCTGCTTCCCCTGTAAGATTGTCCGACTGTGCCACAGGACAAGGTCACTGAACAGTGATAGACTAAAAATGGAAATAGCCTGATTGGAGAAGCTGCCAAGAATGACCTGCTGTGGACTTCTCGGTGTGGGGATGAAACCTTGTAAGAGCTTCTCCTAAATTAAGATCACCCTGTAATTTCATCCAGATGTGTTTCTGATGCTGTTTTTTTTTTTTTTGGCTTTGTTTCCTTTTCTTTTCTGTTCTTCATCATTTAGTCCTAGGCAGTAAAGGAAGTCATTCTGGTAATTTGATGTCAACGATAATTGAAAACGTCCCATTCCAAAAGAAATTTCTGCTCACATAAGCCCTAGAACTTCCAACAATATGATTTGTATATTGTCCCTCGGCTTTCAGGAGCCAGGATTGGAGTGAGGAGCAAATGAAATTCAATACCTGGTGCCCAGGCTTAGGTCACCCCATGACAAATTACATCTTCCTAAATGGCTACTTTTTTTTTTTTTTCTAAATGGCTACTTTTATCTGATCCATGCTTACCCAGATAAAAAGCTGGAAGGGGTAATTAGTGTTTAGGGATCAAATTCTATAATGTGCATTCTTAATGTAAATCATGACGCTTTAATGAAGGCCTTGTTTCTTTTTGTGGCCTGTTCCAGACACCAGCTGCTTCATGTTAGGTAGGCATCCTTCTTACCATGCAGTATGATTGCATCAGGCCTTTTCCTCTTGACCATTACGGACAGACTGACGAGCAAAGGTCCTCTAAAGAAGGACATAGAAGGAGAAAATCGTAGGTCTTTACTATAAGGAAAACGATGTGTTCTCTGAGCAGTTCAGGGAAATGTCTATCAACAGGATTAGTTCAGCAAAGGAATCATAGGCACAGAATCATGACTCCACAGCCATGATGTACAAATTCAGTTCAATCCATAATTTAATGAAAGGGATGACCTAATTCTAATTGCCATGTTTGTTCTAGCCCAGTAAAGAAGATGGGGACTAATTAGTTGCAGATTCCTAATCAAATGGTAAAATTTCAATAAAAAAATTCAATTTCCTAGGGAGTGACTGAGCCCTAGGAACATAGCTCTGCCCATGCATAAATCAAACAGGAAACAGAGTAGAAGGGCAAGCTTGCCAAAAACTTATAAATCAAATGTGCCCCCAAATAAGCTACATTCCTAATAAAGGCGTGCACATAGTCCAGAAAGAGGCGAGCAAATCACTCTGCATGTAAATCACAGTAAGTGGGTGTTAATATATTTCAGCCTGACTGAAATGGCAAAATTTCAGAGGAATTAGGAGAAGGTGGGAATATGTAGAAAACAGATGGAATATCATTAATCATTTGATAAAGTACAACTGGACCCTATAAATTAGTTTAACACATTTTCTGTGGCTTCCACCATGATCAACGAATCATTCCTACATTTGATCCATTTTCTAGACCTAAATTACACTTTAATCTTTATGAGCCCCCCCACCCCCGACCCCATACTAAAAGCTCCTTACTAACTCTTTTTACAAAGTCCCTAGATTGGGATAAAATTCATCCATCTGCATATGTCTATAACTAGAATTGCCTTCTAATATTTTCTACACTTATTGATTCTCCATGCTACCATTTGGAAAATGGAAACATTCCTTTGTTTTCTCTCCTAGATCATGTAATCTCCTCTCTTCTACTTTCAGCTATAAATATATGTATCAAATAACTGTTATAATTATATGACATGATTCTGAAAACAATATTTGAGGGCATTATCTCCTGTAAGGTTGAAGATTGTGTTAGTCTAGGTACATTACAGAAACAAATCCACAGAAACTCACATATATGAGAGAATTTTATGTAAAGGGTAAGCACACATCAAGAAAACATCCCAACCCAGTGCTGCCCAAGCCCACAAGTCCAACATTTACCCATATGTCTGACACCAATTCACCAAGTCCTCCTTCATCTCACAAAACACACGCAATGATGCCGACTTCAGGAGGAAAGCTGAATCAGCTAATGTGGAAGCACCTCAGTACAGGCAGGGATCTCCACATGGCTGCTCCAGCACCCAGAGCTGCATCGGGGTAGGTCCATGTGGCTTCTCCTTGGGGATGTCTTGCAGGAAGTGACACTTCCCAGCTGAAGCAGGAAACCAGCTAAAGCAGCTGCACCCTGGTCTGACCATCAGAAAGCAAGAGACTCAAGAACTAGAAAGGCAAGTCTCACCGAGCCATTTATCTGTCCACCCTTCAATTAACCCCATATGTGTTTATTGGACAGGTGGGCACAGTAAACTTTAACTGTCTCCAAGATGAAGCAGATCACACTCCAGGAAAAGTCCCTTTAAGTCAGTCTATGATCTGAGGAAGGTTGTTATATTCCTTTTCATCTGGTATCATTACCATAAGAAACATAACCTAGTCTCATTCAGTTAGCCTAATATTGCTTCATTAACACATAGAGCTTAAGATTTACAACTCACTGCAAATAGAAGATAATTATATCAGATTATATCCTTATGTAACTTCCAAACTGCCTCATTATATATAACCGCCTAGCAAAGTTAGCACATATTTGGGGGGGGGTAGACATAATTCAATTTGTGACTTATTTTTTTAAATTCACCTTGAGTTGATTTCAACTCATACGGACCCTGCAGGACAAAGTAAAGCTGTCGTGTAGAATTTCCAAGGCTATAATCTTTAGGGAAGCAGAAAAGCTGGTAGGTTGGATCTGCCAGCCTTTCAGTTAGCATCCACAGGCTTAAATGTTGCCCCAGGGATCCATTAACTCCCTAACAAGTATTTCATAAGACATACGTGATGTTTGGTGAGACGTTGTTTTTACCTACGTCAGTAGTATTTCAATGTCAGTGTTGATCAGAATCCTTGATTCCCAAACTTATGTGGCCTACTGTCCCCTTTTTAGGAAAAAACAAAAGTCAGCGCCTGCCTAGCAAGTAAAAATTTTGGTTCAGTATCCCATAATGCAGAATAAAGTGTAGGCATCTGCTTTTGTGGGCCCTGGATCGTTCCAGCATCCCCGAGGAGGTGGTATCATCTTATTGGTATTTGCCATGAAGAGCTCTGGAGAAGAGGGCTGAATTCCAAAATGTTTTAATGAGAGTTGATTTGTTTTATCTTTGAGTCACACCTGAGTGTGTCTTTTTAAATTGTTGCATGCGGTTGTAACACATTTATGATGGTTAGATGGTTACCTGAAGAAAAATGTGGCTTTGCACCAATCTTTGATCACCAGAGCCATGTACTAAATACTTCCAATAAATTTTATTAGCCCAATTCCAGGCAGAGTGACCTGCTTACTCTGCCATTAAGCTTACACTGGAAGCAGTAATTTGGAGAAGAAATATTCTTTGTCAAGGGTCCCAGTGTTATTCTCCCAGACATATAATCACATTCTCCTTTCAGAAATGTACAGTGTCCATTATAAGCCTACAGAGGAAAGTTGCCCAGGTGCATTTTTTAGGAACAGCCCTTTTCTAACGTTCACTTTAAGCTGCTTCACTTTTTCAAAAGACCTACTTGTTTTCACTAACTGAAGTAACCCCCCCCCCCAAATTTTCATTATTACAAAAAAGCCATAAACTTATCATTCAATGTTTTGTGAGGCAGTGATTGGTTAAAGAGGCAGTACACCCCTTCTAGCTGAGAAAGAACTCCTTCTCCAATCACTCAGCATTTCAGCCTCAATCTGCTGTAACTTTAACACTGTGACCATCACGAACATCACATGCTGGGGCTAGTTTAGGCTTTATGTGCTGTTTGCTGTGGTTTGGTAGGTTATGCTGAGGGTCTAGAAACACTAACAAATGTTCCCATATAAACTAATTGCTTCTTTGCTTTCTTCCATTTGAACATACAAAAGGTGTCATGGGAACATGCTATTTCCAGTGGGAGGTAGAACCTGTAAATATTTCCTAAGCTGTGCAAACTTGGCAAATCAATTCACTTTGCATACAATTTGAGGAGAGATGAAACATGCCCGAGATGGGGTCTGCTTCTGCTCCTACTATGTAATTTTTGTTTTAGAAATTGAGGACATGAGAAGTCTTGATGTGGTTGAGAAGTGGAGCTGTCTTGGCTTTGTCAGTGCTGTTGAACTTGCTTTTTCCGTATACAGACTCGATGTAACAGACTCCGTGTACAGCTGCCCTATAGAGGGGTTACATCATAATATTTATAACAGCACATCACCATGCCTTTCTCTCCAGAAGTCACTAAGTGGCTTTGAACCACCAACTTTTGGTTAGCAGCATAATCATTACACCTCAGGGACTTGTTTTGTATCCTCAACTCATTCTGGTCTGATTGTTGTGCACTATCTACTTGATTCCCTGTCCACTGACTCCACATGACACAGGAGAATTGCACACAAAGTTTACTCTGGTGTCATCTTTGTGGGAACAAATTGGCCTTGAATCGCCATCCTGTTATTTAGAAAGTGAGTGCTTAACTGCTGCGCTACAAAGCACTTAATTCCTCCCTACACCCTACACAAACAGAACAAAACAGTTATAAATCATGAAAAAGAGACATTGGCATCCCACTGGACTGTGCCCCATGCGAAGTCTTTTTCTAGAATCTATGAGTTGAAGTTTATCCTTTAAAAGAAGCACATACCTAAATAATAAATGGACTTCTCGTGTTCTGCCATGATACTTGTATGACCATGCTTGCAGTTTCATCACATGTGCTGAGTGTCCCTGTACTCACTGGGGCAGAGAACAGAACCACCAATACAACTTTGGAAGTCTTTTGTGTGTGTGTGTGTGTGTGTGTGTGTGTGTGTGTGTGTGTGTGTGAAGGAGGGATTAGGGCAGATCAAAAGAAGAGGGAAACTTCTTTGGCTATTTCTTGCATTGGCAAGAACGAGGTGCTAAGATAGAAATGGAAAGTTTGAAGACCTGTGAGAAATGGCCTTTGAAGTGGGAAAGAGAAGGAGAAGCTGGTTACAGAGTTCCAAGGGTTTCTTCTCTAATAAGCAGGAGGACATCTTACTCATTTTACACAGAGGCAAACTCCATTGGATGATACTTATGAACAAATATTTGTAGGGCCAGGACAACCTAAAATTGTGATGGAATGAGAAACAAACTTCCTACTTTGCTTGCACTGGAGAACACGTGGCCAGCTGCTCAGGATTTAATCTGCATTGACCCACAGTCCTCCTCAAAGAGTTGCATATGTTTCTACTAGTCTTTATGCTCAGCACCAGATCAGTATTTGATAGGTTACTCTGAGCTTCTGCTGTAGATTGCATAACTGTATCCCCAAAAACATGTATTGAAAATTTTAATCTCTACGTTTGTGGTTAAATCCAATTCGCAAATGAATTTCCTCTGTTGTTAATGAGGCAGGCTTCGTGTGGGGTATGTTTCAGAAGACACACAGCCAGAACGCTCCTTAAAGGCAGGAATGGAGAACCTTCATGTCATGAGCTTTGGATATTTTATCAGGAGAAACTAGTCCCTGGAGAAAGATATCATGAATAAAGTGGAGGGGTGGTAGCAAAAAGGACGAAGGCCCTCGATGACACTTGTGAGGCTGGCGCAGGACAAGGCAGTGTTTTGCTCTGCTGGACCCAGAGTCACTATGCATTGGAACCAACTCTAAGGCACCTGACAACAACATCTGAAGACAATCTATTTTAAAAGATGAAAGGAATAACTAGAAACGAAGGAAGAGAGATGTCAAGTAGCATGAAGACTGACTATTAGCAGAAGCTCCCAGAGACCGGGACCTTCCTCCAAAGTGAGCAGAGAATGCAAAGAGCCTTCCACTAGATCCAGCACCCTGATAGGACTTCTAGCCTATTTATTCCAGAATGATGTTTACCTCCATGAGTTAGTTAAAGTTTATTGTGCCAACCTGGCCGATAAACACGTGTGGGGTTAAATGAAGGGCCGAGAGATAAATGGCTCTGTGAGCCTCACCTTTCTAGATCTCAGGTCTCTTGCATTGTGATGGTGAGACCAGGGTGCAGTTGCCTTAGCAAGTTTCCTGCTTCAACTGGCCAGGCTCACTTCCTGCAAGACATCCCCAAGGAGAAGCCACATGGACCTACCCTGATGCAGCCCTGGGTGCTGGAGCACCTGTGTGGAGACCAGTGCTGAGATGCTCACACGTTCACTGATTCGGCTTTCCTCCTGCAGTCAGTGTCATATTGTGTGTTTTGTGAGATGGAGTAGGATGTTGTGAATTGGTGTCGGACATATGGGCTAATGTTGGACTTGTGGGGTTGGGCAGCACTGGATTGGGATGTTTTCTTGATGTGAACTTACCCTTTATATAAAACTGTCTCGTATACATGAGTTTCTGTGGATTTGTTTCTCTAATGTACTCAGACTAATACACTGCATTTGATTCTTTATGTAGACATTCAACTGTATGAATCACACAAACTACATGTTAGATTGTGAAGAATGGAAATTGCAGAATAGATAATTATGTTCATGTAGAACCTGTACATAGATAGACCAACAGACAGTTATTTGAACATAGTAAAGAAATACTGCCTGGTTTAAAATTAAGAAAGTCATGCCTCAGGATTTCATCTTTTCACCATAATGTTTCAATCTCTATAATCAGCAAACTTTCTGGAAAGCTGGACTACATGAAGACCGTGGCACCAGGATGGGAGGAAGGCTAAGTAACAACTTGTGACATGCAGAAGACCCAACTTTGCTTGCAGAAA
>NW_022111300.1:27190021-27192106 GCF_000313985.2 Echinops telfairi | reverse complement strand
GTCAAGCAGAGGATCAGTGAAAGGAAGACCCCAACAAGATGAATTGGCACAGTGGCTGCAACAGTGGAATGATCACAAACATAGGCATGATCGTGAAGCACGTGCAGCACTGAGTCACTCAGTGACTCTGATTTTGTTTTTTCAAGGAAGATTAAATAACTTGATTTGTTACTTGACATATGGAGATTATATATTGGAAAGAATATTCGATGAGTATAAGAATTTTTGTACCAATATAAAATGAAATCATACAGATTAGTTTTGTCAAGTGTCTCATAGTTTATTACAGTTAATATATTCTGTCCAATTGAAGGGATTTATGACCATGTGATTCAAGCTTTTGATAGTTGGTGTATGTATGATGAGAGTCATGGTCAGGATGACTAGGTCTAATATGATGTGTTAACTAGCCTATCTGTGAATAGGCTAGTTATTTAATTTAATAGGCGAATTTAATGAATAATCACATTAAAAGGATAAAGAAAGAGAAAAGAAGGAACATTTTCTTTCCCCACCCTTCTGCCTGGACCTGTTCTACTCAGTCTGATCAATCTCCCTGTATTCGGATCTAATTTCTCCAAACTTCTCAGTTTACCTTCATCTTGAAAGTTTTTGTTTATTTTGTTTATTTTTTCCTGATCAGCCAATACAAATACTGTTTTTCTCTTCCCTAAGGAGCTCAGGTACTCACCAACCTTTCACTCCTTTGAGAAGAAATGATATGCTTACTAACCTGGGATGTTCCCTTTGTCACTGTTACTTTCATTTTTATTTTTATTTTTATGCACAAATATCATGTATCTCCCATACTAAACTTCAACCTACTTGAGAACGAAGAAAAGATTCACTGCTCTGCATCCCCTGACACCCCAGACTAATGGGTACAGTGGGTGTCACATGAAAGACTGACCATTCAATATGCTGATCTCTTATGAGCGTGAAGGAGAATGCAAACCTATTCTTTGGTAAGAAGAGTCAAAGATGCAGTATTTAATCTTTTTCCTGCTTCATATAACTCTGTTCTTGTTGGTTGACCTTCTAGTCCTAGCAAAGGTGTATCTTTTTCAGCTTGAGCAGTTGAGGTGGTCATGAGTGGAGGAGCTGGATCATCGACAGTGCATTGGAGAGAAACAACAGTGAATCACTTTCACCTGTCTGGGCTGAAGCCACAGAGCAGAAATCTGCAGTCTCATGGGAGAGCCAGTCAGCCATGGCCAATATCCTTGAAGAGACTAATGCTCTTTTGAAATAAGTTAGATATCTAAAAGGAGATGGCCTATATGTTGAAAACGGATACTTTTGCTTCTAGGAAGAAAAGCACTGAACCAAACGGTGTTGATGTTTGTGTCAATCCAGCTCCTATCAGCAAATATTTACTGAGTACTAAGTAGGTCTAAGGAATCTTTGTGTTCTGCAGTGGTTTAAGTATTGGGCTGCTAACTACAAAGTCAGTGGTTCACATTTACCAGCTGCTCTGTGGGACATAAAGTCGTCTGCTCCTGAAAGAATTATATTCTCAGAAAACTTATAAAGTAATTCTACTCTCTCCTACAGGCTTCCCGGGAGTTGAAATCAACTCAAAGACAGCAGATTTTGTTAGATACAGTGTTGTGTCACAAAGAGAGCATTATAATACCCTGTGTTCACTTGAAACATACTTAACAAGAGCCGAGCTGGCCCATAATTGAAAGAATGTTCACCCTAGCTAATGTATGAGGCAATTTTATGATGTCAACATTATCATCCTAGGATTTTGGAATGAGATAAGGGTTGTAACAGTGTTTCTAATACAATCTCCCATGATAATTCTGAAAAGAGAGTTTCCTGAGCTATACCCCAACTATTATAAATTAGAATGCTGGGACCAAGTGACCAGGTATCTGTTGTTAATGCACAATTTTTTTGTTTGTTTCTTTTGTTTTTGTTTTGTTTTTTAAACATTTTATTAGGGGCTCATACAACTGTTATCGCAATCCATACACACATCAAGTGTGTAAAGCACATTTGTACATCATTCTCAAAACATTTTCTCTCCACTTAAGCCCGACATTAGGTCCTCATTTTTTCCCTCCCTCCCCGCTCCCC
>NW_022111300.1:27186917-27188589 GCF_000313985.2 Echinops telfairi | reverse complement strand
AAGAACAAATTAAAATATACCAAGAAAGAAAAGCTTGTGTTTTCCAGTCTATCCTGTTCAGATGCATCGTCATATCAACTAAGATGTGAAGGAAGACTTCAGGAAAGAGATGGGATCAAAGATTCTGAAGGCATGCTTCTGATATGTTCTGCCCCTTCAGTGTCTTTTTCATTAATATCATTTTATCATTGAACAGTAGAAAGTGAGTGGAGCAATACTTTCATAATTTCCAATGAATATTTTTTTATTTGCTATATGAATTCCATGATGAATATAACAATTTGAAATCTAATTATTTTCTACAGTTTTACCAAAGAAAATGGGTACCTGTTGAATTAACTACCACATCTTCCCCTAAGTATTTTCAAGCTTCTTATGTAGTATTTCTAGCCTTAAATATTAATACAAAGATCACCTAATTGACAGCAACAGGGCGAGTATATATGTGTATACACACACATGGGCATGCGTACAAAATACACAATATCTTTTATGAGTAGTCTTTATAATTTCTTGATGCCAAGTTAAGGGAATGTTTTTCCATAGCTGTGCTTCATGCATGATTAGGCACACCCATGCACACACTTTGGTTTCCGTTTAATGGTCACAGACTTTAGTCTAATTTTTAAGGTGAGTGAGATGCTAATCAAGCAGTTGAAGAGAGAGAGCCTAGTGAAAATAATCAAATGTGAATTTTTTCCAGGGGGACTTTCGTCCAGGGGGAGAGAAGAAATTGTCACGTTGATTCGACTGGAGACAGCCTTCCTGTTACTAAGCGGACCCTGGGGACTTGCTACCTGATTTGCTCTTCGTCAGCTTGGCATCTCAGTGACAGGGCACTTGTAATTAGAATGAGTAAAATGAGAAATGTGCCAACTCTCTGCTTATAACTCAAGCTTTAACATTAAAGAAACATTGCAGTTTTATTATTAAAAAAAAAAAATTTAAGGAGTTGCAACAGGTAGTAGGTCTTTGGCCCTTGGGATGCTTTCATAAACCTAAAGAACTGTCTTGCTAAAGAAAGGAAATATGATGTGCTTGTTGTATTCCAGATGGTTATACCATATCCTCGGGGATTTTAGGCTGTCTTTGGAAATTGTCTTTTTTTTCTTTCATTCTTGTTCTTGCAATGCGCAGACAACAAAGAGAAGATGTAGATGAATGAAGGTAAAACGGAGATAGAAAAGAAGACACCTGCTCTTCCATCCTCACTGGGCACATGGCTAAGCTAGGAGAGGTGCAATCAGGTAATGTGGACTGAAATAATAAAAACTGTAGCCATTTGAATATGAGGATAGATGTACAAAAGGGTGGCAGAACTTGTCTGATTTTTTTCCACTCAGCGTGGAACTAAAACAGAACTCAAAGAAATTCTGATAAAACACATTTGGACTTCTCATTTCTTTCCATTGAAGACTAGAGACTCATTTGTAAGTCTGAATGGATTCCAGGACTTGATTGTCATGGGTTGAATTCCGTCCTCCCAAAATAACTGTGTGCTTGGGGGTGCCATGATATGCTTTGTTTTGGAAGTTGCATAATAGTGCAAGTATCCGGATGGCTTTATCTGATGTGATCAGGTGATTGGTTATAAAGGGACTAGGCTAGGTTGCAATATCCCGACCCAGGTCTCAACCCTGTCCCCATGTAAGGGGTATTTGCCTTTGTTGTG
>NW_022111300.1:27184410-27185416 GCF_000313985.2 Echinops telfairi | reverse complement strand
TTCAAATAACTTGCAAAGGTTCTTTAAGTTTGGGGGAAGAAAATATTTTGAGGCAGTAAAGTCAGGGGTAGAGGGTGGATGAAGTTTCTGAAAAAAAATTCTCATAAACCATCCATTGCTACCCTTGAAGAATGAGCAAATTCATTAGCACGATGAAAACACACAAAAAAACATTTCTCAGTAAAACATTCCTGTTCTTTTCCCAACAATGCAGTTTTTAAGGTTCTTAGATTTTTTACATAATAAACCCTCATAAACCTCTATTTTTACAGGATGTTCATGACCATTGGGGTCCCCAGAAAAGCACTCACCATCATCTGTGGAGTCGGATTTAACTGCTCCAGAAGAACCCCTGAATGCCACTGTTTCAATGAGATATTTTAAGGCAACTCACGAGACTGAAACAAGTGGAAGAAGTTGATTGTAGCCAGGATTGCACGGTCATGTGGAGCATGTTTTATTGGAATAAAGTCATGCATGTATGAACTGAAACCATAACAATATGTTTTCCTTATCATAATCACTTATGAAATAGAAACTTTTTGCACTATAAAATGAACAGCTTTGTATTCGACGTAGGTAGAACCAGAGTTATAACTTGAAAGTCCAGAGAAAGGGCCAAGCTTGACCTCTGTGAAAAGATATCATTTGGTGAAAATTTTGGTGATGACAGTTTTTGTTTATTATATCTCTTTTTGAGAGAGGTTCTCTTAGACAAAGGGTGCTCACACTTTTTCATCATGCAAACTACTTATAAAAATGATCAAGTTAAAATGATCTACCAACTACAAAAATGCAAAACATATATTTGTTTTATTTATTTATTACATTTATTCATTAATGCATTGAGAAAACATTATATGTACAATGTATGTTTATGTACCTTAATAACTCTCTGATTCCATATTGCACAACACCACACAATTAACTATGTACATTTTTTGTCATTACCTGGGTTTACTCTGATGACTTGCACTGAATGGAATGAGCCAGGGATGCATAGTCC
>NW_022111300.1:27166182-27182937 GCF_000313985.2 Echinops telfairi | reverse complement strand
CCACATTTGCTTATTCACCCGCTTTGTCTTCAGCAGTTTTGTTGGGAAGGTGAGCATCATAGAATGCCAATTTAATAGAGGAAAGTATTTTTGCATTGAGGGAGTACTTGAGTGGAGGCCCAATGTCCTTCTACTACCTTAATACTAAACCTTGTCAGTTTTGCTGCACTTAGCGCAGTTATTTGCGCATGTATTTGACACCTAAGATTACATCTGATTGGCTGCACTGTATATCATTTAAGTGACGGGACTGATGATAGGCTTACATCTATTTTTTTTTTTAATGCCAAGCGATCTACCTACATTATATTTGAGATAGACTAGTAGATCGTGATCGACGTATTGAGCACCCCTGTCTCACACTGTGCCAGATAGAGGCGTAGATGGTGGAGTGTTATTTTAGGTAGAGCACATGCTCAGTGTCATTTTCTTAAAGAAAGACTCTCTTTCATTGATCCGACCAGGTTAAATAAGAGATCTATGTAATAGAGGTAAAAACGTTTGTGTGTGTCTGAGTGGGGCGTTATGTGTCAGAAACCTAAAAACAATTGGAAAGATGTGGGCTTCTATTAGAGGTAAACTGGAAGCCCTGGAGCACAGTGGTATCCTGATCTGGTCAACATTTGCCAAGAATCCCTCTGCCTACTGACTTGACACAGTCTTTCAGGTGTCAGGGAAATAGGGACATGGAGACAAAAAATGCCATGAAGGAGCACTTCCAGTGACACGGGTGAAGGAAGATGGCACCTCGAATGACAGTAGTGGAGAAAGTGGTAAGAAATGACCCTTTCTAGATACAGTGTGAAGATTGAATGATTAGATTGTAATGTTAGAGATGAATCAAAAATGACACCACCTTTTGTGATGAAAACAAATAGTAGGGGTGGAATAGGCCTGGGTGTGAGCGGTGGGCATGGGGATATTATCCAGGCACTTAGAGGGTCATTAACACCTTTTAGAAACTTTATTGTTTGAAGTTAGCCTTGCTTAATCATCTTAGCACCATTAAATTAGAATTAACACCAAGCCCCATAGCTTGTTCTCCAAAGAAAAAGAAAAAAAAAAGTAGGATGCAGAGACTGGAAGAAGGTGGGGAGCTCAACTGTAGCCATATGTCTAGTGTCCACCAAAACAAGAAAGGTGACTTTGTAGTTGGAAGGATAGATTGGAATTCTGGAGAAATTATGGGCCAGCGAAACAAGCTGTAAACACCTGGATATAATTCGAAGCAATTAGACTTGGTACAATAGCCAGATGGTGATAAGGTCTTCTCATCCCAGTGATTATTTCTTATCTATAATAGGTCTTCTGAACAATTGTAGACTTGCTATCACTCCTGGAGGGCATCTAATTATATGAACCATGAGTTGATTATGTTATAGGATTCCAAATAGTTTTATTTTCACCCTCATATAATCAATCATCATTATGACAAAACACCCAGGAAATTAAGTTCACCTACAGACACATGTCAGCTACGGAGAGCTTTTGATGATAGTCAGTTTACTCTTTCAAAGTACTTTTTGGCCAACTATTTTTCTTGTGGGGGTTTGGTTTGGGTTTCTGCTATTAGACACATCAAGTCCCTCTGTGAAAAGGGGTCTTCATACTATATTACATTTTACCTTGGACCATAAAGCAATCACTCATTCATGAACTCAAAGGGATTTGTTTGCCCAGCTAAAATAAAAGACATTTTATAAGTTTTGTTTTCTCCCATAACAATAAGTTTAATTCCTTAACAAGAGAGCAAATAATAACAATTGGACTTACATTGAATGTTGTAGAGGGACTTTTTAAAAATAAGGAAAGATAGTTATCTTCTTAAGCCAGTAACTGTGGAGATAACTTTGCTTTTTCTTGCTGTCTCAGATTCATTGTTAGGAACTTGAATTATGATTCTAGTTGGTACTACTCTGTGGACATGTCCTTCTGCTAGTGGACTTGTCTTCTCAATTTTGTGGCTTTGTTTCGGTTAGTAATTCAGTTTCTTTGCTCTTCATTCTCTGTTACCACCTACACCTTCCTTTTATCAGCATATCTTTAGTTCTTCTAATCTGCTCTGATTTAAAGAAGTTATAGGTGTCTTCCCTCCAACAGAAGTGAGAATATAAAAGTTATTTCCTTATGGCTAAGAGTATGTGCTTTATTTATATATACAAAAGAACATTTCCCCCTTAGTTTTTGTTAAGTGGATCATTGCTATAACAGGAACAAACATGAGCTTTCCTAATCTACAAAGAATGTTTGTATATGGTACCACACGATAGCTGAAACAGCATGTGCAAAAAGTACATGATGAACGCCCTGTTTCAGTTCAAAGTTCAAAATGTCATAAACTACAGAGGTGACCTAACGAGTAATCTTTTTTATAGAAAATAAGCTTTCAGTTTTGCAAAAATAGTAACCCACATCTAAGAATTATAGTTGCAGTCAATTTCCCAAGGGTATTTTAACTAGTTTTCCAACTTCTTTAGTGATAACCCAAATAACATCTATGTATTTGATGGATTCATATCACATAGGAAACATGCTACAGTGAGTGAGAGTAGCCCTCTGAAGCAAGATAGAGTGGAGCTTACCGGTTAAGTGTGTAACTTTGGGCACATAATTGATGTCTGCAGGGCTCATAGAGGGACACAAGTAATTCACTGATCACTCATTGATAAATACATGGATGTGAATCATATGTGAAGGCTTTTTGAGCTAATGTCTGGATAATACTGGTCTATACACCAACAGCATTATTTAGCCAAACAATTTCTTTTACAGCAAAAGAAATGTGGGTTGTTTCTTACTTTTCATAGGACTGGGTCATTTGCATTAGTTACTTCCTTTAATTCTCATATTCTTTGAGAAATGATCTTCTTCTCATTTTAAAGATGATGAATGAGGCACAGAAAATGTATATAACTTATCAAAAACACGTAAATCATAAACTGCAGATTTATGATGCAAAATCAATATAGTCTGTACCATTCCAAGTGGACAAGGCCCCACCAATCACCACATGCAAAGACTTAGATATCCTGCTGCCTAACAGTCTAAGATGAGGATACATTTTTGGACTAGAGAGGAAAGGAATACAAAGGGACTATGTTAGCATGATGATTGAAAGAGAAGGAGCATTTACCTTTTCTTTAAAAAGAGACTACAAACTAAATAGTAAAATATTTAGGTACCAGAAGAAACCACAGACTTCAAAAGCTATTCACTAACAGGGAAAAATAATGTGTCAATTCTCAGTCATCAAGAGAAATAATTGAACTGCTTATTGTTCAATTTCTCGAATGCCTCTTCCCTTCATGACGAGCTCCTCTCCTTTTAACAGGATTAGAAAGACATGAGCTATAGGAAAAATAGGAATGCTTACATTTTAACCATGGGTCTTTCCAAATGTATGAATAACTTGCACCTCTGGACTCGAGATGTCACTCCCTCTATCACACAACGAGGAAGGTGTCTGACTGGAATCCTAGAGCCACTGCATTCATGTACGTCACAGAAACACATTAAGAGAGGGGGAGGTAAAGGACAGGACAAAGATATGATGTACAAATGAACCCAAACCCTATTTACAATAAAAGAAATATCATTTATAAATACACTGTGCATTTGACTGAGGAAATGGGAAATGGAGAAGGCAATGTCAGATCACATTCAGAAAGACACGGGTGATGGGACATTGCAATGTGTTTCAATCGAGACGCCAGGTACTTTGGTTTTGAAAATTGCAGAGCAAAATGTGCAACTGAATTGGAAGGGTTTCATCCTACTTGATGTATTTTTATTGAACCCCAGTCACACGCATCAGACTTTAATATTCTAGCCGTCGGCTGCTGTCACTTCTTGGCGGGCATGGCTGCCAACCCCATCCGTGGAAGAGGGAAACAAACTGGACAGAATCCCTGGGCAGGTTGTGTACCAAACGTTGTGCATCATCAGGCTGTAGGCCTCTAATTCCTCCTGGATGACACTAAATGGAAGATCAGATAAAAAAGAGACGGGGGCGGAAATAATCAGAGTAGATAACAATACCTTCAACTATTTGTATTCTATTTAAATCTTGCTTTCCTTAATTATGAACTTTCTCGTCAGTATTTCTGAATAATTGTCATTGTTTCCCCCCTAAGCAATCAACACATAAACTTACAGATGGTACTAACCTCGCCGGTGCCTTTTTCATTGCTCGGAACTTCTGGTGCCTCCGGAGGAGGCTGGCTTATGGCTTTGTTTTGCCTCTAATGAGTCTCCTTCCTCTTCTGCAATCAAAGTCATTTCTTTCCTCCACCATTGTCCCACCCCATACCCTGCCAGGGTGTGTTCTTTTTGAATAGTAGGTGCCACCTCCTTTGAGTCCTATACCTGTCCTCAGCTTTTGTAAAACCTAGAAGGTGGGGTAGACAGGGGAAACTGATTATAAGGATATCCATATAACCATCTCCCTGGGGGACAGACAACAGAAAAGTGGATGAAGGGAGACATCAGACAGTGTAAGACATGACAAAATAATAATAGTTTATAAATTATTGAGGATTCATGGGGGGAGATGAGGAGTTGATACCAAGGGCTCAAGTAGAAAGCAAATGTTTTGAGAATGATGAAGGCAACAAATGTACAAATGTGCTTGACACAATGGATGTATATATGGATTGTGATAAGAGTTGCACGAGCTCCCAAGAAAATGTTAAAAAAAACAACAAAAGAGCGTTCAGAAGCACCTGAGGGGGAAAAAAAACACCTTCACGCAAACATTGCATGTACTGAGCACTTACTTACTTACCATCCCATTCTGAACGCTGAAAGAGCTATAGCACTGATTGCTAACTGAGAAACTTCAGTGCCTGGACAAATGTATCACTGTGAGTAGAGCTACCTGAGAGGACTTGGTGCATTTGAATGATGGTGTGAGTGAAACGTCGCGATTTACCAGGGACTGCCAGAAGAATCAACAAGCCTGCCTTGGAAGAAACACAGCCTGATTGCTTCTTAGAAGTGAACATAGCACTCACTTGGGACATTATCATGAGAGACACCATCACGCATGGTGAAGCTTGAAAAAGAGGGGAAAGACCCTCAGTGAGAAGGCTTGATGCAGTAACTGTAACAATGAGCTCAACCATTGGAATGATGGTGAGGGTGATACAGAACTAGGCCTTGTGTTGTAATAGGGTCAGTAGGAGCTGGAGGAGACAACCCCAGGATCCTAAGAACAACATAACCCTCAGTCTTGCCAAGACAGTTGAACATGTAAACGCAAGGACTCCATAATTCAAATAAGCAACACAATAAAATGAATATGTCCGGATGATCAAATACACAGCTACCTATGAGTTGAATGCCAATGTAACAGTGCTATGAATAATGAAGAATGTTACAAGCTGCCAGTTTCCAGTGACCAGATGCTAAATTCTGATTTCAGAGGAGGGAGTTGTCATATGAGTTGGAATCAACTCAAGGGCAATGTGGCCTACCCAACAATTAATATGAATTAGACTGGAGTTAAATTTCAGGTCGACATTAAATTGAATTATTTTAGGAATGGGGTCTTTGTGACTTTAGTCATCGGTGCAGTTGAATCATGACTTCCTTTATATTTCTCCTTAATTGTACTTTTAAAATAGCATTGTAAATACAAAAAAGTAAACTAAAGTATTGAATTATTTTATAAGTCCAATACTTCAAACAGTAGACATTAGGGTACTGGCATTCTCTAGACACTAGAATACGCAGACATTTTACCTCCCCTCCAAACTCTGCAAGGGTGGATGTGAATCCATGGTCCCCTGAGGGCGGTGTGCAGATGAGAAGGCCATGTTGGGTAACTCCTTAATCCGGAAAATCACTCGGAAGACCGTAATATCCAATGAAATGCAGCCTCCCTCTTCAAATTCATGTAAACTAAGTCAACCTTGCACATACTTTCCTAATTTCCTAAAAATATGCACCACATAAAAGCAAATGTTGTGTAGAATTATTTTGATAACAACCAATTTATCTTAGAAGATGACTGAGAAATCAGGTCTGCCATCTTTTTTTTTTTTTGACATCGAAATAACACTATCCAGTTAATTTCCACCCAGCTTCATTTGGCATATTCTAAAGGCAAAGGTCTGAAGTCTTTCCCACTTTCTGCATTGGGAGAACAAATTACATTAAAAGACTCTACTGAGGTGCCAGTCTCTACTAAGGTGGTGGGGTTGGAGACCAAGACAGAAAATCAAACCTGCATCCAATGGGCCATAGGGGTCTAAGGGCTTATTAGTGATTCCATCACTTCCATCCATCATTCTCCATGCACCATGGCATGCACACCCGCCAAGAGAACTTTAAAATAAGAAATAAAACTCAATGAACTCACATTCAATTAATATGAGTCATATTAATTGCTGGAGCAGGGCTTATCAGGAGATAATTGACCTTGTCGGTGTTCTGAGCCTGCTGCATTGCTGTAGGATCTCTAGCCCCCATCATGCTTAATTAGAATGCAATGAAACCAAAAGGAAAGAGGGATTTTTTTTCCTTTTCATCTTTTTTTCCCTCCCTGATTAACTATGAAATGCCCACTTCCCTCCTCACCCTTCCAACTAAGAGAAGGAGAAAAAGAGCCATGGATATCATGGATGTAGAATCTGGTCAATTAATAAATGTGAAATGGATGTTATTTCTCCCCAGGGCATGACAAATGCACCTGTCTGCAGAACCAGACGACTGATGTCCCTTACGTGCCCAGACAGCTCCGTCTTTGTGTGAGTGTTTAAAGAAAACATGATTCTAATTGGACTGTGAAAGAGGCACAGGTGGAGAGGAGGGGGTCTTGTCGATTTACTTTCTTGTAAAGAGTGATGCTTCATGACACTGATCAACCTGGTATCCGACTCAGAATCATTTCTCTTTCTCAAATTGTTAAAAAGTTAATTGTCCATTCTCCAGGGTTTCTGGCTTCTCTTTCATTTTCCTGCTATTTCATATTTAACATGCAGGCCTTTAATTTCTACTATTAATAGTCCCTTGTTCTGAAACCTTTTTGATTGTCACTTGCTGAGCAAAGGGTAAACACACGGCCTGCCTCAAGACAAGAGGTAGGCACTGTGATCCCACCAGGCATTTCTGATGAGTAATTCCCTTGATTTATTTAGAGAATGAAAATAATCCATGTTTTTAGGGTAGGTAAATAATAAGTCTCCCTGCTCAAATAGGATCCTAAATATAGGTATTCAGACAATAGAGTCCCAATCTATGGATGCTTACTGTGGCTATTTCTGTGCTTCATTCTGTAGGTGTTTATGAAATATTTCAAAATATTTTAAGAATATATGACTTAACATTGAATAAGCTCATCCTGGGTTTGTGTATATACCATATCCAAGATCTTGGCATTTTTAAATGTTTCAAGCACATAATATTGGAGATATGAATTGCATTCTAGGTAAGGCATAATATCCGCAACAAAAAAATATGCCTGTCTACTCAAAGTCACATACACACAACATTCACCACACACACACAGACATCCACACCTTGTATTGGAATATATGACCCTTCTCCAAAGGTGTGTGATCACCTGATGTACCTGGGGTGTCTAATTTCAACAACAGACAGCCCCTTACTTATATCTCATTCTATCATGTACTTAAGTATCAATTATCTGGTCACATCAAGACTTGCAATTAAATCTAAAAACAGGTGTAGATGGAAAGTCACAATACTTTCAAACATATCTCATATTTACTACCTAAAGTCTTTTGTAATTGAAAGCTGACTTTAGTGGATAATCCACTTCCCCTGAGTATTAATTGAAATAAAAAAGACTATAATAATCATTATTAGCACAGTTTTTTAAAGTTTGTGCTTTTATATACACAGGGATTCCTTTCCTGTTATGGATGGTGTACGAGAAGAGTATGCTGTTGAACAGAATATATATTTAGTGAATATCCCTCTGTGACTACTCGTGATATATTTTTTCTAACCTGGTCATTTGTTATTGTTTTGGGTTAAATAGGCATAAGGTTGATATCTTGGATCACAAACATGATGAAACAGAGAAAAAGGAAAAAAATCACTTCATCTTACACAATTAGATGTCATGACGTGATGGGGTCATTGTCAGAAGCCTGTAAAATGAATGAATTTATCACTGTACTCTAATAGGTAGAAAGGAATTCTGTCACCATTAAGTTGAAGGCCCTCGGGTAAACCTGCTCTGTGCCAGGTAAATCAACCAAGCTGCGTGGACTTAAAAGATCTTTGAAAGTTGATGAGTGGACACTCATAGTGATCTGCGTTTTCTGAGAGGGCATTTTTTTTCCTTTTTAAATATTCTTTTATTCACTCAAAAACACTTATAGAGTATTTCCTATATTCTAGACACCATTTCAACTACAAAGGTTACAGTATAACTAATACTAATAATAACAATGAAATGTGCCTGTATACAGCTTGCAATTTATTAAAGAGAGAGAGATTTTGAGAAATTGCAACAAAGGATTATGGATAATTGATTGCATTATAGCAATAAAAATTGCATATACAATTCTCAAGCCTCTGTATCTGCATCACTTAAATTGAGCCACGGGTTTGCTTGTAGGAAGTTTAAGAGATCAAAGTTGCTTGGAGAGATTAAAAACCAAAATAAACGAATATAAACAAGCAAAATTTCAAAAATTCACACACTGGATGACCACGAAAATAGCCACAGAGAAATACGTCATCCGTAGAAATGAAAACGCCCCAATTTCCAATGTGCCAGCAAGCTTAGAAGTGCTTAGAACAATAAGAAACAGCCCAGAACAGAAGGTATGGAATTATTAGATGAGATCCCATGGGGAAGATATGACTAAAATGGAACAAGTTCACGCTGGGTTTGCCTATATCACAGCCAAGTTCATGACATTTTCACATGTTTCCAACTCTGTTCTTTACAGTATGTAGATGTAATGCAGAGATATTTAGGGCCAGGCAAACTTCTCCAGTTCTGCTTAGCTATTTAATCAGCACTGATTCATTAAGCAGCAACCTGTCGGTACGACTTGCCCAAAAGTGTGCACACTCAAGATTGGTTCTGCCTCACAGGCTGTTCTAGAAGGTCTCCCGTGCTGAACACCATGGCTTTCCTGGTTTTGTTCGCAACTTGCTTCCCCCACCAGGAGCTCATAAAAAGTTCTTGCATCAGTGCTGCTGAATTCAGTTATTTTTATGGCCTAATTATTATTATTATTATTATTGGTTATTATGACTTAAAATTTATTGAGTGCAAACAATATGCTCCATGCTATTAGAGGCTGCATTAGATGACCACATTTATAACAGTCCTGGACAGAGCTGTTAGAACATGACCTCACACCATGGGAAATTTTGGGTCATTCACATACTTCGCAGGCAGAAAACTTGAAGTATCCTGTCAAATGTCTGGTTATTTAAAAAGTTTAATTCATACACAGACCACTGTGAATGAATGCTGCTGCTTCCTGTCCGGGTGCAGGGAGAGCCAACTTTACACACTTCCTGATCCTGGACTATGGCCAGAAGGGGAGAGAGGGGAGGAGGAAAAAAGTTTCCTGGAGTCTGATATACATTCTTTCATATATCTTTTTGTCCTTAAATGTTGAAATTTATTATTTTGAGAGCATTATTTATTGCCCCAAAATTTAGAAATCCATATCATCTCTAGTTCTGTTAGAATTAGAAACCTAGGTGGTGCCATTGATTCAGACCTGCTGTGTATTCCAAGCAGTTCCATGCGAGCTAGTTAAGGCGGCTGTGCCAGTAATGACTGACAGGATCTAGCACCCTCTCGAGCAGGGCTCTCAACCTTCCTCATGGCGCTACCCTTTCATACAGTTCCTCATGTTGTGGTGACCCCCCTACCATAAAATTATTTTTGTTGATACTTCATAGCTGTAATTTTGCTACTATTATGAATTGTCATATAAATAGCTGATATGTAGGATGTATTTTCATTGTTACGAACTGAACATAATTAATGCACAGTGATTAATCACAAAAATGATATGTAATTATAAATTGTGAAATATTTATTTTTAATGACAAATAAATGAAATTTTGTCTTGAAGCATGGTGCAGCATGGGTAACAGTCTTCACGCAGAGTACTCATATGTGGGCGTATATGCATGTGGGTGGAGACAGAGGAGAAGTGTCTCAGTTACTAAGACCGTCAGGAATATGTGTTTTCTGGTAGTCTTAGGTGACCCCTTTAAAAGGGTAGTTCGACCCTCAAAGGGGTAATGATCTACAGGTTGAGAACTGCTGCTCTAGAGTCATTGTGGATCAGAATCATCTAGAAGGCAGTGGGTTCTTTTAATAGCTTTGTTGCTGAAAAAAAAAACAAACAAACCAAAATCCTGTAAGCATTTTTTTCTGTAACATATTGAAGTTGTTCCTAATTTTATGCTGTTATAAGTAACCCTCAAGTAATCACTCTCATTTAGGATGCCTTTATGTCTTTTGTTCCCAGGTTATACTCCTAGATGAGAAATAATATGCTGGCAATTTCCACTCTAAGTGAATCTCTATTTAGACTTTCACCAGAAGTTATAGAATTTAAAAGCTTGGAAAGTGTATCGGATTCGAATGTACTTATCCCTTTTGTTTCCTGGAATTGACCAAATCAGAGTTCAGAGACTTATCAAGGTCAACGTAACCAGGACTGTCAGTCATTAGCCTTGTGATTTAGTGTTTAACCATTTGCCTGGCTTCCATAATTCCTCCTGTGTGAGCTGAGCAAATATGTTCTTAGTGCTTCAATTTTCTTAACATGAATTTCTATTTCATATGCTGTTTTGAAGAAAGAAAGAGTCAGTCAAAGGGTGTAACTACGTAAAATTCCTTAAGGTCAAAGTGTTGAAACAAAGAACCCATTGGAAAAAGCAAAGGACACTGGCCTCGTGTACAAGGTAAAACCGAAAGTGTCTTCTAACAGGGTGCCTCCAAAGTCAAGTTGAAACACTAGACCCTCCACTTACAACCACTCTTCTTTTGGGGGAAGTGGTGTTTTTGTTGAATTTGTATTTTATTCTTTTTCCTGGCCTCTTTATCAAGTCTGAATAACCTTACATAGAAAAGGCTTAGAACAGTATATGAAATCACATAAGGGTTCACAATACATAGGTATATGTATACTGTTAGTGACATCTTACGTATAGGCTAATGTTTGATTTGTTAAGACAACCACAGGAGCTCGGAAGGCTCGTTTCCTTGGAGAATACCTGAAGACCAAGACTGGAGGATGTTGGGATAATGGTGTCAGCAACCTGTCTTCCTCTATTCTCTCACATTTCACCATCATCATGTTTCTGTTTCTTTCTGTGTACTGGCTGCTACATATATTACTTTTTGTTGTTTTATTTTATTTTGCTTTACTGAGTTTTCTCAGTAGCCCTAAAATTCGCAACCATTTCTTTTCATTACTATCACATTAATTACTCTAAAATAGGCATTTCATGTGTCCAGAAAAATCTGAATGCTGCCTTTCAAGTTTCCTTCAAAGCATATCTAGTTTATCCTAACATAAATCCACATAAAACAAGTAGATATAAATCTTCCCCTGGGGCTAGTCAGGCCACAGGTGCGCTGTGGGGCAATTCCCCAGTTTAGGCAGCATAGGAGGTGACCCAGGTTTTAGGTTGTGTGACAGATCTGAGCGCTGTACCAACTTCCTTAAGCCTTCTTCCCTGCATGGCTCCAAGGCTCGGGACTTTGTTGAATTTTCACCTCATAAATATTCTTTCTGGAACCTTGTTTCCTATTATTTCATGGTTCTTCGCATTGTCAGTAAACTTGATTAACTAATTAGTAATAAGGCATTAAAGCTTATGAACATAACAGCAGTTTAAAATGAATCCTCCCATCAAGTGAAGGGGACATTTCCTGATGGATATGTTATCATTTTGGCAGACTCCAGGTCAGATATGTTTAAACAGAGACATCCGATGGCTCTTGCATCATAACCCTTGCTGAGTAAGCGGGGGGTTCATAGGGCCAGAGGGGGAAGAGCATGTCTGTGTCTCTTACAGGTTTGGGAGTCGAAGGAACACATCACATGCTTCCTCAAGGAAAACTCTGTATTCTCTCCGTTTGGGGCCACATGTAGACAACAGAGACAACAGAGACTGACTACAGGTAGCAGTTCTTGGTTATTCTACAAAGACAAGACCTTATCTTCACCTCACAAGAGGATGTAGACTTGAAAATCAAACTATAAAAATCCTATCTATTTGGAAAATTTGAGAGTTTAAAAGGGTTTGGGTTGTCGTTGTTTACTTTGGAAATTCTCAGGTATTCCAGGAATGTTTGAAATTATATTTTAAGAATATGAACCAATTTTTGTCAGTACAGTAAAAGAATGCTTTATCCTTTTGTTTCCCATCCACTGATACTTATAGCCAAAGCCTATGAATGAGCATTTTTTCATAGGTTAAAAATTTTACATTCCGTTATGACTCAATGAAATGAAATTGTCAGGATTCTTTTCACATTTCCTTGGATTTCTTTAGCCTGCTCATTTTAAGATAGATATACAATAAGATGGTAATTATCTCCTGAATGATGTATGGTAGATAACCAAATATAGGAAATGGCAACAAAGCAGGTGAGTGATCTGTACAGCAATGTGTCGCCTCACACTGAGCATGGGAACAGCATTGTTGTGCTGTCACAATGCATTCTGCTCAGACTCTGTGCTCAGGAATGATACAACTGTAAATAAAAGCAAATTGGAGTAATTTATTCATCTTAAAGCTTATTTCCACATATTTCTTTCTTTGTAGAAGGTAGATAAAGCACATAGCATAATCTCACCATGGAGTCATAGCTGAACATGATAGCATTGATTTCCAACTACTTTGTCCTATTGGCATATTTTCTATTGGGGGATCAGAGAGGGAGGTGAATTGTGGTTTATTTTCTCCACTCCTACAGGTGGTAGAAAAATTCTAAAAATAGGGACAGTGATCAATCACATCTTCAGATAAATTTCTTTGTCCTAATATCTTCACCTCTAGCTAATAAATACCCAGTGAAATTGAACCATAAAGAAATAAGGTTTATATTGATGTGAATGAGGGGAAAGGTGGAGTGGAGACTCAAAGCCCATCTGTAAACAAATTGGACATCCCCTCACAGAAGGGTAGCAAAGAAAAGACAAGCCAGCCAAGATGCAGTTTTGCACCAATGAAACATACAATTTCCTCTAGTTCTTTAATGCCTCCCCCAACTCACACGCACACACACACACACACACACACACACACACACACACTATCATGACCCCAATTCTATTTTACAAATCAAGCTAGTCCAGAGCATGTATGCTGCTATAGATAAGAGTTCACAACACAGGGAATCCAGGAGAGATAAACTTCTCAGGACCATTAATGAGAGTAAGGATATTAGGAGGGGAAGGGGAAGGTTGAAGGGAGAAAGGGGGAACGAATCACAATGATCTGCTTATTACCTCCTCCCAGGAGGATGGACAACAGGAAAGTGGGTGAAGGAAGGCAGTGGTTGGTGTAAGAAATGAACAAAATAATAATTTATAAATTATCAAGGGTTCATGAGGGAGGTAGGAAACGTAGGAGAGGCAGAAAAATGAGCTGATACCAAGGGCTCAAGTAGAAAGAAAATGTTTTGAAAATGATGATGGCAACGTATGTACACAAATGTGCTTGACACAATGGATGGATGGATGGATTGTGATAAGAGTTGTAAGAGCCCACAATAAAATGATTTTTTAAAGGGAGAGAAATAAGGTTTTGAAAAAACTAATATAGTATACTTCAGAGAAAGAACTAACTAGTTTGTTTCTCTATTTTTATTTCACCACTTATTACTTCTTGGCTAAGGAAACCATATCTTTAATATTCTTCTCAAAAATGAAAAGAATAAGGAAAAGTAATAGACTGGCTTCTAAAAAGGGTCCACTACAGAAGTGTATGCCCTAGGTGGGGCTTTTAAGTGGCACAAATGGGTAAGCCCTTGGCTGTAACAAAGGCTTTGAAAGTTTGAATGTAACCAGTGGTGTTCCAGGAGAAAGGTTTAGCAATCTTATTCCAAACAGTAACAGACATAGAAAGAACTATGGAAAACTGTTCTATTCTGACACACAGAGTTGCCATGAGCTGGAATCCATCGGTCTGCAGCTGGTTATATGTTAGGTAATCAGAAATATGACATCTATAGATTTATGAAACCTGAGGGCTCTTGTGGCCTAAACATTGGGCTATTAACCCATGGTCAGCAGTATAGACCCAACCAAATGCACAAATGGAGTTAGTTGAGGCTGTTTCCTCCTGAAAAGAAACAGTCTGAGAGTCCCCAAGGAATAGTTCTATTCTATCCTATATAGAATAGAATAGAATGTCTGATAACATAGAATGTCAACAACCCTGGTAGTTTAGTGGTTACACATTGGGCATCTAACCAGAAGCTCTGAAGTTCAAAACTGCCAGCCAGTCCTGGGGGTGGTGATGGCATGGGGGAATATGAAGTTGTAGACTCCTGTAAAGAGTTACAGTCTCAGAAACCCACAGGGGCAGTTCTACCCTTCTCTATAGGGTTGTTATGAGTCAGAATTGCCTTGATGGCAGTGGGGTGTGTGTGTGTGTGTGTGTGTGTGTGTGTGTGTGTGTAAGAAATGAGTCAATGGTAGTGGCTTAAATCATACCAGTAGAGGGTTATTACAATATAGCCTTACTCTAAAAAATTACCACAATCATCAAATTTCAATGCAATAAAATGTTATACTTTCCATAATTTATAATTTTTAATATCCTGTTAATACAATGTATATGTGGTAGTTACATAATCTGGTATAAATTTGGGACTTGAGAGGCTTAAGAGTGAAGGGGTGGAGTCTAGTGGGTCAATGAGATCATAGCTAATGAGGCTTCTGTGTGGGCATGGCTTTCTCCTGAGAATTCTGGGGAACCTGATTTTTCCTCCTTGGAGGTGGGAGACACACACCCTCTCCTCATTCCCTTGGAGAAGCTCTATTAATAAGGCACATGGCACTACGCTGATAGACCCCATGCCCTGGGAACCAGAGAAGCCACATGGAGACCCCTGCAAGCTCTGAGATGCTTACAATGCCACTGGACCCACAAGACTTCACACCAACTGGCCTGTGATCTTCCTGAATTTCACATCATTGCGTGTGTTTTGTGAGTCTGAAGAGGACTTTATGGATTGTTATCAGACATTTGGACTTGGACTGGACTGGATTGGGATGCTTTTTTGATGTACAACTACCCTTTATATGAAACTCTCTCTTATACCTCTATGAGTTTCTATGGATTTGTTCTCCTAGCCTACCCAGACTAACAGTATGTTATCAAAGAGGGACAAAGCATTGATAAATACACTAGTAATGATATATTCAGCATGTTTTCATTAAAATGGAATTAAACTCTTCCAGGAAAAGAGGAATTATTGTTTAAAAAAATAAAATCGGGCAAGAAAACTTTAAATGTAGAGTTTTAAAAAGGGCATAGAGAATAGGTAATCTGTAAACTATTGATTTAGAAAATACCATTGTTGAATATATACCTTGTACCTAATGAGTATTGAGTAAATTTTTGTTTTATAATTAAGGTTAAGTTCTACAGAAAAGCAAAAGTAGTGTAGTTTAGATTCTGTATTTTTATGAAAATAATATACAAAACCATAGTATATAAACAGATAAAAATTATCTCCAAGAAATGACTTATAGCACTGTGGAGGCTGTCAAGTCCCAAATCCATGGGTCAAATATCAGGCTTGAGGCTTCTGCTGACTCATGTAATTGCAAGGGCTGAGAAACCCAAAATTGGCAGGTCAGATCAGATGGCAGTCTGCTGGCTCACATCACAAGAACCATGGATTAGAAGATACTAAGTTGTGTGCAGGTGAGAAAGAGGGTGAGCTTTGCCTGAATATCCATTTATATTGAATACAGGCCACACACTGCAAGGAAATTCCTCTTCCAACTGATTAGGTGTTCCTATCAGATCACAAAATACAGAATGATTACATTACATACACCAAACCACTGTGAACATAGTTTAACCCAAATTTAACACATAACCTAAGCACCACATTGAATGAATCAAGGAATAACCCACAGAAGAGCATAGTCTTTAGATGTCCAGATACTATTCCATTCAACTTGGAGAGCTACCATTGAAGGAAAAATAGGAGGGGGTGCAAAAAAAAAAAAAACCCAAAAAAACCCAGAATTGCACTGGGCTGGTTTAGCTTTCATAGTACACATATTTTTCCCCTCTGGACAAGCAACCAGCAACTCACTTGGAGTTAGTGTACCCAGTGGCATCACCTGGGAAAGTTCTCTCTGGTCACAGTGAATTTTTCATAAAAGCAGTTCCAACCTTGTTTCTTGTGATGGCCAATTTAAGAGAACAGCATGTGGCTGTGAAATTTTGTTTCCTGCTCAGGAAAGATGCTGCAGAAACTGTGGTGATGTTGAAAACAGCTTGCAAGGACAGCGCTAGGGGAACAACTCAAGTGTATGAGTAGTGTTTCTCATTTTGAAAAAGGTGAAATGTTGATTGATGACAAACCTTATTCTGGACGTCCTTCAACTTCCTGAATGGACAAAAATGTTGACAAAATGTGTGCACTTGTGCTCAAAGACCTACGATGGGCCATCGAAGAGATGGGGGAGTTATCTGGACTCTCTTAGAGCTCAGGTCAGCGAATCTTAAGGGACAATTTGGGAATGAGAAGGGTCACTTAAAATT
>NW_022111300.1:27163194-27164616 GCF_000313985.2 Echinops telfairi | reverse complement strand
AAAAAAGTGTATGTGATGTTTCCTATGGCCATGAGCAGTCTCACTGTATTCCAGAAAATGTAGCACAAAAAAGAAAATCAGGTGACTACAAAAGTGAAAAAGACAAAAAAAAATAACCTGAATGTGGAAAAGAATATGGCATATATTTATTTTAATAGTGAAATGTTAAGTATGTAACTCAAATAGAAACATCCTTGTGCTCTTGCCCTTTGACATGTAAATACAACCAATGCAGCAGAAATCAATACATGTGTCTCCTTTGTTTCCTTTCAATCAAGTCTAGTTCTGACAACAAAATGGGCACTGGTGCCTCTGGTTGTGTGTGCATCCTCATCAAATGTAAAGCACAGGTGAAGATCTGCTGGACACAGCAATCTAAGTATCAGGCTGATGCCTCCGCTTTCTCTCTCCATATGCATTACACATGACAAAACTGAAAGAATCATTTTAGGCTGTGACCGCGGCATCTCTCTTTGGCATTTTATTGTTTGTTTTACTTATTATGTTATGGTATTATCAGGAGAATTGGATTTGGGGTTTAAGTAAGTAATGTAGGTAAACTATATGGCTGTTGCAAATAAAATAAGGTATTTGGTTAATCATAGTCTAATTTCTCATCTTCTGAAACTCCAATCCAATTAGAGTCAATCCCATAGTGCTTCATTTTGTTTATCACAGTGATTTTCCACCTGGGGTAATTTTGGTACACCCTCTCTGTACTGTGATTACAATATCTACAGACATTTTTGGCTATTGCAAACTGATGGGAGATGGAGAGGTGGGGATAGAGATATTGGGATGGATTTATTCTTTTGCCCATCTAATAATTTTCCAGTTCACAGTTTCAATGGTGTCAAGGTTGAGGAACCCTGATTTGATTTAATTTGAATACCCAGGTATCCTAGCTTCAAGGGAAACCTCTATTTACACTCAACTTTTCACTCATCCACTCCACCTTCTCCTGAAGTCATGAAGCAAATATTGTCTGCCAAATTTGTGACCAAGCACTAAACCAGAGAATGAGGGAGAAGGGAATTTCATATACCAAAAAGAATAAAACCATGTATTTACATGTGTCATGACTGTCTGCTGTACTAATTGTGTTGTCTTTCTCCATAACCTGGTCCCTCATGATGCATTGTACAAACCACATGCAATAATATCTGGTTATCCTTGTTTCTAAAGAGCATATTGGCTGTATTATAAGACAAATTTGTTAGTTCCTGGGGCAATCATTGGTATTTTCAATATTCTTTACCAACACAACTATTCAAATCACATGACCTGTGCCACTCAGACTCATAGAATTTCTTTGGAGGCAATACAAAGGAAATGTATACCAAAATACTGTGAAAGTTACAATTTAAGACACTATAGAATTCACCATGTGATTAGTTAGCAAATGATTCCCACGGGCAAGTA
>NW_022111300.1:27154338-27161838 GCF_000313985.2 Echinops telfairi | reverse complement strand
CCAGCTTGACTTTCAATAGGATTATTCTGAAAAGGAATTGGTGGTGTCTCACACTGGTGTTTACCCCATCGTTTAGGCATGAAAGTTACCTTTTTCAGCTAGTCCAGAAAAGAAGAAATAGAGATGGTAGAAACCAGGCAGAACACAAAGGAGCAATAGGAGACCCTTTAACTAGAGAATAGAAATACTCAATTGTCTGGCTAAAAGAGGAAGGCGTGTCAGGCCTGTAGGAAGGGCAGGAGATATGTGGCTAAGTGGCAAAAGTAGTTAAATGATTTTCATCCATGACATATACCGTTGTACCCGTATCTTGCTTGAAGATTCCTTTCTGCCTATTTTTTCCTTCTACAAATTTTACTCTTCTTACCCCACTCTGTTGACTTCGGAATTTTTTTTCTTTTTTTGGTTGGTCTTATATGATAGCCTTTTACACACATTTAGACAGGTTTACATATTACTACCACCAATAAATTATTATATCCTCCTACCAACAGATCAAATTATTGAATACACTAATTTATTTGAAATTAAAGGTGTATGGCAGTGTGTCATACATTGTACTGAGATGCTGAATAAGACAGCTCTGAGGTTTGACAATCAACTGTAGGAGAGGGAAACAAAAACAGATTTTTTTAATACTATGTAATTGAGTAGAACAATGAGAGAGTTTTTAAGATTCCACACCACGGCTGATTATTATTACTTAACTAAAGTTCCTCAGTCTGCTACGTTCTTACTTTTTGAGATCCACATCTTCTTGATTCAAGAAAGGGCTGAAAAATGTGCGAAGTGAAATAGATTGCCCCTCACACCTTTCTTACCTGACCTCGCTCCATGCGACTTCTTTTTGTTTTCGTGAATGCAGAGGGACATGAAAGGACAGCAAGACATAGCAGATGAGGTGAAGGAAAAAAACAAGGGAGGTGCTGTCTGTCATCCAAATAGATGAGTTTGAAAAATGTTTCCAAGAATGGACTCTCAGATTTGACAAATATATTAAGTGTGACGGGGAGTACTTTGAAGGTGACAAGGCACTTTTGTAAAATAATAATAAGTTAAATACACAGCTTTGAAAAAAAGTTCTGTTTTTGGAGGGGTACCTCCTTGTACTTCTCTGTTAAGACAAGGATTGAGAGGAGGGCTGGAATGTTTTAGTGATTACATTGCATAGATACTATGGTAACTGGACGTTTAACTTTCTAACAAACTGCCAAACAGTTTTGCAGAGTGACTGCATGTTCCCACCTACTGTGAGACACTTCTAGTTACTCTGTACTCTTACTAACACTAGACATTTAACAAAATATTTTAGCTATTTTAATAGGTGCATCATCATGTAATATGAAATATCTCATGTGATAGGAAAATGGTATACACTCAGTTACAGTTTTCAGTGTTTTTATTAGTTTATGAAAGTGTATATCTCCATTTGGAATATTTTCCTTCCTAGAATAGTTATTTAGAACATTTCTTATAGTGTAGGTAGGTGGGGATACATACTTCCTGCTTCTGTTTATCTGCAATTTGTGTTCGATTTTTTTTTTAACTATACTCGTGGCTTTATTTATTTAATTTTAGAAAATGTGTTCATTACCGGTTTTGATAAATTTTGTTCGAGTGCACCTAAGTACCATTTACTTTATATTTCTCTTTTGTGTGACACATTGTACTACTTGGATGTGTGGGTTTATCGTTATTAATTTGAATATGTTTGATTATTTACTCATTTTTTTCTGTTCAACCTTCTTCCTTTCCTTCTTTCCTTCTTTCTTCATTTCTTGTTTCAATTACATGTATATGTATATTTAAATGATTCATGCGTGTCAGCTTACTTTTTTTTGTTTTTCACTTTCTGTGATCTATTTTGAATATCATCTATTTCTGTATCTTCAAATTCACTAATCCTTTCTTCCATGCAATCTTTGTTAAATTCCCCCAGTGTCTCCATAGATTCATCCATGGATAATACTGACTCCTCTCTTCAAAGGAATGGTAGACATTGTAATTTTTTGAGTGCTTGGTATTTGTATATTTCTATGAGTTCTCTTAAACTTTGCTCTGGGATGCATCCAACTTATTTAGAAGCAATTTGGTCCTTATAAGTGTTGCCTTTATGATTGTTAGACAGGTCTGAATTAGTGTTCTATTGAAGGTTAATGATTTCTGACTACGATGTCAAGAACATCTTGACTACTTATTCAACCTAATGGTAGAGTCCCTGTGCTTTCTTTCTTTCTTTTTTTTTTTGCTTTCCAAACAATCCTATTCACTGACCTGATCGACATTGTTCCTTCAAATTCTTTCGGTTCATTTTTGCTCTTATACATTATAATTTCTTCACCTGGATGCACTTAATAGACTGGGCTGAATAATTCTGGGGGACCTTTGACAGACACCCTGCACTCTTTCTGTGAACATTCTTCCCTCTCTTGTAACCTGCCCTGTCAACTCTAACTCTCTTGGCTTCCCTAAAATTAAATCCCATTTTCTGAATTCAGTAAAGCCCATAAGACCTTTCCTGAATTCCTTGTAGCTCCGATAGTTTGAAGAAATTAATCAGCGGAAACGGCTGGATTCACCGTGGGTTTCGTTTCTCTCCGAGGTCACATATGCTTGTTTCTTATGCCCAACACTATGGCTGTGGATGTCATTGCTGTTGCTAATGCATATTGTTTTATTGTTTCAGGAAGAAGGGAAATTGGGTTCATGTTGCAACATCTTGGACAGAAATTAACTTTAGTAACACAGATACCCAAGAAGTCTCAAAACAAATTCACATTAAGGAGAAAAAAATAAATAAATAAACAGCCTTTAAATTTTCAGAGGGCAGAATTAGGCTAAGTTGTTTGTGAATTCTCTAGTTTCATAATGCTGAGAATGCTGAGAGACAAGGTGCGTATGCTTTTATGAAATTATTATCTCTTGTGTTACATATTGTTTACCATACAAAATCTAAATCCCTTTATAGCCTATAAGTTTTCTTTTATATTTTTTACCACTGCCATTCCCAGCGAGCAGTTGGATATTAATGATATTAAGATAGTACTGTTATCTTTATACGAATATTAAGGTAACACTGCCATTGCTTTTGTTTGATGACTGAAAATCTCTTCCTCTCATAACGACTCTCCTTACAACAAAACAAAACACTGCCCAGTCACGCACCATTCTCACAATGGGGATGCTGAGCCCAATGCTGCCGCCACTTTGTCAATCTGTGTCCTTGTGGGTTTTTGCTGACCTTCTACTTTACCAAGCATGATCTCCTTTTCCAGGGACTGGTGTCTCCTGATCACATGCTCAAAGTATATGAGATCACGTTTTGCCATTCTTGCTTCTAAGGAGCATTGTGGCTACACGCCTTCTCAGACAGATGTGTTTGTTCTGACATTCCACAGATTTTCCATATTTATCACCAACATTATATTTCAAAGGAATCCATTTTTTCTTGATGCTACCTGCTTCTGTGTATATAGTACAACTTGTCAAATTGCTCAGCACACAGATTGGGGCACACCTTTCCTAATTTTAAGCCACACAGCAATAATCTGCTTTATTAGAATGACTTTAGACTATGTTCTTTCTGCATGAGAACAATTAAGTGTTTTGGAATTCCCATTATGTCAATGTTATCATCAATTTGTTATGATCTACCTAGTAGCAGGTCTTCTGTAGTCAGTATAACATTAAGCATATTTTCAGTAATCTCAACTTTTACTTAAGATCCATCTGATAACAACAGTGACATCTGTTGTTCCACATCTTCTGAATTCATCATGTGACTGGTAAGCTCATGTCCATACTACACTCTTTAAACATTTTCTTCAGAAAACTTGTACTTGCATGAAATGTCAATGATATTAAGAATATAGTCATACAATTTCTACATTCTGTAGGATTTCTTTCATTTAGAGTAGGCACAGGTAAAGATCTTTTCCAGTGATGTGGCCAAGTGTTTTTGTTAGGTGCCATCAAGTCAGTTTAAACTCATAGCAACCCAGTGTACAACAGCTCAAATCACTACTTGCTCCTGCACTGTCCTCAGAATTGCTATGTTTGAGCCCTTTGTTACAACCACTGTGTTCATCTACCTCATTGAGCATGCACTCCCCTCTTTTACTTTGCTCCCCCTCTAATTTACCAGAGACTGAGCTCTCCTGGCAGCATGTCCTAAGTAGATGAGAAAAAGTCTCACTTATGCTTGTTTCTCAGGAGCCTTCTAGTTGTGCTTCTTTCAGGATAGATTTGTTTGTTCTTCTTGCAGGCCAGAATACTTTTGATATTCTTATCAACACCATAACTCACACGCATCAATTATTTTGCATCTTCTTTATTCACTGTCCAAATTTCATGTACATCAGAGGGAATTGAAACTAACAATGCTTGATGAGTCCCATTTAATTTTAGATGACTTCATATTTCCTTTGAATCATATTTCATACATTCTATTGAGTCAAGTGCACCTCGGTGCTCAAATTGACATCTTTACTTTTAACAGGCAAAAGAGCTTTTGTGCAGCAGATTTGTCCTATGTAATGTGTCATTTGGCTAGGTATCTGATTTCAACATTTCTTACTTCCAGCATTGCATTTGATTGTTTAAACTGCTCAATGATAATTCTGTCAATAAGTGGAGCCTTCTTTACCAATGTCTTTAGCGCAGCTTGCACTTATTTTTTTCAGTATCATCAGATTTTTAATCATAATCTGTCTCCTTTTTAAAAAAAACTTAAATCATTTTATTGGGGGCTCATACAACTCATCACAATCCATATATATGTCAATTGTGTAAAGAACATTTGTACATTCATTTCCCACATCATTCTCAAAACATTTGCTCTCCACTTAAGTCCTTGGCATCAGCTCCTCATTTTTCATTTTTTCCCTCCCTCCCCACTCCCCCCTCCCTCATGAACCCTTGATAATTTATAAAATATTATTATTTTATCATATCTTACACTGTAAGACATAATCTGTCTCCTATAATGGCTGAATGGAGGTGATTTTTTTTGTACAGTGACTCTATGTAATCATTCTCTCTTTGTCTGATGCTTACTATGTAGTTCAATATTCTGCCCCTATAATCTATTTGTATTACAAGTTGATGCTTGAATTTTGTCTTTCAGTTATTTTTGTTTGATTAATGCCCAGTATATTTGTCCCTTCTAGATTTCTAAATCCAGTTCATTGCCCATGTTATTATAATAGTTTACTTCTAGAACAGCCTTTGAAATCTTCTGTTTAGCTCTTTTAGTTAATCATTTATTCCATTGACTGTAGCTACTCCACATTATTTGTGTGTGTGTGTGTGTGTGTGTGTGTGTGTGTGTGTGTGTGTGGTCATTCTGTCCTTTCTATATCTTTCCAATGACCCCTTGCTTTCTGCGGAGGAGTTCTCTTCATCGGAGCCCTGGTGGTGTAGTGCTATGTGTTGCTCTGCTAACTGCAAGGTCAACAGTTTGAGACTAAAGGTGGAGTTTTCTACTCCAGTAAAGAATTACAATATCAGAAACCCACAGGGCATGTGGGTTTTAGGTTTTTATGAGTCAGAATTGCTTTGATGGCAATGAGTTGGAATTTTGGTCAAATCTATTCAATTGGTCAAATCTATTCTTGATATGGCCTCAAAATTCAGGTTGAATACACTCAAATTATACTTTGTCCCTCAATAACTTGTTTAAATTTCTTCAGCTTCAAAATGAACTTGTATATGAGCAAACAATGAGTCCCTAGCCCTGTTTGTACTAGTGTTACGAAGCTTACTAATGTCACTAAGCTTCTCCTCTGTTTAGTCAGTTTGATATGTCCTTTTCAATCAGTGAGGATTATGTGTATAATCACTGTTTATGTTATGGAAAAAATATATATTTCCCATTGATAATTAGTTTGACTTGAAAATTCGATCAAATTATCTCTGGCACCATTTCTATCAACAAGAGCATATTTTCCCAATTACAGCTCCTTCTTTGTGTCCAAGCTTCCGATTCTAATCAGGAGTAATTAGCAGTACATCTTGATTACACATTTGATCAAATTCACACTGCAGAAACTGGTGGACATCTTCCGTTTCTCTGTTTAGTTTTAGCGGTTGGTGCACAAATTTTATTAATAGTTGTATTATCTGATCTTCCTTATGGGCAGATGATATTACCCTATACTGACAGGACTGTGTTTCAGGACAGGTTTTGAAATGTGTTTTTTGATGATGAATGTAATGCTGTTCCTCTTCAATTTTTCATTCCCAGGATAGTAAACTATATGACTGTCTGATTCAAAATGGCCAAGACTAGTCCATTTCAGCTCGCTGCTGCCAAGGGTATTTATCTTTGTGTGTCCCATTTATTCTGGGTGACTTCCTACTTTTCTGACTTACACTTCATACGTTCTAGTTATTAATGAATGTTTGTGGTTGTTTCTTCTCTTTCTGAGTCATATTGCATTCCTAAATAAAGGTCCCATAAGGCCAAAGTTCTCATGTTATTACAGTCAACTCTATTGACAAAATCAGGTTTTCCCTAGTCATATTAGGACTGCCTTCCAACCTAAAGGGATGTCCTTCAGCGTTATATCAGACAACATTCGTCTGCTAGCCACAAAATTTCTATGGGCTTTTTTTGTTTTGTTCCAGAAGTAAAATGTATGGTGTTCTTGCCAGTCCGTCTTAATCCGAAAGCTCCACTAAAACTATTCCCCATGGATGATGCCACAGGTGTTTGAAATGGTGGTGACCTAACTTTCACCATCAGTACAACAGTGCAATGCACAATCCACAACAGTGTGACAAACAAGTGCGAGAAATTACTTTAGATTAGCATATGTTTGAAGTACTTTACTGATGGACTTATTATCTACCCTTCTCTTGCTTTTCAATATTAATGGCTATTATGGCCCAATTAGTGCATCAGTTTTTTCTTTATTTCCATTCCTGGACTTTGGTTAGGTTTAGTCCATGGGAAGAATCAACAGAACAGTAGAACTAGGGAAGAGACCTGTAGCATTTATTCCCCAGCTTGCTTCAGGCAAGACTGCAGCCACACAATTGCTGAATTCCCTTTCCAAAAGGCACACATCACTCTGATTTCTCATTCCTATTGCTCTTAATCGCTCCCTGAACTCTCACATCTTTAAGCTTAAGGCTACTAATGGCTTCAGTATTGTTAGCAGAAGGTTTCGCTTGATTTTTCTTAGCCCTTTCTACTCTTTTGTAAAAAGTATTCTTCTTAGAAAAACATGTTCAATTAATTCTTCATGTATGCCATCTTTTTTTAATTAATCATTTTATTGGGAACTCTTACAGATATCACAACATTCCATAGTGCAATCACATCAAGCAGTAGTGTACACATGCTACCATAATCAGATTCAAATAGTTTTTTTTCTTCTTGAACTCCTTGATAGCATCTCCCCCTTATGCCCTCCTGTCCTGAGTGGCCCGATCAATAATTACTTAGCGCTCTTTGACATTTTCAAATGCTCGGTTTATTCACTGAAAACACACATC
>NW_022111300.1:27151235-27153031 GCF_000313985.2 Echinops telfairi | reverse complement strand
TAAAATATTAATATATTTAATTGTGTTCTCATTATTACATTTATTTGTATAGAATCTCAATTTCTATATTCTCTCTCTGTCTCTACCCCCACTTGATCCTGGTATAAAAAGAACTTATCTTGTACATCAATACCTCTTCTTCCATTCCTTTAAGGCTGACCACAATGGTCACCTTCATTAAGATGTTGGGACTAGAGCATTACACATTTACTATTTCTTTGAGATCAGTAGAGTTTAGAACCATATGCAGTCAAAAAGAATCATCTGCCTTGCCTGTGTGTTTTGTAGACAGGATTAGGCTATTGAGAAAAAATATTACGCCTTTTACTTCTTTTGTAAAACAGCTCTGGGCTTCTGTTGAAGTGAATTGAATTCAGTTTCTGAATGAAGTATATGCTAGTGCAAAGTTAGAAACCTGGACTCTTCTTTCAGATCTACTAAATACTGTGTGATCTTGGGTAAATCATTGGCAGGGTTTCATATAAAATGAGCTCATTAAATCAGATTATCTTCATGCTTTCTTTTATCGCTGCTGTGCATAATTTCCTCTGTAAATATTAGGTAGTAACATAAAAATAGAGTCATATGGCACCATCGGTATGTTAAACTCCTCTTCTACTCAGAAATCCTCAAAGCATATTCATCAATGTACTCTAAACTGGTAACTCAGGGTTTTGATCTTAAGTATTTAGAAGTTTATTATGGATAAATAGCCTGGAACTGGTAAGCTTATTTGAAACTGTGAAAACTACTAGTAGCTAAACCTCTCGGGTTTGCAAAATTGGGCAGTAAATTGTATGACAAGGGGTTTTCTCCTGAGATTTCCTGTGTTTGCTGCTTCTGGCAGGTTGGAATTAGAGTGAGAAAAGCCAGTCTTGTGATACCTTGTTACTGTGGCTCCCAGGTGGTGTTCAGAAGTGTAGACAAAATGACAGAGGTGATGAAAACATAATAACAACAAAAGAAGAATTTAATCAAATTTCATCAGCTCTCTAGAAGCTTGCAGTTCTAGCTACACTTGTGCCTTTACTTATTTGTGTATTGCTTTCTAAAATGGATGGTTTTCCTAGAAGGAGGGAGCTGGAAAAGGCCAGATGTATATCAATGAAGCAAATTATCAATGACGCAAATTATAAACATGGATATAAACTGTGTGGTGGCTGAATATTATATTGCAAAGGGATCTTATCAACCCATTTTTGTTAAAATCCTTAACATCAGATTTTCTAATACTTTCCTTGATCCTTCCACTATATTCATTAGTGTAAACCTTGACTTCCTCTAACCAAACTCACTGCCACTGAGTTGATTCAGACTCACTGAGACACTATAAGACAGAGTAAAACTCTCCCTATGGGTTTCCAAGACCGTACATCTTTTTTTTTTTCTTTAAATCTTTAAGGGAGTGGAAAGCTTCATCTTTCTCCCCTTCAGTGAATGGGGGCTGCAACCTGCTAAGCCTTTCAGTGAATAGGCCAATGAGTAACCTATTATGCCACTTCTGATTCCATCTTTTTTCAGTGTTTCTTGGCCTTGTCCAATTATATCCACTCAGGGCTTCATCTTGACTTGCTGATAAGATAAAGCAAAAATAGTTCCTCTCACAGAACAGGCCCACAAACTCTGCTCCTTACTACATGCTTCTTTTTTGGACATTCATCCCCTAAACAATGTGTCTTTATTTTGATCAAGGCCAATGAAAAAGGCTTTTAGCCCGTACCCTTCTAATTCTTGAGTCAACTTCTAAATCCTTTTACCAGCCCTGCTCCCACAGGAAGATCTTCAGATTTACTGTC
>NW_022111300.1:27147755-27149543 GCF_000313985.2 Echinops telfairi | reverse complement strand
TCTCCCTCATGAACCCTTGAAAATGTATGTTATTAATTTTTCATATATTACACTGTCCGATATCTCCCATCGCCCACTTTTCTGTTGTCCATCCCCCAGGTAGGAGGTTATATATAGATCCTTGTAATTGGTTCCCCCTTTCTACCCCTCCTTCCCTCTGCACTCCCGATATCGCCACTCTCACCACTGGTCCTGAAGGCACCATCCGCCCTGTATTCCCTGTTTCCAGCTCCTATCTGTACCAGTGCACCTCCTCTGGTCTAGCTGGATTTGTAAGGTAGAATTGGGATCATGATAGTGGGGGACGTGGGGGGGCTAGGTAGGAAGCATTTAAGAATTAGAGGAAAGTTGTATGTTTCATCGTTGCTACACGGCCCCTGTAACTCTTTATGAGAATAGAAAGTTTCATCCTTTAACTTCAAAGTGGCTGGTGGTTTTGAACTGCATAACCAATATGCCACCAGGATTCCTGCTTTTGGTACAGTGACTCTGTATTATATCATTTCTTTTTATTCTTCCTGCATAATCCAATAATTTACCTAAAATGTTGACTTTGTTGGGTGACTTTTAGTTGACTCTGACCACGAACAACCCATACACAACAGAATGAAATACTGCCCCACCGACATTGACCCCACAACCATTTCAGAGGTTGAACCCACTTTGCAGTTGTGTCCGTCCATCTTTTGGAAGGTCTTTCTATTTTCCACTGACCTTCTCCTTTACCAAGCATGATGTCATGCTGAAGACATTGGTCTTTCCTGATAACACTTCAAACTGGGCAAAACAAACTCTCACAGCCTTTACGTCTAAGCAATTGTGTTGGGTATTTCTTCCAACATAGATTGGTTTCATTCTCCTGGCATGCTATACATAACATTGTCACCAGTATCTTAATTCTCTTACATCTATTTATCCTCGGTCTTACTCACGGAATTGTTTGTATTGTCCCGCTTTCACAAGCACATGAAGCAATGGAAAACACTATGGGTTGCATCAGAAAAGCCTTAATCTTTAAAGGGACATCTTTGCCTTTCATGAGATTTTTTGGCAGCACAATTGCCTAATGCTATATGTCCTGTCTGTCTGACTCCCTGACTGCTCTTTGCATGGGCGTTGATTAAGGATACAAAAAATAATAATAATAATCTTAAGAACTTCGTCTTTTTCTCCCTTTTTCTCCGTTGTTGCTGAATGATCCACTTCCGAGGGGACTTGTTTTCTTTTCTTTATGTCCTGGTGTCATCCATGTTGAAGAATGTAGTCTTTGATCTTTATCATGCAATGCTTCAATTCCTCTTCACTTTCAGGAAATGAGCTGATGTGCTCTGCATATCATGAGTTGAAAAAATCCTCTTCTAATCTTGATGCTGTGTTCCCTTCATATCGTCAACTTTCTTGCTTTTTTGCTCAGCATGTAGATTGAACACAATCCCAGAAAAAAGCTATACCCTTGAAACACATCTATTCTGATTTGGGGCCCAGAAGAATCACCTTTTTTTCTGTTTGAATGTCTACTTTTTAGTCTATATACTGGTTACACATGAATGGGGGAAGTGTTCTGTAATTTATATCTTAGCAGCGTCATTCCTAATGTGTTATCATCCATGCATTTCAATGCCTTTCCATTCAACATTCTCCTCTTAATCTGACTTGAATTTCTGTTTCCTGTTAATGATGTTTAATTATCTTCTAGAAAATGTAACTTAAGTGAAATATTAATGGTGTTGCTTGATAACAGCCACAGTCTGTTGTAACAGCTGTCTGTGAAATGGGCACAAATATAGT
>NW_022111300.1:27135543-27146882 GCF_000313985.2 Echinops telfairi | reverse complement strand
ATATATATTTCTCTTTCAATAGGTTGACCACCAAATTTCTTGACATTGATGAATGAGCGCCAATAGCATTGCATCTGTTTATTGAAATATTTCCATTGGTATTCTATCAATACTTAATTTTTGTCAATGCTTTCAGTAAAGCTTGTATTTCTTTTGCCAGTATCATCGGTACTTGATTATGTATGCTTCCTCCTTAAATAGTTGAAAGAATTTCAGAATACTTCATTGTTCTCATGCATAATTTACACATGGATCAATAGGCAGTTGTGCAAATAAAACAAGGGAATACTGCCCGGTCTAAAATCAAGAAAGGTGGACAACAGGGTTGCATCCTCTAACCATACATAGCCAGTCTGTATGCTGAGCAAATAATCTAAGAAGCTTGCTTAAATAAAGTGTGGCATCAGGATTGTAAGAAGCTTATTAACACCTGCAAGATGCATGTGACACAGCCAGCACTCAAGAGATCGAAAGCCTTGCATTAGGTAATTCTGCTGCCCAGGACCTCTTTAGAGTATTGAAAAGCAAGGATGTTACCTTGAGGACTACCTGGCCCAAGCCATGGGACTTTCAATGGCCTCATTTGCACGTGAGAGTTGGACATTGGATAAAGAAGACTGAAGAAGAATGGATCCATCTGCATTATGATCCCGGAGAAGAATATTGAAGGGATTGTGTACTGCTAAAAGGACAAACTGATCTGTTCTGGAAGAAGTGCAATCAGAGTGCTCCTGAATGGCAGAAATAGCAAGAGTTCATCTTACAAACTTTGAACTTGTCGTCAGGGGAGACTAGTCTCTGGAGAAGAACATCATGTTAGGTAAGTTAGAGACGCAGAAAGGAGAGGAGGGTCCTCAAGGAGATAGATTGTTGCCATGGCTATAACAATGATCTCTGACATAGGAACAATTGTGTGGATGGCGCAGAGCTGGTCAGTGTTTGGTTCTGTTGTGCATAGGGTCCCTATGTGTTCGAACTGACTTGTTGGCACCTAAAAATATTCTATATTCATACCCTTTTGCATTTTTAAAAATATTTTGTCCGTTTCCTTTAACTCTGCAACCTGAAGCTTGAATTAGTTCTTCTGTTCTTTTCACTTGTAGAAAAAAAAAATTAAGCCTTGATTTACAATTGTCAAGGTTCTATGGGAAAAATATTGAATGACATAGTAATTACCAAAAGCATTTGTTCCCATTAAAAAATTCCGTATTTTAAGTCAAAGCTTCATTTCCTCCCATGTCCCTTCAGCTGGAGAACTGACCTGCTTGACTTCACCTTTGGCTTTCTCACTCCAGGTCTTTGCACATTTTATTATCACACTTCACTGTCTCATCCTGCCATTGCTTAATTCTTTTAATTCACCATTCTTCCATTTTCTTAAGTTTCTTCACTTCTTAAATAAGGTTAGTCTAACTCAAATTCTTGTCTTTTCCTCCTTCCTGTTGTCTGAATGACTTTTAGATTTTTTTTAATGAACTCTGTACCCTACAGTTCACCTGGTCTTTGATCCCTAGTGTTCATTGCTTAACATCCTTTTCAGATGGTCTCTATATTGAAGTGGGATATACTTAAGATTGTATTTTGGATTTTATGGACTTTTTAAATTTTCTTCAACTTGAGCTTGCATATGAGTAAGTCAATTCTTGGCCTCATTCAAATTGATAGTATTGCGCTTCCCTATCTTCTTCATGTCACACATGTAGTGGATTTAACTCCTGTGAGTTCTGTCTGGAGCTCCATCAGTGTGTGTAGTTGCCCTTTATGTCGTCAGAAAAAGGTCTATGCAATGAATATGTTGGTGTTGCTAAATTCTATTATGTGATCATTGGGTCATTTCTATCACTAAGACAATCTTCTATAACTACCTAACACTCATACTTATTTTCAATGTTTGCATTTTCAAAAAGTTCATCAGTAATTATCAATGCATTTTGATTACATAGTTGATCAATTTCAGATTGCTGAAGTGGGTAGAAATCTTAAATTCCCTATTTTTAAATTTTTTGATTTTTTTAAATTAGTAGTTAATGCATATATTTTATCATCGGATAGTTCAATCACAGCAAGCAGTATTGTACAATTACTACCACAATCAGTTTCCAAACATTCTTTTCCTTCCTGGACACTTTGACGTTGGATCCCTTTTACTGCACCCCTCAACCACCAACCTTTATTTAGGGTCATAAAATTTGAATAATAAAAATATATAAAATTATAAATTTATATTTATAGGGCTATAAAATTTGAATAGTAATAATAAAATAGTCTTTTTCATATGCACATGAATATTGCCATATCACTAACATCATTGTTCTCCAAGATAGATCTTGGAATGTTCTTTCTATTAAAATGAGCATGATACCATTCCTCTTTAGTAGCTTAGTAGATCAAATGATTGATTCAAAATGGTCAGTGCTAATTCACTTCAGCTAACTAACAGAATGTAATATACATTTCATTTCAATGTGACAAGTCATCATTTTTCTAAATTCATACTTCATATATTCCACATTCTGAAAAATAATGAATGTCTGCACTTGTTTCTTCTCATTTTGAGTCATGCTTTATCAGTAAATTAAAATCCTGAAGGCTTTACTCCAGCCTTCCCATAAGATTAACTCCAGTTTGAGGCTGCAAGTCTACCAGTTGTATTTTGAGCACATTCCAACCTGAAGAATTCATCTTTTATGCTAATCAGACTATTCCACTGCTACTTATAAGGGTTTTGTGGACCTATTTTTTGAGAACTAGACTGTCATATGCTTACTTCTCCCCACTCTGCCTTAGTCTAAAAGCCCCACGGAAAGTGTCCAAAATGAGTAACTCTGTTGATATTTGAAATGTCATTGGCAGTTTCCATCACCACAATAACACACAAACTACCACAGTTTACAAACTGATAAAACAAGTGATGGCACTAGCCTTGAGGGAAATGAAAACCACCATGAGACAATCAAGAAACACCTATTGGGATAGAAAACAAACAAACAAAACGCTGATAATATGAAGTACTAAGTAATGATGTATAACAGTAGAAATGTTATTGGTTGAAAGCAAAATGATATTGTCATTTTTGGGAAAGATAAATATATTTTTATGTGTACTGATTATAAGAGCAAAAATATAAAATATATAAAGAAGAATAAGAATATGAAAATCAGAATCCTACTTTCACCTGGGACCCTCTACATTAATATTTACAGCCAATTTTAATTAATATAGCATAAATAATAAAGCAGTTAACTGAAGTATGCCTATACAATGTAATACTAACCAAACCAAACTTACTGCCATTGAGTCAATTCCAACTCATAGCAAACCTTTATAAGGTTTCTGGGAATGTAAATCTTTATGGGAGAAGACAGTCTCATCTTCCTCACTCAGGGTGGATGGCAGATTCGTACCACTGACCTTGAGGTTAGCAGGCTCCACACTTAACCTACAATGTCACCAGGACCCATTATTTAAATATTAAACTCTAAAACTCACTACCATTGAGTCGATGCTGACTCACAGTGACCCCGCTGTGGGTTTCTGAGACTGTAACTGTTTATGGGAGTAGAAAGCCCAATCTATACCCGTGGAGCTGCTGGTGGTTTCAAACTGCTGACTTGGCAGATCACAGCCTATCATTTAACTACTATACCACGAGGGCTCCTTCAACACAAATAAATAAATAAGCTAAAAACTAAATAAATAAAGGAAGGAAGGAAGAAACTGTTGATCCACCTAAAATCTTGACTACATCATAAATACGTTAACTGCACTATGAGATGGTAAAGGCTGCATACTGTATCAGGCCTTTTGTATGACATTCTGCAAAAGTCAAAATTATAAAAATATAAATCAGTCAGTGGTGACCAAGTATCAGGTTGTAGAGAGAGGATAACGATAAGAGATCAATAAATGTTGTTCGTGTCAATAAAAATGCTTTCTAACCTAATTGTGATAGTTATATGTATTTTCAGACTTTATCAAAATATGCACCCTAAAAGAACTTTACTCTGTATAAATTGTTTGGAAAGTGAGATTACTACTTTGAGATTTGTTAGATAATACTGTGAGGGTGTGCATCAATTGAGCATAATCCACGTACTTGATTATGGCCCTTAAAACTGCAGACAGGTAAACACAGGCTCAAGTACAGCCTTTGAATGATAAGTTTTAAGATTAAGTTCTCTTACCATATCAGTCTTTACGGAGGAAAAACTGCTATGCAGTGGAAGTTTCTCCATCTTATAGATCAAGCAGATAATGATAGGGATAGAAGCAGATCAGACATTTCACTCAGGTCTTCCTGTGCCAGGCGTTAAATAGATCGCATTTGTCACTTGAGGTATTTATTCCCTTGGGAGTATTTCTTCTTTGAGTAAGTATTAAGTTCCTTGATGAAGAAGAGAAACTCCATTTTGTATTCATTCATTTACTTGATACTTTGTTTTGCTGCTTTTGTAATATTACTAGGTAAGGAATATTATTCTCATTTTTAAAAGGAGGAAGCTGAATTTCCGATGAAATTTTCTTGTGTATCCATTGGACTTAGCCCTGAAATACCATAATCTTATAGAAAACGGATGTCAAAATGAAGTTAAGAAATAATGTTTTCAAAAAAAAAAAAAAGAAATAATGTTTTCATTATTTGTAAATTAGGACTGTAGAGTTGTTATACACAATTAAGTCTTGAGTATATCACTTCTAATAATTTTTCAACGGTGATAATTTTGATAAAATTTAACCTCCCCTTAATCACAATACTCTAATTTTAATTATTCTTCTTATACTTTATATTTGTGCTCGTAAAATCATTATGTATAAGTACTTAACTTTATTTTAATTATTCTTCTGTGTTTTATTTGTCTCGCTTACACAGAAATTACAGCCATTTATTTTTCAACTGGAAGCAATTCAATCTACACTTATTGATGGTCTACCATATTCTAGGCCCAAAGGATACATTAATAAAATACATTGTTCTTGACCACAAAGTGTTCATAGTCTACTAGGAAATACAGTCAAGTTAACACTCACAATTTACTATAAAGTGTGCTATACTGGTGAATTCTCAAGGGTATTGAATAACGCAGGACAGCACAGAAATGCTTTCAGAGGATGTTGACATTTGGGATGGACAAGAAGAAACTGTTCAACAGGAACACTGAACAGGTGTGGTCACAGAAGTAAAAAAAAAAAATCATAAAATTTTGTATTTCTAATGGTTCCTGCAATTTACTCAGTTTGTAGTTAGGTATAATGTGTTTAACCTTCTTTTACTGGATTTTTGTTTATAACCAATTGCAGCTGTTATAAATAATATTGCATTGTATCATTTAATGCATATAGCTTTTATCTTATTTTGAATTATCTCCTTAAAATATATACCCAGATACAGAATTACTGAGATATATACATATGTATATATATAATCTCATAGCAAAATGAATTACATAAAAATCAAGACTATACACATATGCATATCTATATATACATATATAACACACACATACAGGTATGTGCATAACAAAAGTCAGGATATATGTACATATTTTCACACATATATATTTATATACACACATATGATAGGTCTAGCTGCATATATATGTGTATATGTATCCTGGCTTTTGTTATGTAATTTCAAATTGCTTTTGAAAACACATATCGATCTATAGTGTCAAGAGCAATCCATGCGAGGACTGGCTTCACCAACTCTCTTGTTTGTGTAACTCTATACTGCTTTAAATTTTGCTAAATCTTATCATTTCAGAGAATCAGGAGGGGTTTCTGGAAGGTTAAACTATTTGACCAAAAAAAAAATGCGTGAAGGAAACAAGGCAACACATCTGGGGTAGAGTGATGAGTCTGATAGGACAAGTTGAGAGCAAAGCACTTAAAGAAAGAAAATGAAGCACTTTAATCATACAAATAATAAAAATTCAGAGCGTAATTTTGTGATTGGAAACAAAAAGTCGGCTATGGTAGACCATTGTTCTTCAATGGGATTTCAAATGTATATCTTGGTTCTTGACAAGATCTAACCTTCGGGGAGAAAATCACCACAGGTGAGTTTATTTCTACTCATATGTGGGGACATTATAGAGAAAGGTATTGCTGACTCAGCAACCTGCATTTTTGCACTCATTTATCTCTTTGTAATGGGAGTAGTTCTTTCAGATGAACCAGGGACATCATGGGAGAAGTTAGAATGAGATATGTCCTTCCCCTGGAATGAGTCCCACCAAGTCCTTCATCGCTTGGAAGTGTCAGGGAGAAGGGACTCTGACAGGCAGCTCTGTCACCGTGAACAGAGAGTTTCAGATCAAGCCCAGGAACATTCCTGTCAAAAATTATAATCTCGGCGTTGACGTAAATGTTGACAGCACCATTTTCACTGATAGTGGGATCACGGCAGATTATGATACACAAAGAACAGCCTAACAAGCAATGATTTAGAAGAAATGCTCCCAAATAAGTATAGAGCTCAGAAGGGGAGAAGCAAAACATGGAGACTGCCGGTACAAAATGTATCAAGACATCTCCCCGTCCTACTAATGTCGGTGTATTGTTGGCAACTTCATCAAGAAACTCATAATGACAGAAATTCAGACCCTCCCCTGTTTCCACTGCCCTTCTTAACCAGCCTTGTGACACAGCTTGTGAAATACTTTGTACCATTGATGATGGTGAAGAAGATAGTGCAGGTGACCGAACTTCCTGGGAAAATGTCTTGGAAATCATGAGTATCAGGAAAGCAAACTGGTGTTTCATAAAGAAAAGTGATTGGGATACGTTTCCTTTCTCTATAGGTAGAAATGCAATTTATTTAGCGAGACACATCTCAATTCTCCTATAAATTCTAATAAACATTAATTTATTTGCTTCCTGGTGGCAGAAATACTACGACACTGAACTCTACCCTATTAAGCAACATCATATATTGTCACTGTTGGTTATCAGTACAAATTCTAGTAATGTCTTGACCCCATTTAAATACTTTTCTACCATTTTCTTTTTCCATCCTAGAAACTTTGAGCAAATTTTTGACCAAAAGATCCAAGCCCATTGACGTAGATAGATTCCAACTCACAGCAGCCCTAAGTTCCATAAGATAAAACTATGCCATAGGGTTTCCAAGGTTGTAATCTTTATGTAAAAGAGCACTGGTTACACTGTGCATTAGGCATTGAGGTTGTAACCATAAGTCTGCAGTTCAAATCCACCAGTCACTCTGAGGGTAATGAATGAGGATGCCTGCTCTTATACAAATTTACTGTCTGGGAAACCATCTGTTGGGTAGTTATGAGCTGAAATTAACTGGACAGCAGAGTGATGGTAATCTTTCTAAAAGCCATCTGCCACAGTTTTCTCCTATGCAGTGACTAGGGAGACGGTTCAAGCAGTCAACCTTTTGGTTACCAGTCAAACACTTCACCGCAGCACCATCAAGTTTTCTGTGGCACATAGATGGTGTGGGATAAACTGAAATCCTTGAATTAGAATTAATATGAATGGAGGGATATTGTGGAAATTTCAAATCATACAACTTCATTCATCCAAATATGTTTCCTGTTCTATTTCCTTTCAGAAAAATAAAATGCCTTCAGCTAAGTGTTTCATACAAAACACATTATGTGAGAAATATTTGAAGGATTCCTCAATTGAGTCTCTAGGACTCTGGGACAAAGTTTCTAAGCTGCAAAATGGGATTGAACGAACTCAGATCAAAAGATTATTGTTTTAATCACTTACAGTGCCAAAGATTTACTCTTGTGTTTTGGATACATGGTACATATTGTGGGTGACCTTCTAGAAAGTGTCTTTTTTACCCCATGGTAGAATGTAATATATGCTGCTTTTCAGTAACTTGTATCTAATTATCTTCATTACATTATATAAAAGCCTGTGAGTGAAGGAAATGCATTTTTTGTTTTGCATTCTTTAATATCCCTGTGTATAAACAGACTGTAAAAAAGGGCTTAATAAATATTTTGGTATGCAATACTGAATGAGATAAATAAGTCAATGTTGCTTTGTTAATCTTTTTGTAAGCAGGAATATTAAAACAGGAAAAAATCAGGGAGAAAGTTGGGGTGGAAAATGGGCAGTGAAAGACACTTGCTATATATGAGCACGATTTACAAGAAAATATGTTTGTCTGACAAGTAATCAAGAAGGTCAAGTATCAGCTGATGACAAAGTCTTTGTCTTTTCCAGAGAGAAGCGCCATGATGGAGTTACATTAAAAATAAAATAAATATGAAAAGAAAGGGGAAGATTATCAAGGAGCTATAACCTTTCAGTTTATTTCTCAAATTTTTATTTATTATTTATTCACTTAAAAAAAGTCTAATTAGCCATGTTTTCCCATATAGGTTTCAATTCTACCCAGAATTGAATGACCTTACCACAATTGAAAACATCACTGAATTTTGTCTGGGAATTTGTTTACTGGAAAAATGTAAAAATGTCTTACTGTTTCAAAAACTCAGCTGATTTTGTGATTCCTTCCATGCTATGTATTATTTTTACTCACTTTTATAGTAGTAATGTTTTCCTCTATTTCTAAAATTGAATTGTTGCCATTGGAAAAATATGACTGGTACAGAAAAAAATAGCAAAATAAAAAGCAACCAAAATCTTTCTAATGGAAATAAGGATTGTAAATATTTCGCAATGATTTTCTAGGTATTTCCTTATTTCTACAATATTCTTCACAAACATTTTACAGTGATTGTAATATTGTTTTGTAAGAGTAATGTTTTACTTAATATTACTTCATTACTGGTTATTGTTTTAGGTGCTCTCAAGTTCCATCCATCACATAACGTACCTATGTCCAACAGAAGGAAGCATAGTTCAGTCCTGTGCCATCCTTGAAATCATTACAATATTTAAGTTCGTTGTTACAGTAACTGTGTTAATTTATCTCTTTGAGGACCTTGATTTTTTTTTTGTGCTGACCCTCTACTTTAAAAAGCATAATATCTTTCTCCAATAAATTGTGCCTCCTGATGTTCTCCCACATGTATGAGATGAAGTCTGACCATCCTTGCTTCTAAGGAACATTCTCATTAGTCAAGTTAAAGTTTTCAAGTTCATTATTCTTGCCAAACACCATAATTCAAATGTCTTATTTATTCCTCAAGCACTCTTATTTGCATGGATATGAGACAACTGATAAGGTTCACCTTATTCTTCAAAATAACATCTTTGCTTTTTAACACTTTAAGAAGAACTTTTGCTGTAGGTTTTCCTCAATTAAGAATGTTTGATTTCATTTTACTAATTGTGACTTAGCTGTAAGTTTATGGAAGAAATCTGATTCCTGTTCAAGAGTTTATACACATTGTGTTTACTGTCACTGATTATAATTTGTGCAAGGTAATATGACTTATCCCACTTTCCCCTCTTATTTTCCGTCTCTAGTTCTCTTTTTTACAAACCTTCTGAACTTTTGCCTTGGGAAAATGCTGACCATTTGGACTTAAATGGTTGACTATTCTACGGTGTGCATACTTCTCTAAAGTTATAGATAAAATTACAGGTTCATTGTTTTTCTGAAAAATGAATCACAGAGACACCTCCAGGCACTGTCCAACATTTTAATGATTTTGAGTTTTGTTCTATATTTCCCCCCACTCTAACCAGGACCTTCTAATGTGATCCTCTTTGGAGAATTTGGTAGTGGTAGCCAACACTGACATCATTTAGTTCTTCTGGTCTTAGGGTCATGGAAACTGAGATTCATGTGGTCCATAGTACATTAGATTCTTTGCTTCTATGTGTGTCCAATTTCCTTCACTCTCCTTTGCTCTAGACAGGAAAAGAAAATTCATTTCATGTTAAATGGAAACTTATGAGCTTTTAAGGCCTCCAGCCACTACTCACAAGGTAGTACGTAGAGCGTTGTCTATGTGAAAAATGGTAAGTAATTGACATTGGTGTCCCCTGAAACTATGATCATGAATCCCCTATTCTATCAATTCATTCCATAAAGGCGTTTGTTTATGGTTAAGTTTTCATAACTTTGGATCCCATATTCTCTATTATATTAATGTACATGTTACCAACATAGGTAAACACATATGCAGACAAATTATTTTAGATATTTGTGAGTGTAGTCCAATTCTCCTTTCCATACCTGCTCAACTGAATGTCTATGTAGACAGCACTTATACATTAATATATTGCAGAATTGTGTATAAAATAGTGTTTACCTTTGTTGTGTTTAATTCTTGTAATCCTTTTCCTTTAGTTTTTTAATTTTTTGCTGAACTCAAATTTATTTATATTACCTTTCCCTTCACCTAACTTAGTGTGTGTCTACCTTCTAGTTAGTAATTTACCTTCCTTAGCCCTCCCATCCCTGAGAGCCTTCAAAGAATGTTTCTTTGCGGGAGGGAAAACTTTTTCTCAAGTTTTAAAAAGTATGGTCTCATGACATACTTGCCCTTTTGTGATTGACTTATTTCACTCAGCATAATGTCCTATAGGTGTATTCTTATTGTGTGTTGTTTCGTGTATTCATTAGTAATCTTTAATGTTCCATAGTACTCCATACTGTGTACTGTGTAATGTTCCATAGTACTCCATATAATATAATTTCTGTATCCATTTTTCCATTGATGGGCGTTTAGGTGGCATTCATCTTTTTGATCTTGAGATTAGTGTTGTTGCAAATGAGTTTGAATATGTTTATTAACACCAAAGCTCTTATTTATTTAGTCTATATGCCAAGGAGAAGAATTTCTTTAGATTTTATACCAAGCCCCTCAACCACCCCCCAGAGAGGGTTATACAGTTTATATTTCAACTTCTTAGGGAAGCACGATGCAGTTTTCCACAATGGTTGAACCATTTTAGCAACCCATCAGAAATATATAAGTGTTCCAGTCTTTCTACATCCTCACCAGCATTTTTTTCTATTCCTTTTAATTTTACAATCAAACTGGGGTGACATGATATCACCTAGTGGTTTTCATTTGACTCTCTTTAATGGCTGATGATGATTAATATTTCTTCGTGTGTGTTGGAAACTTGAGTGTCTTCTTTTGTAGACCGTTGGTGTCCTTTGCTCATTTTTTAATTAGATAATTTGTATTTTTGTTGTTAAGGAGTTGATATTTTCTATAAACTTAGAACATTAATCTCTTGTGTGACATATCATTGCCAACATTTTACTCTTGTTAGGGCTTTTCATTTTACCCTTTTGTGAAATCTTTTAATAAACACAAATTTCTAATAGGGAAGACCTAATCAACAGAAGAGATCGGTTTCTGGAAAAGACATCTTGCTAACTAAAGTACAGGATCAATAAAAAATAGAAATGCCCTTAGTGAGATGGA
>NW_022111300.1:27133967-27135248 GCF_000313985.2 Echinops telfairi | reverse complement strand
GCCAGAAAGATGCACTTTGACAATCTTATCAGGAAGGACCATTCCTGTGAGAAGGGCATTTTGCTTCATAAACTAGAGGACCAACACAAAAGTAGAAGACCTTCACAAAAAGAATTTAAATAATAGCCACGGAAAGGTGGCAAGATGGCAGCCAGATAGGCAGCTCATGCTTGGTGCTCCGTGGAGATCAGTGTGTGGGGAGATTTGGGGGCTGGGTAAGGGTTCTGAGGCTGGTGATTAATTCCTGCGACAGCCTAGAGTGCTTCCCTGAACCAGGAGCTGACTTCCACCCCATTTCCTGCACCCACCGGAGAGTCCTGAGGACCGAGGCCTGCTATAGGAACTGGTCTGGCACGATCTGCCTGTGCTGTCATGGACCCAACTGCCACCATCACTCCAGCAGCAGTGCCACAAGCCTGCCTGCTGTCCAGCAGAGGTACATGCAGCCACAGTTTGATACCCTAAATGGCACAGGACCCTCCCACCACCCATTGGTGGCTCCCTCCTTCAAGACTGGCATTCTCCTTTCTACCTGTTTCCTGCTCTGCCAAGGACTCACCTGACCTTTGGTTGTGCTCTGAGTGATAGGGCTGCATGCTAACACATGTGACTGGGTTACTTTTCCCTCCCACCTTTCCAGCTGTCTGCAGTGCCTCTAGTTGGCACTAACAGACCACCTAACCCATACCCCATTTCCACCCTCAGAGCTACATGCTCCTGTGCCTTGGGCAAGCACTTTCCTTCAGCCAGTTACATGCACAGCTGTGAACAGGTCCCTGTGGAAGCTTCAGAGTTACTAGAGTGCAACACAGGCTAACCCCAGAGTGTGACGAATGAGAGGGCAATCCAACCTGCCCTCCAAAGAGCAGCTTCCCTATAGGGTAGTGTGAGAGGGAAACCCTAGTGAAACAAAGGTGAAGCACAGTCCTCCTGGACAGTTGGCTACAGGCAGCCCACAAATGCATACATACCAACCTCCAAACGAAGGAGGCCAGGTCTTTTTGACTCCCGGGAAAATGGCAACCAGTTCCACCAAAATGACACCTAAAGAGCAATATGCCTCAGCAGCTTTAAAAAGAAAACAGGAGAAGACAAGCCAGACAGGTTGGCGAGTAGCAACAAGTAAACATACAACTTTCCTTTAGTGCTTAAATGCTTCCCCCACCCACCCACCCACACCTCCCACTGTCATTATCCCAATTCTACCTTACAAATCTCGCTAGACCAGAGGATGTACACTGGTACAGATAGGAACTGGAAACATGGAATCCAGGACAGATG
>NW_022111300.1:27130076-27131699 GCF_000313985.2 Echinops telfairi | reverse complement strand
CCACATTGCACATACTTGAAGGTAGACCACATGCAGGGACACAAGTTGAATCTGTATCAATTCAATCACATAGAGGTCATACAGACTTCCCTCTCCAACTACTATGCCATAAGGCTGGAAATCAATAAAAGGATGATTGAAAAACGAAAGGCAAACAATTGGAGGATGAATAACTCTCTATTGAAAGTGTAGTGGGTCCTGGACAGATCAGAGAAGAAGTTACAGAGTTTCTAGAAACCAGTGAGTATAAGAATACAATGTACCAAAACTTTGGGATACAGCAAATGGAGTTTTCAGAGGAAGTTTGATAGCAATACATGCACACATGAAAAAGGAAGATAGACTTATGATTGATAGGCTGGCACAAAATTTACAACAGCTAGAGCAGAGTGAACAGGAAAATCCAACTAATAGCAAAAGAAAAGAAATAATAAAAATCAGGGCTGAGATTCAGGATATGGAAAACAAGAAAACTATTGAAAAAATTCACGCTGCGAAAAGTTGGTTTTTTGAAAGGATTAACAGAACTGACAGACCACTGGCAAGCGTAACCAAAGAAAGGAAGGGACAAATTTCAATAGCTAGGATGAGGGATGAAAGAGGGGACAATTCAACAGACCTTACTGAAATCAAAAGGACATTTACACAGTCTAAAGAAGGTCTGTACTCCAATGAATTCAACAATTTGGAAGACATGGACAAATACTTGGGAAAACAATCCCTCCCTAGCCTGCAACAAAGCAGCAAGGGTAGCAAAGCAATGAAGTCCACAAGGAATCCCCAAAATAGACTTTGGGGTCAGGGAGTGACAACTCATCAGACTGGACAGGAAAATATTCATAAAGGTCAACAAACAGACCTGGAACCATTTATAGGCTTTTCTTTGTTGCTTTTTGTTTTGTTTTTGTGTTTATTATTGTTTTGCATGTCTATCTAGATAAGATAGGCTGAATAAACAATCTGGAGAGGAAAACAACTGAACCCATAGTTCTGGGGGGACTTGGGAGAGGGGGAAGTGAGGCGAAAGAAAAGGGGGAGACAACCTAAGGAAAAGGGAACAACAAGTGATCTAAAATAGATGGAGAGGAGGGCGTAGGATGCCTGGTGAGCTTTATCAACTGCATGCAAGCCAAGAGAAATTAATGAAAGCTGAATAAAGGTTGAACATTGTAGTGGGACAAGAAAAAAGTAAAAGAAATTAGAGGAAAGAACTAGGAAGTAAAGGGCATTTATAGAGGTTTAAATACAGGTATGTACATATATAAATATATTTATATACAATGATAGGGAAATAGATCTATGTACATATATTTATATGTTAAGTATTAAGGTAGCAGTTGGACATTGGGCCTCTACTCAAGTCTCCCTCAATGCATTAACTAAGACTAAGATCAGTGCATAAGCAAATGTGGTGAAGAATGCTGATGATGCCCAGCCATCAAAAAATACAGCATCTGGGGTCTTAAAGGCTTGAAGATATACAAGTGGCCATCTAGCAAAATAAGCAACAAAGCCCTGGTGGATGAAGCACACCAGCCTGTGTGATAATGAGGTGTTGATGGGATCAAGTAGCAGGCATTAAAGACCCAGAACAAAATAATCATATTGATATGAATGAGGGGG
>NW_022111300.1:27102971-27128447 GCF_000313985.2 Echinops telfairi | reverse complement strand
TATTTCATTTCCTTTTGCTGTGATATTATACATTTCATTTCTCAATTACTCTCCTGTTCTTTTCATGTTTTCCTTCTTTTCCAGTGTTAGAATTGATGAGTTTTTCAGTTTTACCCATCCTATCAAAAGAACTAATTTCTAGTCTTGCTGATTTTTTCTTATGTTTTTCTGGTATCTATTTCATTTGTTTTTGTTCTAATCATTAATATTTATTTTCTTCTTTATTTTGATCCTCTTTTTTCTAATTGTTGGAAATATGGTAGTGCTGATTCTGGTTCCTTCTTCTATTTTTATGTGTGTGCTTATTGTCATAAATTGCCCTCTGACGTTGCTTTTGCTGTGTCTCAAAATAATTGATAAGTTTTGTTTGTATTTTTGTTTGATTCAATGAATTTTAATTGATTTTTTATGTCTTCTAGTATCCAATAGCTTTTATACATGTGATTTATATATTTGATTTTTTCCTTGAAATTCCTATAGATGCTTTTAATTGAAGAGTGTGAACAGAAGAGATGCTTTGTAGTATTTTAGTGTTTTTAAATTTATTGAAGCTTGCGGTGTAGCTTAGCACATGACCTAGTTAGTCTGGAGAATGTTCAATGTGTGTTGTAAAAGAATGCATCTTGTGCTTTTATGGAGTGTTCTGTATATATCTCTGAGGTCAATTTGGTCAAGATGTTGTTTAGTTCTTCTGAGTCTTGTTGAGTTTATTTCAAGCTACTCTGTCCTATTTTTTGGATATGGTTTATTAAAATTTTCTACTTTTAGGATTCTTATGAATCAGAATGTTCTTATGTATGGTTAATTGATGGTTTCTTCCACAGTCAACCCCTGGCCTACTTTTAGCTGATGATAACTAAGCTCCTCTATAGTCTCTACCCATCGATATAGTCTATTTGATTTCTGTGTATTTTGTTGGAGAAGTCTATGCATATAATCAGTTTTTCTGTTGTTGAAGTTATTTGCTATGAATAAGTCACTGGTCTTGGAAAATTCTATCATGTGATCTTCAGTGTAATTTCTATCATCATGTCAATATTTTCCAGCAACTGTTCCTTTTGAAATAGTTCCTTGGAAATTATTTGTTTCCAGCTTTTGCATTCCAATCACCAATAATTATCAATGCATATTTATTGCATAGCTGATCTATTTCCAACTGAAGTCATTGGTAGAATTCTTCAATTTCTTCCTCACTAGTTTTGTGGTTGATGAATAAATTTAATTTACAGTTAGATTGATTGGATTTCCTTTAATGTGGAGAGACACAATCCTATCTCAGACAGCATTGTACTTCATGATTGATTTTGCAATGGCCCTTTGATAATGAATGGCAGGGCATTCCTCTTGATTGTGTTATTCCAAGCATACTAAACCATGTGGTTTTCTGATTCAAAATAACCAATACCAGTCCATTTCTGCTCACTAATGCCAAACATTCATATATGAATTCATATATGAAAAAGGATAAGAGGAAGAGGCAAGAATGAGAAGAAAAAAAATTAATGATAAATTTTTACAAAAAGAAAACAAGGAAAATGTTCTTTAAAGAAGAAAAACAAAAACTAAGAGGGGTAAAGTTACTGGTTAAAAAATATTGCAAAAGAAAGAAAGCAAAAGTAGAGAAGGGAAAGAAAAAATAGAAACAGAAGAAATGAAAAAAAAAGAGGGCAGAAAAAGACAAGGGAAGGGGGGTTGGGATGGGGAAGGACAAACCAGTAGGGAGAGGAAGACATAACACTGTTGCATGAGGAGTTCACAGATGCAGGGAAGTCTTGATTCTGGATATTGTTCTTCTTAGTTTTGAAGATGTGGCATCAGGGTTCTTGGTCCCAGAAGAAGCATTTGACACAGAACTAAGAATTATGTAAATATAATGACGACTAATAATATGTACAAGTATGTTTGGAGCCCTGGTAGCATAATGGCTTATTCCATGGTTTATGCTAACAGATAGGTCAATGGTTTGAACCTAACAGTGGTTCCATAGGGGAGGCAATAAAACCTTGTGATCTGTCCCTAATGATTATAGACTAGGAAACCCTGTGTGGCGATTCCATTCTGTGAAATAAATTACTACCAGTGAGAATTGATTGGAAAGTATATTGGAGTTAATTCTGAGCACCATAGTTTGCAAAAGGCTAAGGATGGCAGTGACAATCCAAAATCCATTTGCAGAGTTTGCTCACAAATTCAGTCTTCATTGAATGCATTCTGATAAGTAACCAAGGAAGTAGATAATCTTGCCCTCAGTTAGAATGCCTTGGAGAATAGATTGCCTCCACCCCTCTCTCACCAGCCCAGGGAGGGGCAGTCTCTCTTAGGTGCTTGCCTAAGTGTGTTCTTGATGGAAGTCACTGTACTGGGGAGGGGACAGGAGGATCACATAGTCATGAGTATTGTCCCATCTGTTTCACTCTGACTGCCTTGGTCAGAAGGACTTGGACCAATTTTTGCAAACCCTTGTATCTAACAATTGATGTGTCCTAATTGTGGTCTCCCTCTTGCTTCTGTAGTACCATCTGTAATTGTGATGTATTGATCTGCGACCAGTCATACTTTAGTGACATTTCCTTTGTACGTCCATGCTTTAAATTTTTTTTTAAACATTGTATCTTAAAAACCCTTGGATCCCGTTTTAACCATGTGTTGGCTGCTTTCCTCACCCAGATGATGTGCCTGTGTCTTTGTGTTGTTTTTTTCTTTTAAAAAACTTAATAAATGTTATTTTAAAATTATATTTGAGATGGAGTCTCTTTTGAAGGATTGCAGCCTTAAATATGGATTACAACTCAATTCAAGGAAGACCAAAATCCTCCCAAATGGGCTAGTAGATGACATCATAATAAATGAAGAAAAGGATGAAGGTGTCAAGGATTTTATCTGGTTGGGCTCCACAATCAATGCTCCTAGGAAGAGCAGTTAAGAGATCAAAAGAAATTGTATTCGGTAAATATGCTGCGGAAGACCTCATTAGAATATTAAAAACAAGGGTGTTACTTTAAGGACAAAGTGAACCAGGCCCACGCATGGTGTTTTCAGCGGCCTCATCGGCATGTGAAAGTTGGACGTAGAATAGAGAAGACTGAAGAAGAATCCATGCATTTGAATTAGGGCACTGGAGAAGACTATTGAAGGTGGTATGGACTGCTGAAGGATAAATAAATCTGTCTTGGATGAAGTACAAGCAGAATGCTCCTGAGAGGCAAAGATGGCCAGACTTTGCCTTACATACTTTGCACATGTTGTTATGAGAGACAAGTCCTTGAAGAAGAAAGGCCCTCAAGGAGATGGATTGGAACACTAGTGAGGATGCCTCAGGACCCGGCAGCCTTCATTGGGTTTCATGCCCTAAAACAACAAATGAAATAAGAATATCTGTGTGGCATTCCTCCTCTAAGTAAATTACATTGATCCTCATGATAATTTTGAATGTTAGATACTCTTATAATGTCAAATATATATATGAGAAAACATGAGCAGAATGAATAAAGAAACTTCGTTAAACACATAGCTAACAATTAAGAAATCCGGACTGTCTTCCCTATATATAGATTTCCTTTCAGAAACACTTTTCATGATACCATGATTGAAGGATTTTTGTAGACTATTGAAATCTTTTGTGTCTCAATCCTGTCAATTCAGAAATAAAAATTACCAAGGAGAGGGGTAGCAAAGATTGGACTTATACAAATAAACCCATGAATTTAATATAGAGCAATATAATTTGGGGGTTGCAGATCAAATATAGGAAATTGTAACTTTTAGCAAATGATGTTTTAGATTTTGTGTCTTGATTACCGGTGTTAATGTCAGCTGTTCTTCAGGGCTTATCGACTATAACCACCCAGAATTACTGATTCTTTTAAAAATACTAAAGTATATCGCCCTGCTTCTAAAGTGAAAATATGGATGATGGTTTTCCTGAGGAGGTCTGCCACTTCCATGACAAAAGGAACCATGAAGAGGTACTCAGATGAGCTGCGATAGGAAATGGTAGAGATGTTCTGTCTTTTTTTTAAACTTCAATTATAGGCCATAAAAAGAGTACAAGATATGGTTTGAAAACATTGCTGAAATTTGAGTTCCCTAACACAGAGACCTGATCTTGCTGGGCATAAAAAAGAAGGTACCTCCTGCACTGCACTCTTCTCTCTCATTCTCTGTTATTCAAGCCCTGTTTCCAAACTACCAAACTAAATTTTTTATTCTGTCTCTTCCATATGTGCATCTGGGATGAGGGGATAGAAAGGGGTTCTATCAACTGACACATTGATGAATATGTTTTTTTAAGTAGCAGGCAAAGAAGAGAAAGATAAATGCATTTCTGAAAAATGCTACTTTTGTCTTAGAAATTCAGACTCCTGGGGCAGATACCACGTTGATTCTTTGGTCACAGAGAGTTTCTCTGAGCTGCAGAGGTAGTTAAAGGCAGCAATTGCATGGGCTGAAGGTTGGCCGCCCCAGGTGTAGGACTTAATTGGGGGATCAGGTGCTCACAAAGAGTGTGCACAAAGAGTGAGCACAGAGGGTGTAGAAGTCAATGGGCCCCGAGAATAAAGCCACGAAAGGCCACACCCAGGAACCCAAATAAAGGCCATGTTAAACTCTCCTCCTTGGGAGCTTTGTTCGAGCTCAGCTATACCTAACAAAGTTATAAATAATTCTGCCCTATGTCTGGCAGAATAAGTCAGAAATTATCAGAAATTCTATTATCTTATACATGCCTTTGCCGTTACTGGTATACCTGGTTATTTAATTAGCAATAATCTACAAACACTATAGTAATAGTGGAAGTAATTCCTAGGAAGTTTAGAATGAAATTTAAAATACAAAGATAAAACTGAAACACCAACCTCATTGCCATTGAGTCCACTCTGACTTGCAGGGACCCAAGATACAGTTTCCGCAGCTATGTCTTTTCAGAAGCATCTAGTCTCATCCTCCTCCTGTGGGGTAGCTAGTGGGTTTGAAAAGCTCCTAGCTTGTAGTTAGTAGTTTAACACATACGCCACATTTCCACAAGGGCTTCACCAATTTACTGTAAATTTAAGGAAGTAAAATATATCGTGATTCGGATTCCGATAGCTGAGAAAACAGTTTTCTGCATTTTTATGTAATGAGAGAGAAAAAAAAGATGTGGAGAAAATGTAAGAGATAGTCCCAATCAGTTTATTAACATTGTCTATTTATAGGATGGATTTAGATCCAGTTGTTTAAACTGAAGACCTTTCACATTCTATAGTAATTAGGATTTTGTGACATGAAAGTAAAAATAAATACTCATTGTGCTAGCTAATTAATTGACTATTTTCTCTTAATTTACTCTTTATTAGCATCAGTAACTAGCCATGTCTTAGAAGGATATTTTTGACAAATTATTTATCACCCTTTCTAAAGATTCTACAGAATAGGGGAAAGAGAAATAACCTGAACTTAGTGTTCCCAGGCTCCTGGTAATTGCATGTATTCCTTCTTCATACTTTGTCTACTGCTTTTTCTCTCTGTATCAAGCAGCATAAAAACCCTAATGCTAACACAAAGCCAATTAGAAAAGAGAAAAATGCTTGAAGTATTTCCCCATTTCCAAACTTTCATGCCCACATTTAGTTAACATTTATTGTAAATTGTTTTATTTAATCTTCACAACCCCCACAGAGGTAATAATGTTGAATTCAATTAAAATAAATAAATTGAGAGTCATGGTGAATGCATGACGTACCCATTAGTAAATAGATCGAAAGTAGCATAAGAAGCCTTTTCAGTCGTCGGAGAACTGAGGGCTTGTATTTGCACATCAGCCATCTTTCTGGACTAGCACTTGCTTTGTGTCCTCATAAGGAAGGCCAGCTTTCTGTATTGTCTTCCTCCTCCTATGGAGGAGTTATACCTAGACAGTCACATTTGAATCTGTATTTTCCCTTTCACTTTAAGAAAACATTTTCTTAATTAGAAACTTAACACGAAGGGAAAGGAAATGAAGTAATCATCAATTCATTCCCTCATTGTGTTTATAGGTGGAATTGCCCTCATTATTTCAGCAATCGAGTACTTCTGGCCACTTGAAGATATTTGATAGTAGATAGATACATAGATGATAGATTAATAATAGATGATACATTTCTTTGGGTAAGTCATGTTCCTGAAAACATCTATCTCTTCACATTTTTAGATTATTTTTGTATCCCTGTCTTCATATTTATTTCTTATTCTCATATAAATGTTGTCCCTTATTTTTGAGACAATTTTATTAGGTAACTACAATTTACATTTGTTTATCTCTTCTCCTTATGTGTCTAATTATTCTTGATTTACATATGTGTCTAATTATTCTCGTTTGTTCAAATTTCTGTCTGAAATATTCTTCGTAAATATAATTTCATACCTAGGATCATGCTATTTTCCTCCAGAGGAGATTTAAATTTGTTTTTGCCAGGTACCTATTGGAATCGCAATAATACAATTTCACAAATTGAAGTGACTATGAACTAAATTGCAGTCAGGGCTTGCTACTTAATAAAAAGACAAAAACAGAAGAAGAAGAAAAACAAAACAAATGAATGAACAATCAAGTAACTCCTCACCACCACAATAAGAAAACCAGCATATTCAATTTACCAAATAATGAAGTCAATTTTATATTGTTTTATCTAATAACAAATATGATTGGCACTTGGAATCAAAGGCATTGTTATTTTAGCAACTGGAGCCCCCAAAGATAAATATTCAGGCCTATATATTCATCCTAGAAGAAAGCCAAAAAATCACATGCTTTGGCCTAAATCACAGTTAGCGGTTCCGTGTCTTTGTTTATTTTTTTTCCTATAAGATGATTAAGCAAAACTCAGAAGATATTTGAGAAAAGAAAGGAATGAGGGAAAATGATAGAAAGGAGACAATGAAGGAAAAATAAATCTGTAAAGCAAAACAAGGTTTATTTACATATATATAATTTTTATCAAATAGATTCTGAATTTATTAAACCCTATTTATAAAAGCAAGAACAGAATGTTTTGTTGAGAAAAGAAAAACTAGAACACAATAAAGAGATTATTAAAGTAAAAATATGCTTTCTATTTTAAATAAAAGCACAGTAAAATGTTAGGAATCATATTGAAAGACAATATACTCAGAAGTTTAGCAAAAAGACAAAGAGATACAAAATATGATTGAAATGTTGATATATATTTGATTCTCTGTAGATTGCATAAATAAAAAACACAGAAAACTTCATTAGGAACATTATGAAGGTCCAATAGATGAGTAGTTTTAAGAAATGGCATTACTATTCCACCGGAAAAGAATAAATGTGTCAATATAATACACTCATATGCTGCATGACATCCATGTAAACAATATCCGACTGATTGTATGTTCATTGTCTCATAAGGCTATAACAGAGTTAAGAAATACCAATCAGAGAATTTAGCAGACATTAGCTGATGTAGAAAACTTAAGTTTCCCATAAAACCCATGTATCTTAGGTCGCTGATATACAAATAAATTGTACTTGATAATCAGAATAAATGCCAAAGTTTTTGTATGTACTGTACTGTGTAATGAAACACCATGCTATCATTACTTCAAGATGAACTTTCTATGCCTAAAAATAAAACATTTGCTCTGAGTGCTTTAACTGGTCCTTGTTATGGTTGTTAGCTGCCGATGAGTCGGTTCCAGCTCCTAGCCACTCTGTGTACAACAGAAGAAAGCCCTCCCCGACCCTGGACCACCCTCGCAAGTGTTCTTATGTTGGAGCCCTGCATGCAGCCGTTGTACCAATCCATCTGGTCAAAGATCTTCCTCATTTTTGCTGCTCTTCTGCTTTACCAAGAATGATGTCCTCTTCCAGGGACTGGTTGGTCTCTCCTGACAACATCCATCATACTTCTTCCAAGACAGATTTATTTTTCCTTTTGGCAGCCCATGGTACTTTCAATGTGTTTGCCAACACAATTCAAGCATACATATTCTTCTTCTTTGATCTTCTTTATTCAGTGCCTATCTTTCACATGCATGAGGCAATTGAAAATACTATGACTTGAATCAGGTGCACCGTGGTCCTGAAAGTAACATCCCTGCTTTAATATATTCTAAAGAGGTCTTGTGCAACATATTTATGAACTACAATGGGTCTTTTGAATACTTCACTGTTACTTCCATGAGCACTGACTATGGATCCAAGAAGAGAAAATCCTTGAAAACTTCAATTTTTTTTTTTCCATTTATCATGAAGTTCCTTACTGGTCCATTTGTGAAGATTGTGGTTTTCTTTATCTTGGGTTCTAATCCATAATAAAGGTTGCGATCCTTGATCTTTATCATGTAGTGCCTCAAGGCTCCTCACTTTCAATAAGCCAGGTTATGTCATCTGCATATCACAGTTTGTTAATAAGCCTTCCTCCAATCCTGATGCGACATTCTTTTTCATATAATCCAGCTTCTCTGATGATTTACTCTGCTGACAGATTGAAAAAGTAGGATGAAAGGAAACAACCGTGATGCATAACTTTTCTGATTTTAAACAATGCAGTATGCTCTTGTTCTGTTCCCACAGCTTCCTCTTGGTCTATATATAGGTTCCACATGAGCACAGTGTAGGGCTGTGCGATCCCCACTCATCTCAAGGCTATCTATGGTTTGTTATGACCCACACAGTCAAATGCCTTAGCATAGTCAATCACACAAGTAAACATCTTTCTAGCATTCCCTGCTTTCTGCCAAGATCCATTCCTCTTCGGAATCTGGCTGGAACCTCTGGCAACTGGTGGGTAGCTGCATCCAATGTAGCATACACTTCTTGAGTATTGTAGTCTTATGTCTGTGTTTAATTTCCTTTTGAGAATTTTGAAATATTAACATGAAGTAGATCATGTCTTTCAAAGGCGGAAAAGCCAATGTTAGCAATTGTAACAACAGGAAGCAAAGAGAACCTATCGATTTGGAAATGAAACAAAAATTTATTAAACAACAAGATGGAAAATCAGTGAAGGCTAGTGCTTGTGATTTAAGAATAGCTACACAATACCCAAGTGACCTCATATCCCATTCATGGAACATGTTGTTGGTGTTAAGTAGCATATGATTATAAATAAAATGTAGCACATGAGTGTATATAAAATATTTGGCCATAATGTTTTTAATAGCAACATAACATTGCAGAAATAAGTGATAACAATATTTAAAAATTCTGAGAATATGTTTCAAATGATATTTTGTATATTTAACCAAACTTGTCTGAGTTTTGCCTAATCATGTTAAATGTGGTAGTTACATAATCTGTTGTCCATTTGAGGCTTGTGAGTGAAGGGGTGGAGTTTACCTGTCAGTCAGGTCCCAGCTCGATGACCTTATTAGGAGGTGCTCAGGAGATAAATAGCTTGCTGGAGGCAGGACACACACTCATTCCCTGTGAGACATGCTTGGTGACAAGACACATGGAACTATGCTAGCACCCTAGAGCTGAAGGTGATACATGGAGACTGCTGCCAGCTCTGAGATGCCTCTGCTGCCACTGGATCTACAAGATGTTCCACCCACTGGCCAGTGATCCTCTTGCATTCGGTGTCATTGCATGCATTTCGTGGGTCTGAACAGGAATTTATAGATTGGTATCAGACATATGGGCTAATATCAGACTTATGGACTTGATCTGGACAGGGCTGGGATGTTTTCTCAATATTTAATTGCTCTTGTCTATAAACCTCGTTCTTATATACATATGAGTGTATATGAGCTTGTTTCTTTAGTCTACCTGGACTAACACATTAAAGGAAAAACAAAGAAACAGAGAGAAAGTCTCTAACTTTGGGAAGATGTAAAAGGAACTTTCAGGAAGGCACTTCATAAAAGCTTCCATGTTTCACCAGTGCAGACTCAGGTCAGAGTTAAACATGGCTAGGAGACAGATCTCAAAGCCGAAGAGGCAAACTAATTTTTTAAATGCTAACTTATTTGGAAGGAAATGAGGCAAATGGTGAAAGAAAACTTTATTAGCAATCTCAACAAATAAAATGCTGCACAAAAAAGATTGCAGCGATATCACAAGGGCTACAGACATCAACAGCATTCATGACAAATCACTGGAGAAAGACATCATGCTTGGTAAAGTAGAAATTCGGCACACAAAAAAGTGAGCCTCAATTAGATGGATTGACACAATGGTGGCAACAATAGGTTCAAACATAGCAATGGAGGTTTACATATAACATCTCAAAGAGCCCAGTATATATATATATATATATATATATATATATATATATATGAATCTATTTATTGGCATTTCAGTTAGAGAATCACTATCTTGACAGCATTTCTCATCCCCACTTTTACACTAGCATCTCTGTGGAACTTTGATGATTAGCATTACCTAAAATTCTTCTCTCTATTAAAGTAGAAGACAAAGGTTGAAACCTGAGAGTTAATATTTTCAACATTCCTATTTGATTCTTAATGGATAATTAGTTTTAGAAACATTGCTAGAAGACTAAATATAAAATATTTAATTATGGCTGCATAAATTATAGCAAATATGATTAGTGCAGTGACCAGCATGGCAAGGTACTCACTGCCATAGTGTCAGTGCTGACACACAGAGACCCTGTGTGTGTGTCTGAGACTGCTGCTGTTTACAGGAGTAGTCTCCCAGGGAGCTGCTGGTGGTTTTGAACTGCCAACTCTGAGGATATCAGGCTGGTGTGTGACTACTATCCAACCATGGCTCCATCGGGTCGGAAGGTAGGAAATATACATGAAAAGAAGGTGAATAAACATGAAGAGAAGCTTGAAGTGGATAATGTCCTGAGATTTAAAAGCTTTGAAAGTGAAGAGTGAAGAGATAATAGCTATTGTGATTGCTGCCAAAAAATAAGTCAAGGAACGTTCAAACTTGGATTTGTCTAGAGGGAAGAACAAAAACAAATGTAACTTCTGGATTACCCAAGGATAGAAAGAGTCAAAGAAAGACACTAGCCAAAGAGCCATCAGTGTCATTGAGAGGCACTGAGAACCTGGTTTGAGCGGGATCAGGGTGAAAAAAAGAGAATCCTTTTTTAAATGACTGTTGGAGTAGTCATTATATGTTGGACTGCCATCTGCAAGGTCAGCAGTTTGCAGCCTCCCACAAGAGAAAGACAGGCTTTCTGTTCCTGTAAAAGCTAGTCTCAATCTCGCAGGGGCAGTTCTACGCTGTCCACTGGATCAGTATTGACTTAGTGGCAATGAGTTTGGATAGAGAAATCAATACAGGTAGGCCAAATAGCAAGGTCATTGCAAGTACTGTATTTGTAGTTATTTGGCTTATGTTTGCTCTATGCTCAACTTCTGAGGTGACTATACATACACTGGTGTACCTGTATTAGAATATAAACTCCTCATTGTTGAAAATAATAACTCTTAGGATTCTCATGGAGTTCAAATACCATAACACAGGGTAATATAATGCATGTATTTAAGAAGGCTCTTCTAGTCACAGCCTTTCTTACATCCACTGAACAACTTAATTTTCCTGAGGAGTATGGGTAAGATGATGGAGGAAGATACTGATGAGGGTTTGTGACTCAGCTGTGTGTCCTATCAGTGCTCATTGTGATTTCTGGTGTTTAGGGTACCAAACGTGCTGTCTGAAAAGCAGGACAGAGCGATTTCACCACCAGCAAGAGAGAAGGACCAGGAATGGGACCTGTCATTTGGACTCCAACATCTCTGTGCATGAGACCTCTTTGATTCCAGAGGCAGTTATGCCACCAGAGAAGCCACAACAGCAGAACCAGGAGACAAAGTATTAGATCCATCAAGCGAGCTGGTGGAGGGGGATGCTTTGGGCACTGAATTCAGGAACTGGAGGGGATGCCTTTGGATTGAGACTTATTTTGGAGTGGCAGCCCCTTTGGTAATTAATTAACAGCCTTAAAGGCTTTTGCAACATTGTTTGAGGAGGGCAGAGACCAGGCCCAAGGACTGAGGGCAAGAGAGAAACCTGCCTGTGTGCATGTCAGAGGTGATTCTGATTGAACAACTGTATTCTGAGTATTTCTCGATTGTCACCTGTTAATTTCTCTAATAAATCATAGGCGTGGACTGTGAGTTCTGTGAGGCCATTGCAATGAATTATACAACCCAGTTAAAGAGCTACAGGAGGGACAGTTTGTATCAGAACAAGATTAAAAAGGATGGAGGGTAGAGTCATGTCTATCCCTGATTTATGAGAATCAGTTTTTGAAACTTGAGGATGTCAGATGTGATCCTCACACCATTTTCCTCGTGCGTATAAAGCCTTTAGCACTGCCAGATCTATAGTAAGTACTTGAGAGATAGCCCTTTATCTATAGTAAGTACTTGAGAGATAGCCCTTTCATGGATACTCGTCTTCCACACCTTGGAAGTTGTGTTTTGCGCTCATTCGAATGTTCTGCTTTGGTTTCCCCTCAGAGGATTAGTAAGGTTATCCATTCTTTTTGGAACATGATCTTGCTGAAGCTTTGCTCCTTGGGTACTAAGTCACTGCAGATGTCCCAGCTCCCTTGGTCTTAGATGACTTGACCTGAAGTCAGTAGATGGGTCATGGTGGTGCTTTCATCAGCTTGCCAGCAGTTTCAGTCGGTGGGAGATTAAGACAGTTAATACTAAGCATCTAGAGTTATTTTCCAGGGATAAATTTTGCTAACTAGGTTGTATTCTTCTGGTGATAGTAATCTACAAATGTCCCACTATCATTGTGTGGATTCTGACTCACACCAAACCTATACAGGATTTTCAAAATTATACATTTCACTGGGAACAGACAGCCTTTAGTTTGAGTGGATTTGAACCTGTGGCCGTCCAATCAGCTGTTCATCATTTACCCAACAACTCTATCTTTGCAATATTAAACAGTTCATTCCCTGGATGCTTATCTTGAAATAGTAATTCCACCATGTGTAGTACAGGTGTGGAAACCTCCTGATGGTGTAAGCTGTGGCTTTATTTCCCTGGAACATTAAAAGACACTTAATTGGGATTTTGCATATGACTTGTTGGCAGTTCTCCCTAGGTCTCTTCATATTTAGTGAGCAGAGTGATGACTGCTTTTTATCGCCGCCCCCCCCCCTGCTCTCTTATTGAGAATGTTTATATAACAAAACACTGTCGAAGACAGCGTTAGTGTCCACCTCAAGAGCAAAGGACAGGTTTTCTTACCACTTTGGAAGAAAGTCTGTAACAAAGAGTAATATATTTACTGGCCAGGATAATAATTAAAATGCCTCCCTTTGGGACAAAAAGCAGGTACTCTTATTCGGTGATATAAAAGAATTAGAGTCCCTAGTCTTGAAGTTTCACTCCTCTAATGTAGCTCACTCCCTGTGAGGTGTCACCTGATCCTCTTTGTGATGCCCTCACACAGAAAAGAGTGGATATTCTGAGGACTGCTATTACCAGGAGCACTAAAGTCTTTTGCCTTTGACCCCCGAGTCTCATATCTCCTTCCAACCTCCATCTAATAGTGGCAAGCTAAATGTATTAGGAAAAAGTAGAGTAAAATCTCAGACCCTTCATAATTCAGGACATGACAACCCAGCATAGCCACATTTCATTCAAATAGCTGCTGTGGAAACTTCTGGTAAAAGATAAGGTTATTTGGTTTAATGCATATGTAGTTGGCTGAAAAAATATACCTACACAGAAACAAGAATCAGAAATGTGTAGACTCATTTGTCTAGGAAATCACTTTATAATAAAACAACTCCATTTTCTTTTCCTACTTTCCCATTGGTATTGTCCCTTTGTTGCTTTAATCCCTCAAGACTGGACAGCAGTCTTCCTTCCTCCCTGCTGTGTAAATACTAACTAATTAAAGAGCGGGTGGGGGCTAGGAGGGGTCACCATCCCAGCTGGGACACTAAGATTTCCAGATTGTTCCAGCTATTTATATCTCCTAGCTGTCAAGCTAATGGTCACTTTTCATTCCCCAATCCTCTTCAACCCTCTGCAGCATATCATTTGTGTGTCAACTTCTCTCTTCTGTCTTTTCTCCTTTCTCTTCCCCTTGCAGACTCCAGCCTTCCCTCTGTTGCCACGTTCTTTGCATCAGTAGCTCCTGTAAGTGCACAATAACTTTTTTTCAGAAGATCCTGTCTGTAAGTTATTTATAACTCTGCCCACTCTCATTTAGTCTTCAGATGTCCACCGCTCTGTCACTTTATTTATAGTTTTTCGGAGCCATAGGTCCAACTTTGTGAAGAAGAAAATAATGCCATTCTCTCCATATGGCTTTTCAATTAACTTAATCTCATGGAACCTCGGTTACTACCTATATAATTGATGCAGTTCATTTGTTAGGTGATTGGAAACGTGTATGTAAAGGTATTTGTAAAAGTATATAGTCCACATTAAGTGCCTATTGAAGAATGATGATTATTTTACCCTTCCCCACTATACATGGCATCAGAGAGAAACTATTATTTTTCTGTCAATATTTCACTTTACTGATTTCACTAACATCTGCCAAATTCCTCAGGATAAAAATCTGAGACCCACCTTTGTCTTCTCAGTTTTGGTATTCCAATTTTACTGGTTACCAAATTTTACTGATGTTGTCTCAGAAAGATGCCTGGTATTCAACCTCAGCACAACCCTCTTCTACTATTTCATTGCCAGTGTGTTACCCTGGGTAGACTGGAGAAACAAATCCATAGGAACTCATATGTGTATAAGAGAGATTTTCATATAAAGGGTAATTGTACATTAAGGAAACACCCCAGCCCAGTCCAGATCAAGTCCATAAGTTCAATATTAGCCCATATGTCTGATACAAATCTATAAAGTCCTCTTCACACTCAAGAAACACTTGCAATGACGCCAAATGCAGGATGATCACAGGCCAGTGGGTAGAAAGTCTTTGGATCCAGTGGTGGTATAAGCATCTCAGGGCTGGCAAGGGTCTCATGTGGCTTCTCTCGGTCCAGGGTTCTGGATGCATCAGGGTAGTCTCATGTGACTTCTCTTCAGGGATGTCTCGCAGAGAGTGACCAGAGAGAGAAGCATCTCCTGCCTCCAAGGAGGAAATCCAGGAGTTCCCAGAATTCCCACGAGTAGACCATGCCCACACAGAGGCCTCATTGGCTATGACCCGATTGACAGATTAGACTCCACCCCTTCACTCATAATCTCTCAAATTGACTAATGATTTTATAATGACCACAGCCAGCTATTCTCGACTTCTCCTTATCCCCAGGCCTCCAAGCTTTTTCATTCAGAGAGAGTTTTCACAAAATCAGTGTTTCGAGTGACATTTCAAATCTCATATGCTTTCAAGATGTTGTCCGATATCCACAGGAACATGTACAGGGCACTTCAACATCATGTGGTGCCTTCGTTTCTTAATGGTGCCATGGCAGAAAAGCCAGAAGTGGGTAACAATATTTTCCCACAGTTTAGAAGGCTGAATTTAGGGCAGCAGACTCTCAGGAAAGGCTTTCTTTTTCTGACAGCTCTGGGGGAAGTTCTGAGTTTCCTTTCAGCTCTCTCACTTGTTTCCTGATGATCTTCCTGGCCCGGTGTGGCATCTATCCAATCCCGTCTGTGCTGCCTGTTTCTGGGCCTCATCTGCTTTTTTATATTTCAGAAGTGATGAACTGAGAACACACCCTATGCTGCTCTGAAATCATTCACGTATGGAAGACACCCTCTTCCCAATAGGATGTAGCTCCTGTTGTACTGTAGCCTTTCCGAATGCGCCCACCACATGCCCGGTTCTTACTGCAGACCTTGCCTGGGACACTTGTCACACCTCTCTTAAGCCTTGGCACCTAGAGTTTGCAATACTTCATGCTTCAGAAATGTCCATTAACAAATCTGTCTTTTCCTAAATTTCAAGTGCTCATCATCCAAGTCTTCATTGAAATATCATTTCCTTTTCTGTGCCTTGAAGATCTCTTTCTAGGAGACTACCCTAACACTTCTTGCATTTCCTGACCTATCATGGATTCTCAAATATGTAAATCATTGTAAATGCTTAATACATGTGCCTGAATGTCTAACTTTGTGCAATATGAAGAAACAATCACCAAAGAGGTAGAGTGAAAAATACATCATGAAACATTACCGATTAGGACAAAATGTATAGACTGCTTTCTATGTCCCAGGTTCTATGTTAAATCAGCACATTGCACATCTTATCTTATTTATCGCTTAGCCCTAGAAGTAACCTACAGCAGAGCTAACTGGTATCATTCACATTTCAAAAACAAACAAACAAACAAACAAATGGGCTCTCAGGAAGCTTAAACACCCTTTTCAAAGTCACCCTGCTAGTAAGTATGTTATCTATTGCTGGAATGATCTGCTGCTGCACATAAATCACCTCAACATTATTTATTGGTTTAAACATTGGTATTTTACTATGTCTCCACATTCCGTCCATGGGCTGGGGCCCAGTTGTGAGGATCCTCTGCTAGTCTGTTGTGGTTCGCCTCATGAAGCTGCAGCAGAATGGTTGAGCCTGTCAGCTGGTGGTTGGCAGGGACTTCAGTATTTCTCTGGGTGGTCCTCTTTCCAGGTCATAGTTTATCTTCTAGGGTTTCAGCACATGGTCTCTCTCTACAACAGGATAACATGTTGTGTGTCCCTAGTGGGTGGTACTGAAGAGTAGCATCAGGCGCTGTAGACTTTCTTAGTGTTTGCTTAGGAAGTGCCAGAACATCTCTTTCCCTCATTCTACTGGTCAAGCAGTCACAAATCCTGTCTAGATTCCAAGGAAGGAGGAGTTGTCTGTACCTGAAGGGCAGAGCAGTATTTGTGGTCCTCTTTTCAGATTTCTCTACCTTGCTAAACAATAAAAGGAAACCAGTTGTCATTGAGTTGATTCTGCTTCACGACCGCCCTGTGTATTGCACAGCAGAATGGCACTGCCTGCAGTGGTCAAGGCTGTGACTCCTCAAGGCCATTCTGTGAGGTCCCTATGGATGGGTTTCAACTTACAAGCTTTCTGTTAGTAGTAACAATTGTATCATGTAAGGAGGATTTCTGAATCAGGAAGTGATAAAAGTAAAGGGATCACTTAGGATACTTTTTTTTTAAATCATTTTATTAGGGGCTCATGCAACTCTTATCACAATCCATACACACATCAATTGTGTAAAGCGCATTTGTACATTCATTGCCCTCATCATTCTCAAAACATTTCCTCTCCACTTAAACCCCCGGCATTACATCCTCATTTTTCCCCTCCCTCCCCCCTCCCCACTCCCTCATGAACCCTTGATAGTTTACAGATTCTTAAAGTGACAAATGTAGAATCACAAGGTATCCTTTCTCTTGTTCTACTCTAATTATCATAAAAGAATTGAAGAGACATGAAAAATAATTTTTCACCAGTATCTGATACAAATGGTACTTGAATGTCTGAAGAGTATGTTAAAATGGTGCAGAAGAAAAAGATGAGACAAATAGAATTTGTAAAGATGAAGCATTACAAGAGGAGCTTGCTGACAGGAGCTATTCCACAGAAAGAGCAAGAACTTCCAGCACCATTATGGGAGTGGGGGAAAGGAGGATGGGCTCAGGGAGAGAGACAAACCAACAAGGGAACACATATCTTAACTTCACTTTCTCCCTGTCTTCTAATCTCCTACTAATACCTTACATGAGATGGATCCAATCCATTGAGAATAATAAGCCCAGAAGATACAGTCAAAAGGGTCAACCTCCCAGAGTAAAGAGCAAGATGGAGACTAAAATTAGAGGAGAAAGTGTCAAAAGAAGATTACCAGCAAGCTGCTATCACTGTTTCTTTTGACTTGTTAGCACAGATGGAGAGACCTCAATTGAAGAAGGCAAGAACAGGTCACCTCGATGTGCTGAACAGCATACAGCCTTGCCTGGCATGAGGAAAAAACTGGGCTATGGCGAGAAACCATAAGCTTGGATTTTTCCTGACTCAGACACAATGGCTAATGGCCTGATAATTTGGTCAGGCAAACGGAAAATGGAATACTGGACTATTAAAAGTACACCCATGTGGGAGAAAGACCTATGTATAGTACTTGGCATTTAAAGAGTGTATCAGAGTCAGATATGTTGATGCCCATTGAAGAAGCCTTTTCCTAAATCAGAACATGATTACAATGCGCACATAGGCATGCTGGTACTCTCCCTTGAGATGATCAATGGTGAACACGAAATGAGCAGGTGTGGTGGGGGGTGCTGAAGCCAGGCAGAGATAGGCTAAATGTATACAAAACTCTGGCACCTCTGAGACACAAAATGTCACTAAGAACTTCTCTCTTTGCCAATGATAAAGACAACGGTTGCAGGTGGCTCTGAAGCTAACTCCCCCGGGGGAGACAACCCTACACACAGTTCCAAGTAGATTATATCAGATCAATGACACCAGTAGCACCAGGTGGCTACAAGTGGGTCCTCACAGGAATAAATACTTACTCCGTCCTGTGCTTTTCATAGCCTCTAACAGATGTATAATCTTAAAACACCATTAAGATTTTGGAACAAAGATGTACAAATTGTTGCCACCAACTTTAATTTCCTAAGTTCAAGGAGCACAGTTTACAGCCCACAGGATGCAGCAATGAGTCAAGATGCAGCCTGTTAAAAGGACATATCTATTTGCAAAGTACCTTCAGAGTGATGACGGACAGACCATTGGAATGGACAACTGAAGCATCTGATATCTCTAATAGGGATAGATACAGGCAAAAAGTGTTGGGCTCCACGTCTTCACGTATGCATCCACTCAATATGAGAGAGAGGAGGCAACAAGAGGATCAACACGAAATGGATTCCCATGTTTGTTTGTTTGTTGTGTTGGTGGGAGAGATACAGAGAAGAGTACATCAGGAAAGGCACTAGTGTCACTGTAAAGTTCTTCACCACACCTAAAATAGTTTCTTTCTGCCAGCTGCTATGGCTTGGGTCCAGGAATGCACAAGTGCCAGACTCAGGGGTGCTGTATTATTAGCAAGAGTGTATAACAAAACCCCTGAGACTCTAGGCAAGAATACCCCAGGGGCAGCTGGGATAGATTATGCCTTTAAGTCAATATGGCATTGAAATTGACAATGAACACTGGCACAGATAGGAACTGGAAATACAAGGATTCCAGGACAGATGAACCCCTTGGGACCGGTGGTGAGAGTGGTGATATCGGGAGGGTGGAGGGAAGATGAGGGAGATAAGGGAAGCAGATTACCAGGTCTACATATAACCTTCTCCCTGGGGGACAGACAGCAGAGAAGTGGGTGAGGGGAGACGTTGGATGGTGTAAGATATGACAGAGTAACAATAATTTATAAATTATCAAGGGTTCAGGGGGGGAAAGGGGAGTGGGGAGGGAGGAGGAAAATGCAGAGCTGATACCAAGGGCTCAAGTAGAAAGCAGATGTTTTGAGAATGATGATGGCAACATATGTACAAATGTGCTTGACACAATGGATGTATGTATGGATTGTGATAAGAATTGTATGAGCCCCCAATAAAATGATTTAATTAACAAAAGAAATTGACAATGAATTTGATGATTAGTGGTTGTGAGAGCCCACCAGCCTTGTGTCTATGTAACTTTATCCAACATAAATGGGAGTAGACGGAAGAAAAAACTCCTACTAGACTGACCTGGTTACTTCAACCTGGGCTGTCATAGCAGTTGACTCAGTCGTCCATTCCAAGATGGAAAGTTTGGGCAAAAATAAGTGAGTAATGGAAGGAAGATGTTTACTTGTGTTTTACTGGTGATCTAAAAATATTCGACTGTGTGGATCATAACAAATGATAGATAACCTTGAGAAGAACAGGGACTTGTACATAGATCAAAAGGTAGTTGTTCAAACAGAACAAGGGAGTGCTGAAAGGTTTAAAATCAGGAAAGGTGTGTGTCATCATTGTATTCTCTGACCATACTTATTCAATCTGCATGCTGAGCAAATCATCAGAGAAGCTGGATTACATGAAGAAGAATACAGTATCAGATTTGGAAGAAGGCTGAGGAACAGCCTGTAATATGCAGATGATACATACTTGTTTGCTGAAGGTGAGGAGGACTTGAAACATTTGCTGATGAATAACAAGAATTTTATACTTCAGTATAGATTACAATTCAGTGTAAAGGAAACAAAAAAACTAACAGCCATGAAATGAAGGAGAAAGAATAATGCAAGCTAATGAATAAATAAATGGATTATTCAGTATTGACAATCTAACGCTGATAACCTTTAAAGAAACTCAGAGTGAGGGGAGAATCATCTCTCAGTTAAATTTCATCAGAGACCAGGAATGGTGAAGACAAGGCAAAAATCTTAACAATCTTGCCAGGTCCGATGAACACCTACAATAGAGCTGAATGAATAGTACTCGAGTAGCCTCAATTTGGGGACTCATTGCTATACTGAAGGATTAGTAGTGAATGACTATTTGGATGAGTAATGACTGAGGGGTAGAAGTTAATTCTACAAGTTGGACAAGAGCCAGGTGGTGGCCGACAGCACAATCAATTACTTATTGTGGCCCTTCTAGCCACAGTGTTTCATTTTGTGAAGTTTTCTAAATTCCAGAATGTATGCCTGTGCCTATTATCTTATTTTGAGTGAGTTATCTATTAATACAGTAGGATTAAGGTGAGCTATAACTTGTGTCTCCTCCTTATTATAGTGTGTGACTCTAATTACCACCATTAGTTTTCTTGAGTGTTGGCTTTGAAAATTAGCCGTCATTTTTCATATATAAGGAGTCAGTGTGGTGTAGTGGTAACAAGTTGAGCTGTGATCCAAATGGTGGGCAGTTGGAAACCACCATCAGCTCCAAGGGAGAAAGACTGGGCTTTCTACTCCCGTAAACGGTCACAGTCTCAGAAACACACAGGGTCTGTATTGACTCGATGGTAGTTAGTTTGATTTTTGGTATGTTAAAACAATAAGTAACTTCCTTTTGTAAGCTGGTCCCTTATTAAGCAGACCCCTAGCTTCCTGATTAATTATGAAAAACCAAACATTGTTCTTATAATTCCTCTTCCAAGCTGAGAATGTGCAGATGACTAATTCTTGTGCAGAATTATCTTGTCAAAGACTCTTAATACACTAGTTACCACCCAATATACCATAATAAGATGCCTGGCCTAATAACAGATACTCAGGGAGCCATCTTGGAAACAAGAAGTTTCACTTTCAGCCAGTTTGGATCTCTGCAAAGATGCCAAGCAAAGTCCAGGCAACAGCAGTGACACCTGTGGAAAAGATTGCTTTCTTGTTCTGGATCCTGCTTTTGACTCATTGCCAACTGACCTCTGCTTCTTATGACTTAAGCCAGCAGTCTTGATGGCCTGACATAATTAGCCAGCCGATACAATCACATAAATCATTTTTTGACAGTCCATGAGCTCCGTGAGATGTTGCATCAAATTACAGAACTCTATGATGTGAGGAAGAATACTGAGAGGGGCAATAGTAGTTGATATGAGAGAGGATGGTGTGGTACTGCATCTCAAAAAAATGAGACATTCTCAGCATCTTTAACCTTCATCTCACAGGAACCAGTCAGCTTGGTCCTCCTAAAGAAATTACTCATGCAATATTGTTGCTATCTTTATTTATCCAATCTTTATGTTGGGGGCTGGAGACTAGATTTAGTGGCTTTTCTATATAGTAGATCTTTGGTTCAGTGATGATTTATTTATTTCAAATGAGTACATTTTATCACTGGAATGGTATTTGTGGCCCACTACTAGCCCAAAGGTTGGTTATTCAAACCTACCCAATGTTGCCAGTAAAGAAGGCGCTAATGTTCACCTTTCCTGAGACCACAGACATGGAAATACCATGCAGCACAGTGCTACTCTGACATACATAGCATCATTGTTAATGGGAATTGACTTGATAGCCGCTAGATTTGGGATATTCTTGTTTTTTCTTTTATGTAGTTCAAGTAAGGTCACATTCCTCCTCCTTATTCATCATTTCCCTCCCCTTCTGCCCCCATTTCTTCCCTCTATTACTTACTCTATTACTTTTTAGCTCTTTATACATAAAGAACATCAGGATTATCCGTGGGATGTAATTATTTTTTAATACAGACTTTCTAGTCATGGTCCTCCATTTGGTGCTGTCCTATCCTCTGGCCCTGTGCTTACAGTCAGTGGTAAAACAAGAACCAACTTCTGGGTTTAAGTTCTTCCTTTATTGGACAAATCACAAAGTAGTTGCTTAGTTGAAAAGAGCAAGATGCAAGAGCCATAGGACTGGTTAAGGCTATATGTGACCCAGCTAAGATATGCAGAAGGGACCAACATGCTCTCTACCTAGCTTTTTTTTTTTAACATCACAAGACAAAATTGTCACCTCAGTCAAAAACCCAGGTATGAGCAAAAAGCCATCGCTGTGACTTCCTCTTTCCAATTGGGCATGAGGTCAACACTACAGATCAGACAATGATAACACCTGTCAATAACACATCAATTATGGTCACAAATCTGCCAGCTCAGTACTTGAATAGTGAGTCACTGTGTGCACCATAATCTGAGGGACTAACCAAGGGAACCTTCCTTGCTGTGATCCTTTCATGGTTCTTTAGTTCAGGGAAGCAGCTTTGGCACAGTCTACTCTCTAACCTGTGTCTGACTTGCTTCTATATGCCTGATTTGGGAAATTGAGTCAGAAGCCTGTCATTTCATCTGATTTATCAGGTTCCACAGTCTCGTGAGTCAATAGCGCATTAAGGGGTGCATGAACTTCAGATTCAGGGCTTATCAGTTTCTACAATAATGTGAACAATTTCTGTAATGGTCCATGAATTCTGTGAGACTGCCACAAGTTTCAGAACCATCAGATGTGAGGGAGTATACAAGGGGAGGAGTGGTGGCTGTTATTAGGTCCAATGGAGTAGTATAGTATTTTGCAATAGTTAGATATTTGGGACATCTTTCATCTCTATCTCATTGGGACCAATCTTGTACTTATCTTTTTGAAAGATTTTTTTTTTTTTGCAATCCCAAATATGGTTTCGGGTCTTTGTCTGAGCCCTTGGGGTGCAGTGGTGAAGGTGTTCAATTGCTACCTTACCATCTACCCTCAGGAGAAAAATGTGTCTGCTTTCATAAAGATTTATAGCCTTGGAAACTCTATGGAACAGTATTACTCTGTCCTGTGGATTTGCTAGGTGCCAGGATTGACTTCACAACAATAGGTTTGGTTTTTGTGTTTGTTTTGGGCGGACCTCTATAATCAAACATAAACCAGAAAGAAAAATGATATAAACTTATTTTATTTCCTTCATTGTGAATTTTATGCTTAGACACCACATTTCTCTTATTCCCCATTTTGCACTTTAAACTTTTCTGTCAAATTAACTTCTGAAATTAGAACAGACAATGTTCTGGAACAAGATCAAGAGGTGCAATTTTTCAAAGGTTGATGTCTTTAATTTCAACTTCTAATTAATGAAATCCATCATGGTGATTCATGTTGTTTTACAGTTTCAACCCATCTTATCCTAGTTTCTTGTTTTCATTCAACGGCATTCATTAAGGTGGGACATAAACAAAATTGGAAGCAGGTGGGCGAGGGGGAAATGAATAGTATGAACTTCTATTTCCATGTAGCGTTCTCAAACCACGCTTCTCTCTTTCACTAACTGTGACCATGCTGATGGCATCCCAACGGAGTCACCCATCTCCACTCTTCACCTGAAAGATCACAGAAATCATCCTACTTCCACAATTTGTTGGTTGGTTTCTTATCCATTTCCACAGAGATTATTTCACGTAGGATGACCATGCCGGCTCAATCTGAGTTTTCTCTCAGTCTCTATATAGAATTAATTGTGTAAAACCACATAATTATTACCCATTTCTATAAGGAAAATTATGCTCAAGAAGACACAACCAACATATTGAAATAGATCATCTCAGAGATTCAAAGCAGTCCTGCAAAAGCCCGTACTCATTACTAAAACCTGTTCCTCTTGAGTCACTTCTGACTCATAGCAATCCTAGGAGACAAGCTCTAATCCTGACGGAAGCAGACAGCCACATCTTTCTCCCGTGTAACAGCTGGTGGTTTTGAACCACTGACCTTTCATTTAGCAGCCAAGTACTTAACCACTGGCGGTTCCTAAATCAGCACAGTCTCTCATAAACTCAAGACTGACTCAGCACACGTGAGCCATCATTAGTTCTCCAAAACTATTTCCTTTATTGCTTAGCAGCCAGCTTTTAAGAAGTCCATAATCAGAGGAATCAAACTGGCTTCTTAATTACTGAGATCACAAAAAGGGTTGATGGTCCTATTAGAAATAAATGAAGTGTTGACATATAAACTTCTGCAATTTGTCTACGTGAGTCTCTAGAGCTTATTTTCCTGAGTTTTGTATCTGAAACAAAGGTGTCATTTATATGATTATAAGTACATTCTCCTCCACTACAATATAATATGTTACGTACTTTTTAAAAGTTTGTTCTCTGGGAACATAGTATCCATGATGATTTAAGGAGGACTTCTCCATCGTTCTTTAGTTGTCCTTTTGAAAACCTTCTCACAAGTCATGTCATATTTATGGAATTTAACAAAGGTATGATAATCAAGACATCCTTTAAAAATGTATGGCCTTCATTTAGGACATAGGTTCCAAAATCTATTTTATCTCCCTCCCCCTTTTCAGGGAAAAAAACACTCAGCTCCCCCCTGGCAATTAAAACTTTTGTTCTATAGTCATAATACAGGATAACATCTAGGTATGTACTTTTGAAGCCCCCTCCCCTGGATCATTCCAGTGTCCCCAGGGGGTAGTATCAGCCATTTTGGGAAACCCTGTTTTAGCAAATTATATAGAATGTTTATATATCAGAACAAGGACTTTTGTGATTATAACCTTCCATACAGCTGATTCTGACCCAAAGTGATCCTATATCTGGTTTCCCAAACTGTGCATCTTTATGGGGACAGAGAGCATCATCTTTCTCCCAGGAAATGCCTACGGGATTTGAACCACGGACCTTATAGTAAGTAACCCAACACTTGACTCGTAGTGCCACTAAGGCTTCTTTATGATTAAAAAGCAATGGACATCAGTATATGAATCTATTAGCCTTTATTCTCTGGTAACCTTTCCAGGCTATGATTCAGGAAAAGTCCAAATCTCACTTTTTCCATAAGATCCGCATTGTCCTTCAAAACCACGTGAAATATGTGAATGCACACATTATTCCCTATCTTTATTAGTTACTTATATTAGGAAACAAATATCTTATTTCAACCTCTCATCACATAACATAGATTTTCTCCTTAATTTTACTGAAGTTAAAACTGGTGATTATTGATAAATGCCTTCTTTTTATCATTATTGTTTTTTATGTTTTGTGGTAGTCACCTAATCTGGTGTCAATTTAAGGATTAACAGGTAGTGATGGAGTCTAGGCTGTCAATCTGGAGGTAGTCAATGAGACTTCTGTGTGGGCATGGCCTTCTCCTGAGAATTCTGGGAAATCTGGTACTTCCTCCTTGG
>NW_022111300.1:27064455-27096901 GCF_000313985.2 Echinops telfairi | reverse complement strand
AAAATATTTCATAATTACTGTGATTTTTGTTAACATATATCCATGGATTCTTTGATACTGTTTCTTTCTGAAAACATAAGTTAGCTAACTTTCTCTGGTCTTGGCTAAACGCTACCAAGTGTAGAAAAGAAAAATGTTGACATTCTACTGGGGACACCTTACGGTATCATTTCCTTTGATATAATGTGATACATTAGAATACTTCAATTCTAGAGTGTTCTTCACTAAAATTCATAATCGTAATGCAATCTTGAGAAAGTATTATTGTTGTTATATTTAGGTACTGTTGAGTCAGTTCCAACCTATAGAGACCCTATGTACAACAGAAGGAAACAGCCAGGTCCTGTGCCGTCGTCACAATGTTTCTGATTTTTGAGCCTATTGCTATAGCCACTGTGTCAATCCATCTCAGCGTTGATCAATTTTAGACTGAAGATGTTGGTAGAATTTTTCAGTTTCTAGAAATAATTTAAATCACTACATATATTCTATCATCCAAATTTCAGCTCAAAGATGATTTTGCTACAAATTCTGTTTTTTAATAAATGAATTTTTTTTTTTAGAAAACAAAATGAGTACCAAAATATATTTTAACAGAGCTTTGCGGTGTTTTCTGTATATTCTTAATATCATTATTGTGTACTGTAGTCGATGTTTATTCAATAGATCATCACTTCTCTACTGTAGATCGCAGAACTACCATTGTTATGGAAGAAGAGAATACTGAATGACTCACACACATAATTTAATGTTCTAGCTCAGAAATGATATAAAATTATCTCTATCTGTAATAGGAGAGTCAGACATAATCACATGACCCCAATCAACATCAACAATCATCATACAGACAACTCAAAATAACCAGCCCACACAAAAGCGTTTTCTCCCCTTGAATTCTTTCTCCTATCCTTTAACAGTATTTCACTGTGCAATAAATGTCTTCACTAGTCATCTAATTGCCAGGGCACATACCTAGACGGAATTCTTCCTGCCTTTCTCTCTTCTCACTTTCCTTTGTGAGAGCTCTATCGACTCCACCTGACACGTGGCTCCAAAATATGTGTTTTTTTGTCAATGCTGTACACACTCTTGTCAAATGACTCACTCCTGACATAATCACTGTCGTCAATTCAAATTCATCGTCAACTTCAACTCAGACATTTCTCTCATGCATTTCCCCAAATTAAGTCATACAGAGCTTCTAAAAACACAAATGTATCATATTAATCCTTTTCCATTGCCCAATCCCCCTGATTCTCGACATGAAGAATATCACCACGGCCCTACTTGGAAGCATCACAGAACCCATTCTTCCACTTGGTCCTTGCACTCTTGGCCTGGCATCCTGGGTTCGCTCTGTCCTATTTTCCTGCAGTGATACATGAGTCTCTGCAATGAAATCAACCGTGTCCTGCCAGAAGGGTGATCAAAGTGATTTTAGAAGGAATACAGTGTTCCTTAGAAACGAGAAGGGTGAACTTTTGGTTTGCTTCCTTGGGACATGGAATGAGGGGAGATAAAACTAGGAGAGGACACTATGTTTGATAAAACAGAGGGTCAACAAAATGGAATAAAATTCCCAATGAGATAATATGACACAATATCCAGAAAACACTGTAATGAGCATGAAGATGGTGCAGGACCAGGTGACATTTTGTTCTTTTCTAGGTAACGTTACCATGCCACAAAGACAACAACAACCAATTCTTCCATCACCATTTTATCCCATGGTGGAAACTATTTTTCAAGGAAAGTTCTCTGGCCACTGCTACCATGCGCATTCAGGTGGATGGTACCTAAGATTCTGGGCTTCACCAAAGCAGATATCCAAATGGCAAGGAAGTATTTTTGGTTTATTATTGCACTCCATCATTTTTACTCTCTTCATGAGAAAAGAGAATACTTTTTTCTTTCTTTCTTGTAAACAGTTCCCAAGCACCTAGAAAGGTACCATGACTATACCAGACACTGAAAAATCACAAATTTAATGAATACACATTTTTCTTGAAGAAGAATCCTCTCTTACTTTCCCTTGTCACTTCTACAGCTTCTCTAAAATCCCAACTGGGTTTCTTCTTGCTTGGGGGCCTATCAGCCTGCTTGCACTTGCTACCCATTGAAGGCCAAACCCTGCTGAGGGCTGTATAAATATCTGCTGCTGTATATAATGACAGCCTTCAACAATAGCTAAGAGCAGAACACAGCCCAGAGCTCTTTGAAGGCAAAAGAGTGGCAGAGAAAGTGTCAACTGACATTAGAAATTACAATCCTCAACTCCCACTCACTTTAAAACTAACTGCAGAAGCATTCTAACATCAAATGCTACTAGAGTTTTAATGCTCTTCCTAATTCTTTGATTTCAATGAAAACAGTAAGAGACAAGTGAAAATCACAGTGCAGTAAAACAAAGGATAAAAGAAATCAGTTTGTTATTTGTTCATCAGCCTTACCACCTATACTTTTCCACAGAATGAGTCTTGCCATACAAATATAATGAATATATCCTTCTCAATACTGTCTCCTGGGAAACCTACTCTGCATATAAACAAAGAATGCGAGTGAGGTAACTGATCCTTTTTCTATTTTAATAGGTTTGGCAGCAGGATTAGAATGTAAAGGTAAAACATGGTACATTCTCAGTTTCTCTTCTCTCTGAAAAAATGCCCTCTGGATCTATGATGGTTTGCTTCACTGTGCGAAGTGTAAAATTTCTATTTAACAAATCTAATCAGTGTTTAATATCCTATATACTTGAGCAGAGAGCGTTTAGAACAGTGTTGCCAATAGCTATGCCAGCCACTGAGATAGTCCGTCATTTGATTTTTTCTAGAGATTGGGTTGATTCAGTCGGCTTTCCTTTAAGTCTCTGAGATGCACTTCGGGTTGCTTATCACACACACAAGGACAAGTTTCCAACCACTGGATATTCAGGGGGAGAAGAGCAAGGCTTTCTAATCTGGTGAAGGGTTACAGTCTCAGAAATCCAAAGGGTGCAATTCTACTCTGTCCTCTAGGATCACTATGAATGGGAATTGACTGGGCGGCAGACAGTTAGTTTCCTGTTTTTTTACATCAATCCATTAGTTGCTTCTCAACTTGTGGCCCTGGTTAAGATTTGTGATTAGGCTATGACTCTCAGGAGTTTGGCAGTTATGTAATGATGAAATTTGGTATGGTCACATATAATAGCTATATAACAATGTATTCATCCTTCATTTTGTGGTCTCTAGGAGTCACATAAGTCTCCATTTTCACATAAGCTGGCGGTTGGAACTTAACCATGTTGATGTGCAAGAGCTGGTTATTTCCCTTTTGGGGGACTTTTGTATTATTTCTTTCTCTTTGGGGTTTAAGTCCTGGATATGCCTTCTATCAAAATTAAAGACTGTGTTAAAAGCATTCATAGTTCACCCACTGTAATAGGAAATCCTTGGATGGTACAAAGGTCTTGGCTTCTAATCAAAAGGTTAGGTGTTGAGATCCACCCCATTAGATTCAGGTTCAGATCCCCCCACTTCAGAAGAAAGACCTCTCAATTTTATTCTGGCAAGTCAGTGATTGAAAACCCTCTGAAGCACAGCTCTCCTCCAACATACGGGGTCCCACATGGGGTCAGCTCAATGGCAACTGGCTTTTTATGACATAGAACTGTGAAATGGCATAAAATAAAGTGCTAAATTTAATCTAGTAATGCATAACTCTTTATTAAAATGAATATTTCTAGTAATGCTTTTGCTCTTTGGCTTAATTCAAATTAGCTCCTACCTTTTCCTTGATCTAAGGTTTTTTGTCCAATTTTGTGCATGAAATGCATCCTAAACTTTCCAACACCAAATGTCTCTCCATTCTAATCACTCCTAATTCCCACTTTCTACTTCTCTACCTAAAATTAGGTAGGAAAAATAATGGGCACAAAAGGATGTAGTTTCAGAATTTCTTTCTCAAACATGAGCAAAATATTTTATAGTTTACAATGCGGTTTCTTAATATTTAATTTAGCCTCATGTAGTATCTGTAGTAGATGAAATAATTATCTGCAACCATATAGCTACCCTGAATCTTGTTATTTAGTAGTATTTCTTAATTCAAATTTTCATTAATTTTTTTATTATAACTCCTCTACTACCACCATAGTCCCTATATGCATTGCCTAATTATGATTGGCTATGAATTTGACTTCAGGAGATTAAATCTAGGAAAATCAAGTCAAGTCCAAGTCTAGGAAAGCAGAAGTATCCTGACATACCATTCCTTGAGGCTGTGTAATTTGCCAGCAAAATAGATATAGGAGTCAGATAGCTTACTGGAAAAGAAGAGTGGGAAGATTATTGGTGGATAGATCTTAAGAAATGTCAATTGAATAGAAGGGAAGAATTGCAGGGCTATTAAAAAAAAACAGAAAGAAATCTATGGTTATTTTCTCCCTCACCATTCTATGATTGGGGATGATGTCCTTTGATCCATTTTCATGTGCATTCATTTCTTTTTGAGAACAGAGAATGAGTGGGCCTGACGATATTCACTTGGTCATGTAGACCCAGGATTTCCAGAGTAGAAAGGGTAGCTTCATTGCTTTTATTTTAAAAAGGTGACTGCATCAGTGGGCACACCCAAATGATAGACCTTCCTCTATACTCGGTTCCCTCAAATAAACTAACAACCCATGAAACCATAGCCCCATGACTTGGACCAAAGCATTGTGTGCCAGTTTTCTGCAGCAACCATTGCATTCAGGCCAGTTGTGTGTGTGTGTGTGTGTGTGTGTGTGTGTGTGTGGTAGTGGTCATGGTGTTTACATTTGATTAAGTATTCTATTTAAATTCAAGGCCAATCGTTTCTATAATATTTGCATAAAACTCATGTTCTTCACAGGAGTCACTGTGATGGATATCTCAGGTATAATATGTATGAACAAATGGGATATTTATAAGATTCTCATTCTGAGTTCTCTGCACCTGCATCCAGAGGGACAGAGGTTACATTGGCAATTTCATGTAGAGATTCCCGAAGGAAGGAAGCACTAAGGGCATTTAGATATCTTTGCTACTCATGGTCCTTTCCCTGCCCTCGTCCTTGGCCTCATTGAAAGTAAGAAATGGCTTTTTATAATCCACGGAAAGGGTCGTCTTGATATTGAAGAGCAATCAACATATAGAACTTGGAGAAGAGTGTGTTGTGCCCCACATGAATGAACTAAAATCTACTTTTAGAATCATTTTCCCTATGATACTGCTTCTGATTTCAATGGCCTAAAAATAAACCCTTTCTTTTGAATAGGACTCATTTGGAGCCAATGTTCTAAAGACATATGAATGTGAATGCCATGGAATAATTTAATGGAACCGTGCAAAGCAAATAGAGCAGCTCAAGTCCTTGCCAGTGGAGGAGAGGAAACGGAACACCAGCAGCTGAATCTGCACAAGGAAACTGCCCGACTCAAACACACACAGACAGAATCAGATGGTTAGCCAGCGGCCGCTTTTTATACAAAGCAAACAAACACAATTACATGGCGAGGAATATTCAAGCACGGCATAAAAAGTTATCAGAGGGCCTGCAGAGCTTCCCCCTGGAGCTTCCAAGCACAGATTCAGTAGCCAGTAATTTCCACTTTCTTAGATAATGTGCAAGGACCCTGGTGCTGATTAGCCCCTAAATCAAACTCTCCCAGGAAAAGTAAAGCCTTTAATTTTTGTAATGGGCACAGGCGTGATGCTGGTTTCCTCTTTTTCACCTTCAACACTTCCCTAGCAGTTGTAAGACACAATGTGTGCTTGTGTGTTGATGTGTCTTCCTGTGTAAAAACACAAGGTTGAAGACTTTGCTCCTCCGAGGTCTCTAGCAAGACTAATGATTAAATTAGTCGACAAACACTTTCACTTGTGTTGATTAGGAATCTGTATTTTAGATTAGATGATGGGGAAGACTACATTCTTACCTTTCTTTTCATTATCATCCATAATTAAACACTCAACCCCTGCTCATAGATAAGTTGTGCGATGGCTAGGTGGAAAACAGAACAGTGAGAAGGAAGAGGGAGGTGGCGGGGTTCTTGTGGACATGGACAACTTTTCGACCTGAGTTGTGGACCTCTTAAAGAAGGCCCAGGACGCAGACCATGGATGATCATTCAGTGCCTCACATGATAAAAGGAAGATATCAAAGTAGAAGAAATTAATCATTTTAACTGCTTAAAAAAATATATATATATAAGAATTGAAAACAAAAAACAAATTATAATAAATAATTTCATCAAGTGAGCCAAATCTTGTTTATCTGTAAGACTGCTCAATATAACTCAATAACACACCAGCCAAGCTAATAAACAGGGAGATAAAAATAAACAATAAGAAAAAAGAACAAAACAGTCTCACATCAATTATCATTTAAATATTTCATGTTAGATTTACCATCACCTGAGCTAATATATTAACAAATATCAAAAGGACAATGTAATATTTATCTATAATTAGCATTGAAATAAAAAATTATATTGATTATGGTATATAACCAGTACATTTTTCTTACAGGTCTTAATCCAACTATTTCATAATTACAAATGAGCAAACTTGTTTGTTTTCCTGAGTACATATGACACCTGTTATTTTCATAGAGAATGAGATCTTGTTCTTTGTTTTCCTCTGTGTGTATGTACACACACACACACATATACACACACATGCAGAGGCAAATTTAGCTATGAAGATATGTGTCCTATAGAGATATGTGTCATATGTATCTTTATAGATAGCTCTGCCTTTCTTCCTTCATATAGACCATGGTCCAGTTACCTGCATTGACACAGAGCATTACTAAGAACTCAGCTCAGGGAAAATAATAGATTGAAAACATATATTAAGCCAGCCCTCTGGAGTTTTCATGGTCTACTTCTTCGCTGGAAGCAAAGATGGATAAAAGTATTTACCTCTTAAATGTTTACCTAATACTGTATGAGGCAGTGACCTTAAGTGGTCTTTACAGCTCATAGACCACACACACAAAATTATGAATGAGCAATTTTTATTCCCCTGAAACTAATGGTTCTGGCACACTCTTCTCTTCTTCCAGAGGATTGCAAGCAATATGCTCTGGTGAAATTACGATCATTCATAGATGGCAGTGACCAGGTTTCTGAATTCAAACCGAGATGGGAGAGAGGTAGAGGAATAAATAACATAGAAAGACTGTCAGAGTTTTATTAGCAAAGGCTGAGTCAGTTGACTTGGGACTGTAAGCTTGACCTTGAGTAATCAATCAACTAGCAGACATTTAACCAGAACCTTCTCTGTGTCAGGGGTCTAAACTCGAACTCCCCCAAGTGTTAAACAGGTAAAGTCAATGAGCCAATGGGGATAGGTGCTGAATTATTAATATGTATTCCTTCCACAGATAGCAGCTACTCATCACCACTTTTAACCCCTCAGGTCAGAAGACAAAATCCAGTGATCTCATAATTTCTCATATTTTGAGAGAAGTCATAAATCCAAAACTAAGTCTGAAACTTTCATTTAAATAATCATCAGCAACAGATTTAATTTGTTTTTGATATCCAAAGTAAAAATTCACTGCCATCAATTTCAAGTCTATATAAAATTGTCTGATGTTGTGAAGGTCAGCTCTTGGGTTCCCTAGTCCAAAATTTTGTTAAGAGATTGTGCTAGAAATTGGAGAGAGATGTGTTGGAGTATATAATTTAGACCTTGGTCTCAAAAACCTTTCACTAGTGATAAGAAAGTGGAGTGTGCATAGAAATACGACATGAATGATACAGGTAATCTTTCATTCCTTTGCTGCCTCCTTCATACATTCCTTTGTTAAAAAACCTTGTTGTTTTCACCTGAAGTTGAGTCAGTTCTAACTTCCAGCAACCCTATGTGCAAAGAATAAAACACTGCTGGTCTTGTTATCCTCAAAATTATAGCTTTGTTTGAGCCTATTGTTGAAGCCACTAACTCAATTCATCTTGTTGAATGTGTTCCGCTTTTTTGCCTAATTCTTACTTTATCAGGATTGGTTCTTCCAATTAGTAATTCTCAAAGTGGGTGATAGCACCACCTGTGTGGGTACTGGAAGAATTCAGGAAACGTCAGCAGCAGATACCTGCACTTTATCCTGAGGGTGGGCTACAGAACAATTTTTTTTTATTTTCCAGAGGATGATGAGCATTTTTTTTCCTAAAGAGGGGTTGAGGTAGTTAGTTTATTGTGCCAACCTGGCCAATAAACACATGTGGGGTTAATTGAAGGGCGAAGGGATAAATGCCTCAGTGAACCTCACCTTTCTACTTCTCGGGTCTCTTGCTTTCTGATGGTCAGACCAGTGTACAGCTGCCTTAGCCAGTTTCCTGCTTCCACTGGCAAGGCTCACTTCCTGCAAGACATCTCCAAGGAGAAGCTGCATGGACCTACCCCGATGCAGCCCTGGGTGCTGGAGCACCTGTGTGGACACCCTTGCCAGTGCTGAGATGCTTACATGTTCACTGACTCGGCTTTCCTCCTTCAGTCGGCATCATTGCCTCTGTTTTGTGAGATGGAGGAGGACTTTGTGGATTGGTGTTGGACACATGGGTTAATGAGTTAATGTTGGATTCATGGGCTTGGGCAGCACTTTATTGGGATGTTTTCTTGATGCACCTTTAACCTTTATATAAAACTCCCTTATACATGAGTTTCTGTGGATTTGTTTCTCTAAAGTACCCAGACTAACACAGGGGTGATAGACCAAACAAGTTTGGGATCTCTGTTCCTGATAACATGACAAACATACGTGAAATCAAGTCTTCCCATCCCTCCTTCTTAGGAGCCTTCAGGCTGGACATTGTCCAAGACAAGTCTGTTCTTCTATAAATCCATGGAATATTCCCTAGTCTTTGTTAGCATCTTATTTCAAAGGTATCATTTTTTCTCTCTTTCTTATTTCCCAACTTCCACATGCATAGGTGGTGATTGAAAATACCATGGCTTGGGTCATGTACTCCTTAGTCTTCATAGCAAAATCGTCACTTTTTACCACTTTAAAGAGGTTCTTTGCCGTGGATTCGCCCAGTGCAGTATGTGTGATTTCTTGACAGCAGCTTCTGTGGACGTTGATTGCTGATCCAAGTAAAAAGAAAGTCTCTAGTTTCTCACTGGCCGTGAGTCGATTCTGCCTCCTATTGACTCTGTAGGACCGAGTAGAACTGTCCACTTGGTTTTCTGTGACAATCAGTCTTTAAGGGAACGCAAAGCTGCGTCTTTCTCTGGGGCAGCAACTGGTAGCTTGGAACCACTGACTTCGCCATTAACAGCTCCATGTGCCCCAGAGCACCGCGTAACAAGTAAACATGATCATTTCGGGGCTTTTTTTTCCTTACTCATGATACTGCTCATTAGTTCACTGTTAATGACTTTAGTTTTCTTTATTTTGAGTTATAATACATACCAGAAGATGTAATCATTGATTTTCAATATTAGGCTTTTCAAGACCTCTTGACTTTTGGCTTCTTTTAAACAGTAATTTACTCTTTTTTCCCTTACTCTGCTTGCCATGGTTTCTCCTAGCATCCTCGCTTCAGGCCAGTCGCTCCTCTGGAGGATTCATTTCAGTGGCTTTTGTTCTCCCATCTGATCCTCTTGCTCACAGATGCAAATCCAGACGTCTAAGTTTCTCCTTTGCCGCTTCTTCTGGTATCTCACAGGCAGCCCAGGATTGAGCTCTTTTAATCACTCCAGACTTCCTTATTTCCGTAAATGGTGTCATCTTTCCGTTTCCTAAGCCAAAAACGTCACCCACCTTATGACACTCCACTCTCTTCTGAATCCCCAGGGTCTTCCCAGATTTCTTAAGACCCCCTTGTAACTAACTACCTGTGTAACCGGGCTGTGTCAAGCCCTCGTAACTGCTTCGCTTGTTTGGAGTCCTGGACCTCCCTGATGATTTCCCACTCTATAGCCCGGGTGACATTTTTGAAAGTTAAGTTTTTGCAATAAATCCTCTCAGGTCCTTCCCTTTGAGCCCAACGTTAAAATTCATCACTTAAACTATAAGTCTCACAGGCACCCCCACACACCAGTGCAGGCTATGTTCCAGCCATGTAGAATTTCCTTTTCCTGTCAGGGGTATTTTTCCTTTTAGTCTCTATAGCTTTACAAGTGCTGATCATTCCCTTCGTCACCCTAAGATCAACCTTGCTCCCCCAACTTATGTTCATGCTCACTAGGTGTTGTTGTGTACCCTGGAGTTGATTGGAGTTGACAAAGAACTACTTCACAGGGGTTCCTAGGTTGATCATTTAAGCGGAGGGCTGGTGGCGCAGAAGTTACGCACTGGGGTTGCTAACTGCAAGGTCGAAACCAACAGACCCTTTCAGGGAGAAAGACGGGACTTTCTGCTCGCTCCTGTAAAGAGGTGTGGAAACCCAAAGGGCAGTTCTCCCCATGGTGAGTTGGAACCGATTTGATAGCAGTAAAGCGGGGAATCTATTAAGGGAGCAAGTCACCAGTTCCCTTCTCCATCGGATCATTTGCTCAGGTTTAAGCCTTCAAACTTTCAGTGAGCAGCTAAGTCCCTAAGATTGCACTCTCAGACTTTCTTTTCATCAAATAACTCACAACAAACTCAGTGCTATGGAGCTGATTCCAACGCACAGACTTTCTCGTCTCTTCTGTGGAGGACACTTTCTCCCTCTAGTTGCCAAGGCTGCCAGCTTTACTAAAACAGGCTGCCTTACCTTTTCTCGATGGACCACAGGTGGGTTCTAAAATGGACCTTTTGGTTAGGAGCCCAGTATGTAAGTCCTTGTGTCAGTAAGGGTTTCACCACCACCTAGTGCTTCCTAATGTCACCACTGGAGTCAGGAATGTCTCTCCCCGCTCCTGTGGTACTCCTTCCACATTTGAAGGCACTTGTTGATCGCTTCCATACTGCCTTTCAAAACGTTTTCTTCTTTCTCTGAGCTGCATTAACCATCCAGTGTGACTCTGGCTTTGAAACTTCCTATTGGTATTATGTTTAGAGAGGTGTGGTCTGCAGGGAGAGCCGCAGTTGTGGGGACAGGCGCGGCCATTGGGATCCCACGTGCTGGACTGAGGTCAGATCACTAAGGCCAATGGCAATCATGGTACATCAGTGTCCAGAGGATACCCAGGGTAATTTTGGACAAACAATTTGGAAAAATCTTCTTCTTGTTGACTTTTATGCATCTTTAGAGGCAGTGAAGTCCCTGAACTCCATAATAAAAATGATAAACTCTCCCATTGTGAGAAAACAGAAAGCACACATGAGATGATACAATCTTTAAGTTACCATAAAACGCAGTCTTCTCCAAGGGCTACCCTGAAGACTTGCAGATAATACGCTCTCTCATCTCATCACATTTATAGTCAAAAGCATCTTAGCATATAGCATTTATTAGTCAATCCTGTAGTGTTCTGGCAATATTACAAATACCCTTGACTAGAAGTGTTCTTCCCATGCTGCACATATGTAGGTTATCTTGAACACATCCAATGAACGTTTAAGACCAATTTAAAACCCATCTTCGATCTGTTCCTTTTTTCTAATGATTCCACAGTTGAGTTTGGGACAAAATGTTTATATTCATGTAGACAGCCTAGAGATAAATGGTAACAATTAGAGACTATAAAATCAAAACACAAACAGAGGCATTTTCTAACAGACTCATGGTTTGATAGGCTCTTAGTTACTCCACGGTACCTTCTAATTAGGCATAGTTTATATAGTTCATAGACTTTCTTTCCTCCTCTGGAGGCCATCTCTATGGGTCCACCAGAAAAGAAAACTGAGTTTTGTTGTCATTGAACTCCATACTTACCGGTGTCAATTGCCTCACTTGGTTGTCGTCTCAGCCAAATGTCTTCTCTTTCCATTTCCATTTAAGTTTCCTCTGGAAACGTGCATTTGCTGCTCATTCTAGAATGGATTGGGACACATAATTGTTCATGTGGAATTATAGGCTGACTTAAAAAAAAAGGCTTAAGGAAAGATTTCCCCCTACTTTTATAAATCTCATGACTTTTCTTTAGATTTCATTGATGGGAAGACCAAGCTGGAGAAATTTGTAATCAAGGACACTTCATTTTTGATTTTGTGATGTTTGACTTTCATTTTCTTTAGCTTGTTGTCTTTTCCCTCACTTTTTAAAAAAGATGCTTCCTGCAATCAAGGGACAAAATAGTAAGCGATGTGTTAACAAGATTTCATATGCCCTATTTTAATTGTTTCTGCCACAATTTGCTATTATTATTGCCTAATATAGTAATTCTTATTTTGAAGAGTCAACTACCCAGAAAGAAATGTGTCCCCCCCTCAACTCTCCCCGCCACGGCCACCTCACATGTTCACGCAATACAAAGACTGATCCCTCAGGATACAATTGTAGAGCTTTCCAGAACCACTCAAAGCTATATTTGCTCATTTTCACTGGACCTCCTTTGGCATAGGTCATGCACTGTTCTAATCAAAAGTTGTTGCTTAATGTGTTGAGCTTGGCAGCTTTTGACAAATAGTTTACCCATACCCACTAATGGAGATGTGCCAGGCAGAAGGCTAAGAGTAAAGTCATATACAAGCCACCTAGATTACCCAGCAGCCACTTTATTTGAGGGCTGTGACAAGAATCTCTTAATGGAAGAAAATTTACAGTGTGCGTTTAAAAGCTTTTTCTTTTTTTCCTCCTTTTGCCTATTTCTGCACTTCTTTGATCTTCTCTGCTACTCCCATTTCCACCTGTTTCTCTCCTCTTTTGACCTATGGAAATAGTAATGAATACTTGCAAGAAGGAGCTTCAATCAGCCAGGTCTTCACTTTCAGAAAATTAGCTAAGGGGTACACGACTGGTGACCATCTGTATGAGGAATTCTGGAATAGAGAACAGAGAATAAAGTCTTTCATCCCTCCATGCCATAGGCCTAGGAATGGTGGGAAATTCACCACATGATGGTCTGACCAAATTAGTTCACTCTTTACTTCGTTAGCTATTTCTTTACAAAGCCAGAAAGCTTTTTATGACATTGTCCTTTTCTGACTGCCTCTGTACTTCTACTTCTAATATGAAATCTCAGTATCTTTGTCTTACTCATCAAAATTCCCCTTGGCCTTTGAAATAAATCTCTTCATTGGAGTAGAAAATGTTGATAGATTACTTAATCTGCTGCCTCTGACCTTCATCTAAAATAGTCTTAAAGATATAGAATAGCTAATGTGAAAATAGAAATTAAGACAATAATCATTGATACTGATACACATATTTTACATGTGCATATTTATTACTCACAAGTTTGTAGAGTCATTATTTTGATTGCATAAAAAATGAAAAGGTAATAGGGGATGGGATTATTTTTTCCACTACAAGTCAGCTAGGGTCAATATAATGGCCAATGAAAATAATCAGTACCCTATGTAATGCCAATTACAATTTCAGTCTGCTCCCTCATTGATTAATAACTACAACTACTCAAAAAAAAAATCCCTGCACTGTTGGAAATATTTCAGTTAATGAGTGTTTTTTAAAAAGAACTTCCAGGAAAGATCATTTTCAAATTATTTTACTCCATAACTTAATAAAATTTCTGATTTTTAAAATTTTTCTTACTCACCCACCTCCACCTTTTCTTGGCAATTCCTGCCTGGAGAAGAGGGAAGGTGATTCCTTATGTACCGGTTGGAGAAGAACCATCTCTTAGAAGTACAAGCTGCACTTCATCAGAATAGACCTCTAATATTTTATCTAATATTTGATCTGAATTTCATGATGTTTACAATCTAAAGTTTTGGGATTAGTGGTTGGTAATTGGTGTGAAATACCTGGAAGACCTGGTCAAATAGGTAAACACAGAGTTCAGAAGTTCTAGAGGTGATTGTGCTGGGGTTGAATCAGTGTTGCCCCAGCACTTGCTTAGCTTTTTCCTGTGAGGTCCACCTCTCTGTTCAGCGCATGGAGCCTGTCTTCGTGCACCTCGCTCCACAGCTCGCCTATGGCTATAACGAATTATACCTAGCTCCTTGGTCTAGTGCACAGAAACATAGCACCAAAGAAACTAACATGTCGCTGCCAGGGGTCGAGTCCAGTTCAGAGTGACCCTATTGGTATACTCAAACGCATGCCTATGTCACCCTCAAATGTACACCTATATCTCCCTGGCTGTTTCTAAAGACAATAGGCAAAATAGGTGTCACATAAATACCTTAAAATTATAAGCAAACTATCTATTCTACATATATATGCACCAATCTTCCCATCTGTCTGCAAATATATGTGAAGAAAGCCAAATATATAAAATGTAAGTATATGGGTATATAGATAACTGTATTTATACACACACGCATATGCATGGGAATATTTCATTATTTTTTCATTCAATGTTTATGCAAACTAAAGTGTCCCCCCTCCCCCGAGTGTGTGTGCTTGTGTGTGGGGTGTGTGTTTTCTTCATCGTCTTTCTATTTGTCTCTCTTTTTTCTCCCCAACTATGCTCGGTGGCATAATACTTAATTGGGGAACAGATTGTAAAAGTCCCTTACAGGATGACTTTCAGGTTGAAAAAGAATCGTCCTCTAGCGAAAGACATAGATATGTCATATATTCTTCATATTACTCTCATTTTCTCCCTGTCTTTTGAAGTCTCGGAATTGCTTTTAAGTCTACTCTATCCACTAATGCATGGATTACCCTTTCCCAATAATTTTCTTTCATTAATAATAATACTAACTCTAGAATATTCTCTTTTCAAACGAGAGAAATTTAAGATTCAAATAAGCCAATACTTTACAAAGACTTACTTTGTCTACTGTTAATTCCCTCAACATTTTACTACTCTGTTGAAAGGTGCCAATATTTACACTGCACATGGAGTTTGGTGCTATAAACAAAATCATCATCTGGAATAGAATAGAGGAAGAAAGGAAGATGATTACAGTATACTTCAGCAGAAGATGATATGGGTTGCTTGAATAGGGTGGTGGGGTGGGAAGCAAAAAGACCTTTAAATGAAGCAGATAAAGGTTGAAAAGGTGAATGCAGTAGTGCATCACTCTTAATGGCTACAGAATGAATGCTTTTGAAGCTTATAGACCAGGCTGAGGGAGGAGTCATGGAGGAAGAGATTGCTTTGCCTTGTGTGTAGCGGCAGAGCTCAGAAAACCTTGTGGAAGCCACTGAGTACACCAGACTAGTTAGTGGCTTTATATATTTAATACAAGTAGCCCCTAAAAATAACAATAAATAAATACAAGTAGCCCCTGAGTTACTAACTGCAGACTTCTGGATGACAAACTAACCACTAACGGGTGACCTCTACTTCTCCTTTGAAGCTATATAAACCTGCCCTCACTTTGAAATGTTGAGTCAACCCTCACTCCTAACAAATTCTTCATCACAGTCACCTTCACGTGCTGCCTGTGAACCCTTTAATTATTGAAAAAACTTCCATTTTTTTTTCTACAAAAGTAAGACAAAGAACTTTATGTACCTGTTCCAACTTAACTTTAAATACTTAAAGACATTGGAACAAATCATTTTTTTGTAATCTGGACAACCTCGGTGGAAAGGAGGAACATTTTAGAAAGGGAACAATCCAGTAATTGGGAAATCAGTATCATAGAAGTAACAGGATCTGATTAACTGATTTGCTATTGAGACTTTAAAAACAGGATGGATAATTTGTGTCCCAAGCTCACACTCTCAATAATAAGCACAAGAAGGAAAATGAATTCAGCTCAAAAGACTGATGAAGTCCCCCTGCCAGCATGCTTGCTCTGCCAATGGCTTGCCCTTTTTGATTGCAGCTTTTAATGGTACCACTCCACTTTAGCAGGGAGCACGACACTCTGTTTGTGTGGTCATGTGGTGCTTCTTCCCTAAATCCAAAGTGTTTTATACCTTCAGCTACCAAAGGAGTTGCCACTTGGCAGCATTCCTCTTTCATAAGTCATTTTAAAATGTCTTATGTATCATTTTATGACAATTTTACAAGGTTTTTCTAGGTGACCAGTTATCCCCTGATGATATAACTAATGATTTTACTTCCTAATTTTCAAAGTTCTATGGATTCATATTATAATGAAACCCATAAACCTCATAAGACATGTAATGACAGCAACCCTGGTGTTCTAGAGGGGAAAGAAAAGTTCCAAATGTCACTAGAGTATTGGTGGGACCTTGCAATACGGCCGCATTACAGTTTGTAGATATTCATGTCGGTGGCCAGTGGCACAGAATTCATAAGAGCATGAATTACCATTAGGTGGGCAAGGTGAAGAGAATGGTCAGGAGGCAGTGGCTGGCTCCTCGGAGGTGAGCAGTGGGTCGAATTTCAAGCAATGTGACCTAAATGCAAAAAGGAAAACTATGGGGCATGAATTCCTCTGAGATTCCACATAGCTCTCCAATTGCTAATCACTTTTCTCAAGAAAAAACTCCTGATACGTATACACTAAAATTTCTAGTTTACTGACTCCTATGCTGGGCACCATGAGGATGCACATGGTTCTGATTCTGTGTGGAACCAGCTGGCTTATTTCAGACTCAGTCTTGTGTAGTACAGAACAATTGAAGAAAACATATTGTGTCATGTTAAATTAAATATGATGGAAATGAAAAGGCACAAGGTTTGAACAAAGTAAACAGGAATTCTGTTTTCAGGTGAGCAGCAATGTTTTATTATTTTTGTTGATAAATCACTTTATGTGACCTTTTTAAACTATTACAAATAAAAGCAAAAGAGTGATATTTGTGTAAAATGCTCTAAAAATACCTTTTTAATTCCACTATTTCGATTTTATTCGACATCATTAAAAACTAATAGAATTGCACGCTGTTCCTGTTGTTGGTAGGAGCCATGAGTGAGCTGTGATCCACAATTGCCCTTTGCACAATGGAATGAGACCCTTCCCACTCCTTTGCCATCTATCTGCCTCACTGTTCCTACACCAGAGCCCATTGATACAACTCTGTGTCCATCCAGCTCATAGAGCGAGGGCTTTCCTCTCCATCACTGCCTCTCCACTTTACTAAGCATGATGTCCTTCTCCAGGGACTGGTCTCTCCTGGCATTATGTGCAAAGTATTTAAGACGAAGTTTTGCCATCCTTGACTCTAAGGAGCTCTCTGACCTTGCTTTTCCAATATAGAGGGGTGTGTCCTTTTTGCATTCCATGGTACTTTTAATATTCGTCTGCAGCACCACAGTTCAAATACAACAATTCTTCTATGGTTTTCTCTATTTTGTCCAACTTTCACATGCATATGATGTGATGGAGAATACCATGGCTTGAGTCAGGTTCCCCTTAGTCCTCAAAGTAACATCTGTACCCTTCAATACTCTAAAAAGGTCTTGTGTAGAAGATTTACTTAATGCAAGTCATCTTTTGATCTCTTAACTGCTGCTTCCGTGAGCATTGATTGTGGAGCCCAGCAAGACAAATTCCCTGACAACACCAACTTTTCTCTATTTATCATGATGTTACCTATTGGTCCAGTTATGAGAATTTGGGTCTTCTTTACATTGAGTTGTAATCCTTGCTAAAGGTTGCAATCCATGATCTGCATCAGGAAGTGTCCACCTCCTACCTTCAGCAAGCGACTTTATTTCATCTGCATATTACAGATTGTGAAGAAGCCTTCCTCCAACCCTGATGCCACATTCTTCTTCATATGAGCCAACTTCTCTGATGATTTGCTCAGCATACAAATTGAACAAGTATGATCAGAGGAAACAAACCTGTCACACACCATTCCTGATTTTAAACCAGTACGTCTTCTGTTTGCCAAACTGCCCCCTTGAAACATGCGTAATTTCCAAATGAGCTCAATGAAGTGTTCTGGAACTCCCATTCTCCTCAAGGTTATCCATAGCTTCTTATGATTCACATAGTCAAACACCTTAGCACAGTCAATGAAACACAAGTAAACATCTTTTAATATTTCTTATATTCTAGCATTGCTTTGAGTCAAGATCTATATGGCATCAGTAATGGTATTCCTGGTTTCATTTCCTCTGGAGTCTGGCCTAAATTTCTGACAGTTCTCTGTCAAAGTACTGCTGCAACCGATGTTGGATTATTGTAAGCAAAAGTTTACTTGCATGCAATATCAGTGATATTGTCCTATAATTTGAGTATTCTTTTGGGGCATCTTTTCTCTGGAATGGGCACAAATACAGATCTCTTCCAGTCAGTTGACCAAGTAACTGTCTTCCAAATTTACTGGCATAGACGACTGAGTGCTTCCAGTGCATCTTCAGTTTGCTGAAACATTTTAATTGATAGTTTATCAATTTTCTGGAGCCTTGTGTTTGGCGAATGCTTTTGTGCAGCTTGAACTTCCTCCTCCAGGACCATTGCTTCTTACTCATAGACCACTGGTTCTTTTTCGTGCAGTGCCTTTGTTTTCTTTCCATCTCCTCTTCATGCTTCCTGTATCCATCAATATTTGGCTCATGAAATCTTTCAGGATTGCAACTCAAGACTTGAACGTTTTTCTTGAGTTCTTTCAGTTTTAGATACACTGAGCATGTTCTCCTCTTTCTTTTTTAATACTAGGTCTTTGCACATAAAATTTGGAATTGTCTTCTGAAACTGCTGTTTGACATTTTCTATTCAATTATTTGACTCCATTTGCTTTAGCTACTCTGTGATTAAGGGCAATCTCTTCTGACATTCGCTTTTAATATTTTTCTTCTTTCCTGTCTTTTTATAAAATTATTTTTGGGGCGCTCATATCAAAATCCATACATCCATCCATTATGTCAAGCACATTTGTACATTTGTTGCCATCATCATTTTCAAAACATTCACTTTCTACTTGAGCCCTTCTTATCAGCTCCTCATTTTTCCCCCTACCTCCTCCTGCCCCTCACGAACCTTTGATAATATATAAATTATTATTATTTCATCATTTCTTACACTGTCCAACATTTCCCTTCACCCACTTTTCTATTGTCCATCGCCTAGGGAGGGGGTTACATGTAGATCCTTGTAATAGGTTCCCCATTTCTACCCCTCCTTCCCTCCACCCTCCCGTTATCGTCACTCTTACCAGTGGTCCTGAGGGGTTCATCTGTCCTGGATTCCCTGTTTCCAGTTCCTATCTGTACCAGTGTACATCCTCTGGTCTAGCTGGATTTGTAAGGTAGAATTGGGACGATGATAGTGGGGGGTGGGGTGGAGCAGAAACATTAAAGAACTAGAGGAAAGTTGTCCTGTCTTTTTAATGATGTTTTGCGTTCTTCATGAATGATGGTCTTGATGTCCTCCCACAGCTCATCAGACCTTCTCTCATTTGTGTTTAATACATCAAATCTGTTCTTGAGATGCTCTGTAAAGTCAGATAGGATAGACTCAAGGTAGTATTTTGGCTTTTGTGAACTTGTTTTAATTTTATTCAGCTTTATTCTGAACTTACATATGAGCAGTTGATGGTCTGTTCCACAGTCGGCCGTGGTCTGGTTTTAGCTGCTGATACTGCGCTTCTCCATTTCATTTTCTCTTCCAACAGATGCAGTCAATTTGATTTCTGTGTGTTCCATCTGGAGAAGTCCATGTTTATAGTTACCTTTTGTGTTGTTGAAAAAAGGTATTAGCTCTGAACATCTCATTGGTATTATAAAATTCTATCATGCAATCTCCAGCTTCGTTTTAACACTTAGTCCATATTTTCCAAGTACTATTTGTCTTTGTTTTCAACTTTTGTATCTCAATCACAGATGTCTGATTGCATGTCTGATCAATTTCCGACTGAAGTCCTTTGGTAGAATTCTCTAAGTTCTCCATCATTAATTTTGTGAGGGTTCATAAATTTGAGTTATAGTGTTATTGATTGGATTTCCTTGACGGCATACAGATAAAATCCTATCACAGACAGCACTGCACCTCATGAAGAATTTATGGAGATCCTTTCTAAATATGAATGCTTTGCCATTCCTCTTGATTGTTTGCCTCCTGGCATATGAAATCATATGATTTTGTGATTCAAAATGGCCAATACTAGTCTATTGCTGCTCACGGATGCCTAGGATATCAATCTTTATGCATTCCATTTCATATTTCACCATTTCCAATTTTCCTAAATTCATACTTTGCATATTGCAAGTTTCAATCATCAGATTTATGCAAGTGTCTTTCTTTACCTGGAGTCGTGCCCCATCAGCAAATGAAGATCCCGATGACCTCGCTCCCACAGGCTTTACCCGACTCATGTCATCAGGGTGACTGTCCTCCAAGAAATCAGGTCCTCTGCAGATACATTTCCAGGAACCTTGGACCTGAGGGCCCATCCTCCAGCACTATCTCTGGCAAGGTTTGGTTTCCTTTCTTTAGGTTTCCAGTATCTGACAATGCTGTTCTTAGTCTGGGTGATCCACAAAAACCTGTTCACTTTGGATGACCCTGTTGGCATTTGAAATGTCAGTGGCATAGCTTCTAGCATCACAGCAGTGCATGAGCCACCACAGGACAAACTGACTGACAAGTGGTGGGAATGGATTAATATTTTTTTCTCCAATATTTAGTTTTCTTTATGCTTGGCTTAGTGGCCAAATCTAAAAAACAAAACAAAACAGAAAAAAACAGGCTGTATAATTAGTTGTAAAAGGCTCACAGTTTGTTTTTTGTTTTGTTTTTGAGTCTTCCACGTGAATTCATATACTGGAGTCAAGTTCAAGAATTTTATTTTGATTTTTTTTAATTCTGACAATTTAATGGTAACTGGAAATAGGTACTTGTACATTGCTGATTTTTGCTTTCATAGTGTTACAGTATCCATAGCTTAACACTACATTTTTGAAATCAGAACCGGGAATACATTTTGTTCATTAACTTAGAAGTAGTATTTGTCACATAATGTGTTATCCTAAAGAGTTTAGTAGATTCCAGGAAGAGTTAAAGACTTCTCAACAGAGGTAAACTAGGTAAACTTAACCTATTAAGATACGTGTGTTATTGTTAATTGCCAGGAAGTCAAAAGCCAACTGTTGGTGATCCCATCTGTCTGGCATCATCCCCAGGCTTGCCTGTCGTTCAGGTTATTTTTCCTTGACTAATTTTCAGAAATTGATGCCTTTCTCCTTAATCCAGGCTAGTGAGGAAGCCCCCTCTGAAACAATTTTGTGATCTTAGAGTGAGTTAAATGTCCTGAGCAGGTAATCTTCCCTGCCACCCACCCCGCCCCAGCCCCTGAAAAAAACAAACAAAAAAACCCTCCAAACATTGCATTGACTCCATGCTGACTTACAGTGACACCGCCCCCTTCGCCACCGCACACCCACTGCCTGTGGTTTTGAACTGACCATGCAGATCACAGCCCAAAAATTGATAGAAAAGAGAGTGAGGTTGGGGGGAAAGGACCACTTGGTACCCTAACTACATTTGGGAACTCCAATGACAATCCAGGTGTCCTTTTGCCCTACATTTATCCTTGACATTATGACACGACATTTTGGAGCCTTATTCAGAGAACTTGCTTGATTTTGAACATTTGGGTTTTCCTCTGGGATAGTCAGTCTCTCTTGAGGATGTCATTTGGCTGACTTAGAAAAGGTGGCATGCTTACATGTACAACGCTTTCTATATGTTGTCCACCATGTGGCTCCATTCTTAACCCAGATGATTTTATTTTAATCTCTTTCCTATTACAATGATTGTGAATCAAAGATAAGGGATGATATTAGTTTATATAAAAATGAAAAGTCATGCAAAAAATGGTCTGTCTGATTACAGTGGTAACATATGCATTGCAAAAAAAATAAGTGCTTTTTAAAGTATTTGCTTTGTTTCTTAATGCTACTATATTAGTAATAGTTACTTCTATTATAATGGGTGGTGTATTAGTCTCGGTACTTTGGAGAAACAAATCCACAGAGACTCATGGATAAGAGAGAGTTTTATGTAAAGAAAATGTGCATCACGAAAACATCCCAACCCAACACCAGTCCACAAAGTCCTCCACTTCACAAAACAGAGGCAATGATGCCGACTGCAGGAGGAAAGCTGAGTCAGTGAATGAACAAGCATCTCAGCACTAGCAGGGGTCTCCACACAGCTGCTCCAGAACCCAGGGGTGCATCGGGATAGGTCCATGTAGCTTCTCCTTTGGGCTGTCTTGTAGGAAGCCAATTTTGCAAGCTGAAGCAGGGAACTGCTAAGGCAGCTGCACCTGGTGCAACCATCACAAAACAAGAGACCCGAGAACTAGAAAGGCGAGGCTCACCACCCATTTATCCCTCCGCCTTTCAATTAGCCCCACATGTGATTATCGGCCAGGCTGGCACAATTAACTAACTCAGGTGGTTTTAAAAAATAGATTTGTTTTTTCTTAGTTTAGCAGACTAGAGGACTAACTCCCAGGCCACTGGCTCCTCAGGAAGGTGCTGCTTCTTGTTGGGTCTGGGCAGGGGGAGGTCCTTGACACTCTCAGCTCCTGTGTTGAAGTTCCTTGGTGATTTTCATGTGGTATGGTATCTATCTTCTCCCATCTGTACTTCAGTTTCCAATCTTTGTTTTTTTTTAAACACTCAAAAGTAATTGGCTTAAAAGACATCCTACACGCGTATGACTTTATTTATTTAAAAACTCTACTTCTAAAATGGAGTAAGCCAACATGTCTAGGGGTGAGGATTTGCAACATACATTTTGTGGGACACAATTAAATCACACAATATCTTAAGAATGACTGAAGGAAAATTGTGTTTGTACCATTGCATTGTGTTCATGGATTCTTATTCCGAACAAAAGACAAGTGAGTTTCATTTCATTTTATTCCTTGAATGTACTCACCTTATTTGACCTTGTTTATAAATCAGTAACTTGGTGAAGGAGTGGTCTTGCTATTTACAACAGCATGACATGTAGCATCAGCCTCACTGAAGGGTCAGTTATGGATCAGTGACCTAAAGAAGCTTGGGGCTTGAAACATCAGAAGGAGACAGTGGCACTTCAGCCAGACTCTGTGTGCTGTGGTTCTGAGTAAATCATTTGATCTACTACAGACATGAGAGATTGACAATTCTAATCCTATGTTGCTGATAATTTAAATTAAATTTGCTTGTAGGATATCATACTGTTGAATGTGCATTAGAATTTAAATTATGAGCACTAGGTTTGTAAAAGACTATGGTTGCAATGAAAGTCTCAAACCTAATTTTGAGGATCCACATTGATAAAGCTCCTAATGAATTCCTTCTGACCATTCATTGGCCATGTGAATGGCTTGCCCCTTGGGCAAAGTAGATTACTACCACTCCCTTAGCCAGTAGAGGCAAGGGCTACCTAGCTATGGGGGCTAGTTTGGATTGTATAAAAAATCATACACTTAATCAGACTACCTTGGTTGGAGGGCCCTGAACTAACCTTGCAAGCTTTTCTGCCCAGCATTAATGAGTGTTATAGCCATGGTCCTATTCTTACTTCTGTAATCCTGCCTGCTATTGTTATGGGTTGATCTGCTGCAAATTAGGCTTTTGTGGCATTTTCTGATGAACTCCTATGCTCGATTTAAGCAGCCTGTTCTCTGTAAATTGTTGGACACCATGATGGCTTTGTCTTGGTCTGTAATCTGTTTCAGACTTCATAAATGTATCTCTGTCAATTCTATTTGAGATTTAGTGTCTCGTTTGCCTCCTACAATACTTGCTTTCAAGACAGTTCCAACTTTTAACAGCTTTATTTATGACAAAAGGGAATATCCAGTCTTGCATTATGCTCACAATTCTTTCTGTTTGAGCCCAAGGTTATAGCTACCATACCATCTCATAGAGAATCTTCATCTGTTACCTACCCCCTAATTTACGTCTCTTATATAATGTGTAATACCATTTTCTAGGGATTGTTTCCTCCTAAAAACATGTCGAAAGTCAGAAAAATGTTCCAGTGGGATTTCAGGGCCTTATTTAAGACTCATGTTTCTTTATTCTAAGAACCGTTCTAATTGTATCTCTTCCAAGAATTATTTCGTCATTAAATTAGAGTCTATGGTATCCAAGGGCAAAAGGATCACTGATGATCTAGTAGGTTCCTAAGTTGGGCTGTAAGTACATCCTTTGTAGTTAGAAACCACCAACCGCTGCACAGGAGAAAGATGAGGGTTTCGACTCCCCCTAACAGCTCGTAGCCTTGGAAATGCACAAGGGAATTTGTGTTCCGTCCTGTCGGGCCACTATTCGTCAAAATGCAGTGGGTGGCAATAAGCGTGGTATGCATTCACTATTCTTTGCCAAGACCCTATTTTAAATGTACCTCTTTTTTGGTTTTCCCTTTTTATCGTCTAGCTCTTGCATACATATGAGGTAATTTTTGAAAGCATGGGATAGATCCGACACACCTTAGTCTTCACAGTGACATTTTTAAAAGACTTTTAAGAGGTCTTTTGCCACAGGTTTGCCCAGTGAAAGACATGCTTTGACTCATTGAATGCTGAATTCGTGAGTAACGGGCGTTCAGACAAGAAAAATCACACTCTGGACCAGTCCTGGTGAAGCTGCAATCTGCAGATGACTCAAGCTTGCTTTCTGCATGTGGAGAGGGCTGGAAGCAGTTCCTGTGGAAGATTCGAGAATAGAGCCTTCAGCGCTGATTAAAGATCAACATAAAGAAAACCCAAATCCCCACAAATTACCCAATAAACTTTATCATGATAAACAGAGAAAATATGGCAGGTAGGAAGAATGATTTTTATATTAGTCTTAGATCATTTTGCATGTACATGGATTATACATATGAACATTAAGCCCGGAGTGACTAAGAACAATGTTATTTCTCTAGTATGCCCAAAGAAGATGTCTCTATCATACATTGTTTTGGTTTGGGGTTAACTTAATTCTGTAGATAGATTTTAATGCTAGCTGGGATCTCTTATTTATTACAATTTTTGGTGCCCATATAAAGTTTAATGTGGATTGCAGAGAAGTCAGAAATTTGCCTTGTGAAACTTCCTTGCAGCAAATGAAAAAAGAAAAAAAGAACACAAATATCATTGGATTTTATTCCAGAATTATATTGAATCATACTGTAATTTCACTACATGAAGCCTGAGCCAATTTGGACAGGTTGAAAAGAAAGGAAAAAAAACATCTTTAAAAACATTCTTGGGCCTGTTGCTTGGGTGAAGCCTGTTGGGAGGAGGTAGATGCAAATATAAAAGAGAAACCAAGCTGTCCCTGTTTCCTCCTGAGCTCTTTTGCCAGGGAGAAGGAATGAGCCTAGTATCTTCAGAAATGGATTTATCAGTTGGTTGGGGGCCAAACACAAAAGTATTACTGTGAAGAGAGACTTACCATTTGTTAATCATCTCCAAGGGAATTAAAGAAGTAGGCAGACATACATTTATGTTTGGGCTATTGCTTAACATGAATAATACCATATTCTCATTGTGCCTGTTGGCATTTTTGTTTTTCTGCTTGTCCTAGCAATTCTTATTAAGGAACGCTATTCCTCTCATCACAATTTGTCCCCCTAAAATTGATGTTATTGTTCTTTCAATCATCCTATATTAGCTTTCCAATGTTATATAACTTAAGAAGCATATCTAATTTATGAGTATTGATTCAAAACTTCAAAGTGTAGAAATATTAAATAAGTGACCTTTAAAATTATACTGAGGAACAATGTTTAAGAACTACAAATAACCTTGCTTTGAGTTCCATATCTTTATATTAACAATGAAAAGAAGACAAATTAACAAAAAGAACAGTGATCCAGTGGACCTCCATGGACGACTCTCTGGGAATGACAGGATTACGACGGGCACTGTGGGAACGATCCAGAATGACAATCCCATTTTATGTAATCATGAAACTGGCTAACATATTAAGGTGATATTGTCAAACACTGGACAACAGGCAACACAATGTGCAATCCCTAAGAAAAGGGGGGGAAATAAAATGAGTTTAAAGGTTATTCAATTTTCCTTACTTTGAGGAACTTTTATACTAGCACCAAACCTTTTGTGCAGTCTCGAGATTCAGAGCTCGTACAGAGAAATCAGTTGCGTTTTTATCAACTATTAATGGACTATCCAAATAACCCAACCTCACTGCCATCGAGTCAAAGCCTACTCACAGTGGTGCTCTCTAACAGACTCCAACTACCGCTGTGGCTTTCCGAGACTGTCACTTTTTACAGGACGAGAAAGCCCTGTCTTTCTCCCATTAACAAAGCTCAGAGATTGCAAAATATTTATGAACGTTCTACAATGTAATAATGAACAGAGATATAATCCACTTTTAGGAATCTACAAATGATTGTACAAGGTCCACAAATCAGGTGTACATATTAGCCAAAATGTACATGAAAAATACTCAGCACTCTTCTTTCCAGAATAATGTGAGATTTTAAAAACTCACAGTGAGATATCATTACGCATCGATATAATAGCTAAAAAAAGCAAAAACAGTACATTAAAAAGAAACAAAAAATAAAAGAAACAATGATGAAATCAAGTGTTAGTTGGAAGTCTCATGCATTGTTTGATCAATTTATAATGATCCACACGCTTTGACAGTATCCAGTTTCTTAAAATGTTAGATCTTTGTTTTTGTGCAGTAATGCAATTCCACTGGTAGATGGATCTGAAATGAAGACATGTCTACACAAAGACTCACACACGGATGTTTAGAGCAGTCAATAACTAGAAACAATCCACGAACACCTACCAATAAATAAATGAGTAAAGCAATGATGTTAGATGGTACAATAGATTATATACAATGGAGCTCTGGTAATGTAGTGTTTACACGTTGGTCTGTGATCCACGAGATCAGCATTTTGAAACCACCAGGAGCCCCGTGGGAGAAAGACTGGCGCCTTTACTCCAATACACAGTTACAGTCTGAGAACCCCACAGGGAAGTCGCTATGAGACTTGATGGCATTGACTCAATGGCAGTGAGTTTGGTTTTGGTTATGCAATGGACTGTTACTCTTAAACATGGGGAAAGAACTACAGCTATATGCAACAACATAATCTAAGCACACGGTGAATAAAAGAATACAGACACACAAAAGTACAAAGGGTTGGAGCCCATTTAAGTGAACTTCTAGGAAAAGACAAATCTAAACTATAGGGATAAAAAGCAAGAGTAGCTATTGCTTGGGGCCAGGGATGAGAGTTGTTTGATTGGAGAGGAGAAACACTTTGGGTGATTAGATTATTCTTCATAAAACATTTAGTATTGATTACATGGGCAGTACACCTATTAGCATTGCTTTAAAATAGTTATAACCAAATAAATTATATGTATATTTAAAGATGAATTTCAAGGTTTAAAAGAACATCAAGTTTATTGAAAAACAATTGAAAAAAATAAAGAGGTGAAACCGGCATATGTTATATGACTTATCTGACAGTATTTATAGATATTTGGGAAATGTATGAATGGGGCCCAGTAATGGGGCAAGACTTTCATCAGAGGTTCTATAATAACTGAGTGAGCATGTGAATCTTACAAATATACTGCATAAACAGAAGTTCCGAATTAGAATTTTTGCTTTCTTATTTAGCTCAGGGTAAGGAAAATTCAGAAGAGATTCTGCATTGTGATGTTTCCAACGATTCTTAAGGCAAAGCATATATTCTGACTATATTTGTGCACGCTGTAAAACAAAACTGCATAAATCAGAAGTTATTTCCACAAACAATCCACATGATAGTCAAGTAACCTAAAAAAAAATCAAACGGTATAAAATGCCAATACAAAATTGATGCAATTTTTATTTCTTCTATTTAAACAGTTTCCCTGGTCTGATAATCTAGTGTGGTAATGAATATTTCATAAAGCAAGTGGAATTCAGTTACCCCAGTTTTCCTTTACAGAGGCTCCACTGACTTTCAGAGTCATCTATGTAACTCTCTTCAACACTGATAATATTATATGCTATTTGAACAGGTTGAAAACATTTTGTACCATGCAAACTTCAAGACAGGCTTATGTGGTCAAACGCTGGAGGTGGTATGAAATGGAACTGGGTTAGGTGAATGGCAAATACATAAATATATATATATATATAAATCTATCTCTGTATCTATCTATGGCTTCGGGGAAAAGGGGATTACACTAAAGTTTAAGTGTTATCCCTGTACAGTGGGTGTTTGGGGTCCTCAAGAAAGAAGAGGATTGGGGGCAAGGTTAATAGACACAAGAAAGTAGCTCTCTGGGATGGTTTCAGCAAAGAGTAAAGGTCTTCATTCTGACGTTCTCTTCCAGTCCTCGAGCGCACCAGGCTTCTCCCAGTTTTGTTAGACCTTCTCTTATATATCCAACTGGATGCTTAAATCTTTTCAGTTCAAAATATATTAAGTGTGCTCTTACCTTTTGGGTTTTCTAACTCTAAGTCTTCTCACATGCCATTGTCATATTTTATTTTGACTTCTCAAGCAGTCCTTTGAAAATTTCTGTTCAGCTCTTGAACTTCATTCTTTCTGCCTTTTACCTCAGCCTACTGTAGGATTCAAAGCAAGAGTCTCTTCTTACATCCAGTTGATCCTTTCTTCATTCCTTGTCCTTTTAATACCTTTTTGTTTCCTTCTTGGATGATGTTCTTGATGTCTGTCTACAGCGCATCCGGTTTCCTGCCACTGCTGTTCTCTGTGTCAACGTTGTTCTTGAGATGTTCTCAAAATTCATGTGAGATGCACTAAGGCTGTCTTTTGGCTGTGCTGAACGTGCTTTAGTTTTCCTCATCTTCACATTGAACCTGCATACGTCCAACTGATGGTTTGTTCCATAGGTGGCCCCGGTTCTTTTTGACTGCTTATATTATGCTGTCCACTGTCTTTTCTCATAGAGGTAGTCAATTTGATTTCCATGTATTCTCTCAGGAGAAGTCCAAGTGTAGTATTTCTGTTGTTGAAAAAATGAACTTGTGATCAAGAAGTCACTGTTCCTCCCAAATTCAATCACGGTATCCCCGGGTTCTTATGTATCACCACGACCATCACTATTCTTTCCAGCTGTTCTTCCTTGCTTTTTGTTTCCTTCAAATTGCCAGTACGTAGCAATGCCTCCACATTACGTTTGATCCATTTCAGACGGAAAACGTTAATAAAATTCTTCAATATCTTCATCACTAGCTATAGTACTTGGTGTGCACAGATTTTCATAATAGGTGTAGTAACTAGATTTCCTGTCACAGACAACATTGTACTTCAGGGTAAATCTTGAAAGGTCCCTTTGGATGAGGAATGTGATCTTATTCCTTTTGAAGGCAGCTACTAACTACTCTGTCTTATTTTGAGTGCCTTCTGACATGGGGGAATTCATCTTTCTTCACAATATCTGAGAGTAATCTAATGCTATTCATGAGGATTTCTGCATCTGCCAATGGTCTGTGGCTACTCCTAAGAACTTTATATAAAAGAGCAATTGCATATTGAGAAAAGATCCCAGCCCGGTCCAGATCAAGTCCCCGAGTCTGGTATCAACCTGTGTGTCTGATACCAATCTATAATGTCATCTTCAATCTCACAAAACACATACAATGATGCTGAATGCCGGATAATCACAGGCCAGTGGAAGGAAAGTCTGGTGGATCCAGTGGCAGTGGAAGCATCTCAATACTGGCACATGTTTCTACATGTCTCCAACATGAGTATCACTACAGCAGGAAAGGGAAGGCAGAGAGAGTGAGTGTGTTCCACCTCCAGGGAGGAATACAGGAGTTCCCAGAATCCTCAGGAGAAAGCCATGTCCACACAAAGGCCCCAGGGAGTGCGATCTGATTGTCAGGCTAGATTCCCCCCTTTCACTCAAGTTGACAGATTATGTAACTGCCACACTATTCATGGTTTTCTTTCAGCCCCACAGTTGATGCCTTTGCATAGTCAGTAAACACGTTTTTGATGTTCTCTGCTTTGAGCCAATATCTGTCAGAAAACTATCATGCTATGTTCTCTTCTATAACCAGTTTGAACTTTGGGCAGCATCCTCTCAATATACTGTTAAACAGTTGTTCAAAAATCTTCAGCAAAATTTGACATATATGTGAAATTAATAAAGTTGCTTGATATTTTCCAAATTCTGTTGTATCATCTCTGTTTGGAATGGACAGAAATATGGATCTCTTCTTTTCAATTGGCTAGGTAGATGTTTTCCAAATTTCTTAACTGCTGATCAGTTCTGTGATTGGGTAGTTCTTCTATCTCCTTTTGATGTTTTCTGCATAGTTCTATATTTTACCCATAGAGTCTTTCGGTACTGCAATTGAAAGCTTGATTTTTTTTTCTTCAGTTCTTTTAACTTGAAATGTGTTTAGCATGTTTTTTTTTCCTATTGGACTTTCCAACTCCAGGCCTTTGCACCTTCCATTATAGCACTATACTTTTTCTTTTTGATCTGTCTTTTAAAGCATTTAGGTCCACTCTTTACTTCATCATGGATTCCATTTGTTTCAGCCACTCTACCTTCAAGCCAACTGGTGGTAGCTCATGTTGACCACTGGCTCATGGGAAAAGTCATAGCTTTAAGACTTTTATCCTGTTTGATATAAAGTCTCTTCCAGTATGCAAATATCCAAAGGTTAAATTTAAAATGCAGGTTTCAACAGTTATGACATAATTTAAAAATAGCATTTTATTTCTAATTTCTTACTATTGGTGCCTTGTGATTAAAAGAGAGAGAGAGAGAGAGAGAAGTATGAAGGTAGCAGACAGACATTGGGCCTCTACTCAAGTCCTTTTTCAGTGCAAGAACACTTTGTTCTAATTGCCTGGCATTCTGTGATGCTCACCTTCCCGACACAGTCGCTGAAGACAAAATGGGTGCATAAGTTAATGTGGTGAAGAAAGCGGATGGTGCCCAGCTATTACAAGATAAAGCTTCTGGGGTCTTAAAAGCTTGAAGTTAAATGAGCAGCCATCTTGCAGGAAACAACAAAGACGACATGGAAGAAGCAGTACAACGGCCTGTGCGATTGTGAGGTGTCGATGGGATCCGGTATCAGGCATCAAAGACCCAGAAAAAAAATCATCAATGTGAGTGAGGGGGAGCATGGAGGAGGGACACAAAGCCCATCTGCAGACAATTGGACATCCCCTTACAAAAGGGTCACAGGAATTGATGAGCCAGTCAGGGTGCAGTATAGCACCGATGATACATACAACTTTCCTCTAGTTCTTTAATGCTTCCTTCTCCTTCCCCCCACCCCTGCTGCCCCACTATCATGACCTCAATTCTACCTTACAAATCTGCCTAGACCAGAACATGTGCACTGGTACAGATAAGAGCTCGCAACACAGGTAATCCAAGACAAATGAACCCCTCAAGACCAAGAATGGGGAGTAGCGATACCGTGAGTGTCAAAGGAAGTGGGGAGAGAAGGAGGAGTAAGGAGGAGTAAGGAGGAACCGATCACAATGATTGACGTACAACTCCCACTCTCACCCCCTCCCAGGTGGGCCAACATCAGAAATGTGGGCAAAGGGAGACAGTAGATGGTGTAAAATATGAAAATAAAAACCATTTATAAATTATCAAGGGTTCATGAGAGTTGAGGAGGGAGGGGTAAAAAGAGGAGCTGATACCGAGGGCTCAATTTGAAAGAAATTGTTTTGGAAATGATGATGACAGCATATATACAAATGTGCTTGATACAACGGATGTGTGGATTGTTATAAGAGCTGTTAAATCCCCCAATCAAATGATTTATTTTTTAAAAAGATGAAGAGATATAGTTAGTTTCTTTCTTCTACAATGCCTGATTCTTTATGTCTGCAATGCTTAGAAATGGCCTTAGAATATATTTTTACTTTTTAAAGTTTGAGAGAGTTTAGATACCATTATCTATCCTACTCCACCCTACACCAAAAAATCCTTATCTTTTTTCCACTGGGATCATGGCAGGTCATTCCATTTGTTTGTTCGCACATGGAATCTGTCCTCATTTGATGCAATTTACTATATATTTCTTGTACATGATATACCAGTTAAACACTATGCTAAGAGATAAGGGAAAAAAGTTTAATGATACATTACTCTACCCACTCAAATAGTATTTCACATAACACAAGGAGGAATGGAAACTATTTAAATAGACCTATGGAAATATTATTTGTAAGTTAGTATTACAAATACAGAACGTAAAATAAGAGATATTTTCTCTTTTGTTTTCAGTATATTTCCATATCCTAAAAGAGAGGCTTACTTTCATTAACAAAGTCAGCAATTGTTGAAAAACAAATTAGAGAACAATGTAAATACAGCCTTGTCACTACCAGGCTAACAACAACGACAATTTTGCATATTCATTTTTAGTCCACTGCGTAGAAAAATAACAAGTCACCTGCCCCTTGCTGTCCCCTCCTGCCTTCCTTGACGGAAGTGGTCATCTTCATACTGAGTTTTCCCATAATCAATCCGTTTACTAAACATGCGTGTATTTTCAACAATGTAGCGATTTCATATTTTAAAAATCACATATATGATTGTTGTCATACAGTACATCACCTACAACTTTTGATCAGAACT
>NW_022111300.1:27062112-27063452 GCF_000313985.2 Echinops telfairi | reverse complement strand
TTCCGCATTCTTCTTACCAATCTTCTTGGTGACAAGAAAATGAAATAAATCTAGAAGTCTTTGGTAGACCATCTGTTTTCATATTAAATTATTGCATAAAATAATTCTCTCTGCATTTGAGAATGTAAAGGTACCTCTCTTGTGAGGAAATGATATGTCGATAGCTGTTAGATAGGCTGTCTCTAACACACAGTGGAGTTCCTTTATGGTTGATAGCTCTGTCTTAAATTGGTTCTGTCTGATATAAGTAGAATATCTCACCTTTTTTTTTAAGTTTTCATGATGATTGTCTTTTATAACAGCATCTTTATAAACCCAATCTTTATTTTTTTCTCTAGGAGTTGGCAGAGAAATAATATCCCTAGCAAATTACATGCTGCAACGTTGTATGCAGTATATAACGGGGAACTTCAGAATGTTCACAGGACCTTTGCATTATCTGAGCCCTAATGACATCACAGGTTGTGTGTTGAGCTTAGCAGCTACGTGCAAGGTCAGCAGTTTGAAACTACCAGCCATTTTTCAGGGAGAAAAAGGAGATTTTTCTACTTCCATAAAGATGTACAGCTTTGGAAACCTCCAGGGGAAGTTCGGCTGTATCCTAGTAAGTGGTTATGAGTCAGGGTGAAGTTAATTTGGCTATGGTTTGGGGTTCTATTTTTCCAGGAACTTTTTGAAGACCCCTCCTATTACTAATGATAGTATGCATAAAAACAAAAACTGAAAATAAATGTTTCTAAATACCGTTTGCTATAACTTGAGTATGTCATAGGTTGAGGAAGAGCTCCTTGTATGTACATAGGTCCTTGAGTTGATTTTGAATCATAGTAACCCTTTAGGAACAAGAAGAACTGCCCCATAGGGCTTTCTAGGCAGCCATCTTTACAGGAACAGATTGCTAAAGGTTTTCTCCCTCTGAGTAGCTGAGGTTTCAAACGCCACTTTGTTTAGCAGCCCCATTGTGAACACTGAGAAAGGTCAGTGCCCAGCAAACCTACCAGCGGCTTTAAGGGCTACTGTGTAGCTCTTGTGCTTCCATAAAGATTACCATCTAAAAAAAAGAAAAGAAAAAGCAAACAAAAAGATTACAGTCTAGGAGACGCTATGGGAGCAGGTTTACTTTGCTACAGAGGTTCACGATGAACCGAAAACCAACTCCATAAAACCTATATCCTGAGTACTTAGAATGAATATGCCATCCAAAAATCCATTACCATGACGGTAGGGGGAAAGTGCGCAGTGGGAGGGGGAAGGGGGAAAAAGGGGGAACCGATCATAATGATCAATATACAACCCCACCCCACCCAGGGGGACGAGCGACAGAAACGTGGGTGAAGGGA
>NW_022111300.1:27059349-27060590 GCF_000313985.2 Echinops telfairi | reverse complement strand
TTGGGCATATATATTATTAAGGAAAGAGTATAGATTACGGGCTTATCAATTATTATAGGTTATCACATATACCTACTCCACCCATGCTGGATAAAATGCCTATTCTTGTGGTAAGGAAGGCATAGTCCAGGTTTATGAACAAGCATAATTATAACCCCTTCCTGGGGTGACTGTACTTCCTTAATCTCAACCCAAGGTTTTCAGGTAATGGGCTTGGCACAGAGGCAATAAGTATAACCGAGACCCCCTCAATGTTTCTGTGCTGTTTTCTTACCTATTTATTTTTATTTGTGAGTCTAGGTTGAAAGTGATAATTGTTTAATCGCACATATTGGCTTTTTCATTTTTAAAATTTAACATTTCACAATGTTTTTAATCTAAAAGAATGTTTCATGCTGTGATAATCAACATGATAAAATGTAAAAAAATAAATAAACAGCCTACATTTAAGAGATCCCTCTTATCTACAAACAAGTCCTATCTGTGGAATGTAAATTAATTGCAATAATTTCCTTAATGGTCTCCTTTAATTGGTTACCCTGATATGGTATCTTCAGAAAATTGAAGTTCTATAACAAAGCATTGGCAATTAGTTCTTCAAATAAGCTTTTAATAATAGAAACACATAAAAATAGCATTTTTCAATATTTAACCATTCAAGGAAAATGAATATATTTTTATTTTCTTCGAGTTGAATTTCCTTTTACAATGACACTGCATTTCCAGTAGAGAGAGCAACAACAACAGACATTAGTTTTTGTTTCTTTATACTAAATACAATAAGAAATGGGATATTTTACCTGTAATGCCAACCTTTTTCAATATTTCTTCATCAGTTTTATTGAAATTACAAATCCTTTGAGGCCAGCAGCCAGATATTGTCCATATTTCTAACATTCTACTCAGAAGAAGGGATCAATTACACTGGAATAAATAAATGATGAAATTAGCACATTTCCTTCTGTCAGTCTGAGGCAGAATTGCATGCTCAAACGACACCTTGTTTCATCAAACTCTTAGAGCATAAACTATTCAAACCATAAAAATACCTAATATACCTCCTGGGTTGCATAGTGGTTACTCATTGGGCTCTTAACCACAAGGTCAGGAGTTCAAAACCACCAGCAGCAGCTCCAAGGGAGAAAGATGAGGCTTTCTACTCCCAAAGACTTACTGTCTCAGAAACCAAAGGGAGTAGTTTCATCCTGTCCTGTGGGTGCCCTTGGAGTAGAAATCGACTC
>NW_022111300.1:27056038-27057927 GCF_000313985.2 Echinops telfairi | reverse complement strand
CTCGCCACAGGAAAGAGTAAAATGGAGTAATATCCATGCTGACCTTTAGGACAGAGCGCTCACTTCTTCCTTTCCCAGACCTTCAATCATCACACTCTTTTCTCCCTTCTCCTGTTACTTAGAGATCTGGGTGGGGGCTGGGGGTTGGAAGCAATAATCCTTCTGTAAAGCATGTGCCCGAAAATCCCTACAACCTCTCATCCCTCATCCTCTTTTATCTAATAGGTATATTGAGTATTAACAAACCATCCCCAGATTCCTTCAAGCTGGGGAAAGAATCTCCAAACCCAATTAAACCATCCTAGATATCCTTCTGCAGTTCCATTTTCATTGTTATAATTTTCAGGATATGTGGACAAGGGATAAAGGAAGAGTTAACTTCATCTTTATTAGTGAACACCTCTGCTCTGTTCATTACTGATGACCGGTTTCTAATTTTATGGGTATAAAAATTTACAGTTTTATAGATATTAGAACCATATGACTAGAAAGTAACTGCAGTAGCAGTAACTATGTCTGCTAAGTTTCATCATAACTAAGCTCAGAAAACTTAACTGTTTCCTGTTACTAATTGCCAGACTAGATAGATGAAATATGTTAACCAAGTGATATCTGCTGTTATTTTGGTTAGATGCCATTGCACATTTTCTCCTCATAATGGCTCCATGGGACAGGTAGAACTCATAGAGTTGTCTTGTCTCCACTCTTTACAGAAGCACATTGTCAGGTCTTTCTGTTAGCTTTTCCATCATCAGTAGAGTGCCTAATGATTTATACTACCAAGTCTCCCTTTATACATTACATGCGGTCAGTATTATTTCCAAAAATCTAGTGAATTAAATGAAGCAACTATTCAAAAGAATTTGTCTGCACAGTCAGTAAAACATTGGGCTGCTAACTGTAAGGTCAGTGGTTCAAATCCACCAGCCACTCCACAGGAGAAAGATGAGGTTGTCTGTGCCCATAGAGAAGCACCATCTCAGAAATTCTGTGGAGACGTTCTGCTCTGCCCTCTCGGGCTTCTGTGAATGAGAATCAATCTAATAGCAATGGGGTTTTGTTTGTTGGTTTGTTTATTAGTTGGAATTCAGCGATGGTCTCAGGCAAAACTTTATTTCCTTAACTAGCATGCGACATACTTTTTGAGAGCTAAACTGAGCTTTATCTGATCATTCAGTAATGGTCAAGACTTCTGAGTTGCTGCCCGCTCATATCTTTTGTTCTAGAGGCCAGTTAGACACTGAAGAATATCACCTGGTAGAGTTTGCAATTAAATTTTAATTTTATAAAGCAAACTTTAGTTTTTTAAAAAGGCACAATTCTTAAATTAGGAAGAGAAATAGGAAATGGATTTTAAATATTCTCAAAACAATGTCTTGTTAGTCTGAGTTTATACTTGCTGTCGCTCATTAACCCTGAAGTACCCAAAACGTTGAGTTGAATAGGGGAGAAGAGAGAAGAATTGATGCATTTGAGTTAGGTGCTGGCTAAGAATACTGAAACTATGAGGGACTGCCTAAAGAACAAACAGATCTGTCTTGGAAGAAGTATAGCCAACATGGCCCTTGGAAGCAAGGATGGCACGACTTGGTCTCATGTACTTCAGACCCATTATCAGGAAAGACCAGTTCCTAGAAAAAAGATATCATGCTTAGGAAAGTGTAAAGGCGGTGAAAGAGAGGCAAACATTTGACTAGATGGATTCATACAGTGGCTACGACAAATAGTTCAAACATAAGAACAATTGTGCATATGTGCAGGACTGGATGACATTTTCTATAGGGTTGTTTTTAGGGTCAATATTAGTCAAAATCTACTTGAGGGCACCTAACAGTAGCAGTCCCACCCGAGGTTGGACCAAGGCTAGCAGCAGCAGCATCACTGGGAGA
>NW_022111300.1:27053723-27055218 GCF_000313985.2 Echinops telfairi | reverse complement strand
AGAAATACAAAATGATTAGCTACATTGACACCATGAAATAAAAGCTAAAACCTTCCCTGGCACTTCAGCCACTACTTGGATAGCCAGGAAGAAGGTTTGTACTCCTTCTTGGGGTGAAGAACAAATGGCAATTTACCTTGGGGTCCTAATTCTTTCTTTCTCTGGGAGCCTGCAGGCATCTTTTATCAGAGCCTGTCATTCAATTGGGAGCCAGTGGGCTTTGGGGTTTCTTTGTTTATGATTCCTGTGTGTTTCCATTAGATTAGGCACTGTGCCTGCTCCTGGCTTCCATCGCCAGTCTAGTTTCCCTTGACTTTGTAATTCTCCAAATGCCACAAGTTTTCAGAATGGCACCTCCCAACTCCCTTATGGAATTTATAAGTGACAAGAAGTTGGAAAAATACAGATGGCATAATTATATATTTTGCAGTTGATTAATCACCACAAAACATTAATCACATTTTGTCTAACAATACATAATCAAATTCTTTATAGTAGAAATTAACTTTCTTTCTGATAGGGAATGGATTCCTTTAGGATATCGACAAAAGTTTTTAGCATCTGTTTGGCTCCCATTCCACAGCTGCATTTGAATTTTGTCTGCTGCAGGGTTTTCTGAAATGTGGCTTAAAGGTTGTTTTATGACTATAAATGTACATGTTAATAGAAGAATGTTTTGAGAGGGAAATATTTGCACAATTTAGATACAATAAATATTTTTTCCGGCCATAATATATTCATTTTGTGAAAACGATTGTATTTTGTTTTCCTAAAGAGTAAACCATTGAAATCTTATATAAATCACATGCATGCTTTTTAAGTTGTTGAAATAAATACTTGATCTTGTCATTAGCTTTATATTATTATGAAGGGGAAAATTGATGTGTACCTCTTTTATATTGTTGTTCTTAGCTGTCATTAAGTAGATTCTAACTTGGGGTGATCCCATCTGTGCAAAGTAGTCATGCCCCATGGGGTTTTCAAGCCCGAGATCTTTTGAAAACAGATTCCTAGACCTGTCTCCAGAGACACTGCTGGTGGGTTTGAAGTACCCACTTTTCAGCTGGTGGTCAAATATTTAACCCTTTGTGCCATCCAAAGACGTGGAATTTTGTTGCATGCAATGCTTTCATAGTACAAGTGCCTGATTTCATGATTATTACCAAATTATGAACCTATGGGTATCCTTATGTGTATTCTTATCATTACTCTTTTAATTATTGAAATTTAACAATAAACTGTATAGAATCATGCACAAGCTTCATTTTGCCACACTTCTTGGGTATTTGTAGAGTATAAACTAAAATCATTCTATTTCTCCATAATTTGGGGGTCACTCAAAAGTAGTTATGAATCACCTACTATATATCCAAATTCTCAATGCATATCATGGCCCTTGGGTCACGTTCAATTCCTAATGACACTACAGTGACACCATTTCTGATACTGTAAATCTTTATGGGAGAAGACAGTTACATCGTTCTTGAACAGAGTG
>NW_022111300.1:27050714-27053347 GCF_000313985.2 Echinops telfairi | reverse complement strand
AGATGCTCACCTGCTGAATGGTCAAAGGTATGTCTTCCTGCCTTTGTACTAAGCGACCTCTGAGGGAACTTGAACCACTAACTGTATTCATCAACTTGTTTGTACCACCCAATGACTCTCCATTATTAAATCCATGTAACACAAAGATTGTCTATAGAACTCATATATCAACCTGTAAGATCACATAAACTGGTCCAATACTGATACATGTTACCAGTACGCAGCACTGATGAAATTGTGCAGATATTACTCTTATCTTGAATTGTTTTGTGGGAGAAAAACCAAGAAGGGCACTTACAGGTAAGTTGGGTTACTCAGGCCAGAGAAAGGATGCATCAGAGTGATGTAAGCTAATAACTGCCATGGTAGGGGAATGTGAGAGCAACAACCAGGGAGCCATGTCGCCAGCAAAGTTAGAAGATGAGATGCCCCCGGAGCAAGGGAAAAGATAAAATCCCACTAGTGTATAAGAGAGCTAAGCTAAAAAATGACCTTTCAAAAGTGACTGTACATTTTTTTTAAATAAAGACATTACATTTTTATCTAGGTTTACTTAAAACCTCCTCACCCACAGAGGCTTAGTCACCGCAAACAAGCAGCACCGGATTAGTGAATACTCATACTCTCACCGTGCTTTTATTTTTCTTCAACCAAAGAACTTAAGCGTAATGAGTTCGTTATCAGTGAAAGGTTGGTGGATACCTAGTAGGTCCTTTAACTTACAGGCACCATGGTCTCTCTGACTCCCAGGAGACAGTGATCCCTGATCCCAAGAGGCCACTGCAGAGACGCCCACACTGCTTCTGCCTGTAGGAAGATATGGGCATGAGGCTCTCTCGATTATTTCACATTCGACCAATAAAACTCTGCACACAGAAAGGTAAGCAGTGCCGGCTTGATAAGCTTGCCTTTTGAACAAATAATTTGTCAGTCTACATGGGGAACCGGGATGTTCCTAGTTCTGTGAAGCGCTTTCAGTGCTGTGAAAAATGGTATACAAATAAAATGATGGATGTCCTGTCAATAGGAACTTCAGGAAGAGGATCAAACAGAGCAGTTTCTTTTGATGTTGGCGTGGAGGTGGGGGGGAGCGGGGAGGTAGGAGGCTGTACTTTTCTATCTATCCTAAACCCCAATGCATCATTCCGGCAAGAAAAGAACCTGGTATCTGAATAAGGCAGAACACAGTTTCTGAGTAGTAGACACGTCCCAGTGAAAAACACAAAGGCTGGATTTGTAAAAATCCATTCATGAGGAGCGTATTGTAAAATTTTCCCATCACTGGAATGATGTTGGCTGGGATGCTTGCATATCTTCAAGCATTTTTATTTATTTATTTATTTGCTTTCATTTTTCATAGGTGTTTGAACTTTCTTTCCTTTTAAGCAGTCTGATTACAATTGCTAAGGACATTTCGTTGTGAAAAGTTTAATAAGTTAATTTCGTAAACTGGCTGTGTGAAAATTAGCACATGTAATCCACTTTATGTCTGTAAAATTATGTATAACTTGAAAATGTAAAAATAGGGTACCCCACAACCACCACAACCGAAAATAATTAACTATGACTCCTTAAACAAATACAGATTAAAAAAAACATTTATGAACAAAGCTATAAATATTAATTAGAAGGCATTAGAACATAACAAAATGAATGAAGTCAGACACAATATTTATACATAGGAGGGTGAGATCTGGAACTATGTCGTTTTCCCCAAGGTGACCTGTAGCTCCAATACAATTCTTATGAAAAGCTCTTTTCAAACAGACTTTTTGTTATTGTTTTTAGTAAATTAATTCCAAAATGTATACCAAAGAGCATAGGGCAAGAGAAAACAACATATTATGCCTATGCAAAATATCAAGACTATTATGAAATGATATTAGCTGACTCAGGGTAAGGGGTGGATGGGATAGGATGGTAAAGAGATGAGGGAATATACTGATGAAACATTACAAAATTGGACACACAACCATGGCCATTTCATTAATGACCAAGTGCACTGCTGGGTAGTGGAGAAGCCAGGACTTCAATAAAGAGTTCAGGACAAGTGCTGTCCAGAAGGTAAGTAACATATTTAGATGTCCACCTCACACTTTTAACAGAAATTATTCAGATTAATTAAAGACTGAATGAAAAAGTCCACCTATAAAGGAAAAAAATATAATAGTGTAGAAGAATCTATTAAAAGATCTTGGAATAATTTTTTTTCCAAATAATACCTGAAAGATGTAAACCATAAAAACCAACTCCAACTCCCTGTCCCTGAGTCAATTCTGACTCGTGGTGACTGGACAGCTCAGCACAGTCCTGCAGGAGAGCAGGAAGCTTCATGTCCCCCCAGAGGGGCTGCGGGTTTCCAACTATTAGCTTTGTTGTTAGCAGCCCAAATTGTAACCCACTACACCAAAATAATAATAATGATAATATTAATAATAAATAGAAATGCATTACAATTACAATTTCCCACTAATCAAAAAGACTAATCATTCAGTAAAAAGACATGAAAACTGTAAGAAAACATTCCTGATGCATATGATTTATGAAAAGTAAGATCCAGAAGATAAAATTACTCAAAAACAGATTTTAAAAAACGATGAGAAATACAACTTTCCTCTAGTTCCTAAATGTTT
>NW_022111300.1:27045730-27050363 GCF_000313985.2 Echinops telfairi | reverse complement strand
GGACCTAATGTCGGGGGTTTAAGTGGAGAGAAAATGTTTTGAGAATGATGTACAAATGCGTTTTACACAATTGATGTGTGTATGGATTACAATAACAGTTGTATGAGCCCCTAATAAAATGTTTAAAAAAAACACACATACATGCTAAAATATTGACAATGAACTGTCATTTTACAAAGTAGAAAGCAGTATATTACATAATCATGTGATAAGAAGCAATATCTCCCAATATGGCAAACTTTAAGATCCCTATGGCAGACTCCCTTGCCCCCAGTACAGGTATGCACTGTAGAAGTCAGGGCTTCCAGGGCTTTCCTACTTTTTAAATACCCAGGCGCTTTAGGGCAAGCATTGGACTTGTGAGTGCAGGCTGGCAGTTCAGATCTATCAGCTGCTGCATGAGAGAGAGTTGATGCCTCTGCTCCCGTAAGGATTCCCAGCCTTAGAAACCCTATATAGTGTCTGGCAACGAGTTTGATGTGATTGTTGGCAATGAGTGTGGAAGATTTTCGTTTGGTGAAAGTTTGAATTACTTTGAAAGTCCGTTGGCATTTTCTATCCAAATAGAAAATATCAAAATCGAATGTGAGGTTTGTCTTACATTCTTTGGGCATGCTGCCAGCGGGAAGCAGTCCCTGGAGCAGGCATCATTTTTGGCATCGCAAAGGGCATTGAGGGAGAGGAGAGTCATGGGGAGATGGGTTGGCACCAGGACTGCCACCATGGGCTAAAGCCTGGGAGGAATCATGAGGACAATGCAGACCAGCCAGTGCGTTATTCTGCTGGGCATAGATCACTCTGGGTCTTAACCAACTTGATGGCACCTAACAACACCAAAATCAATGAATTTCACTCTGAGACACAAACTTTTATTTTTAGTCCTATATCCTACAGAAATTCTGGTGCATGAATATGAGGGGGCATATACAACAATAAATATATTTGCAGGTTTCTGTGTACATCCAACATAGACTAATTGAAATACTGTTGGTCAATACTATTTTAAATGATATATTGTCATATAAACATAGATGTAATTCTCTTAACAAGCCGAGAATGTATAAATGACACAAACTATGTGCCTTGGCATGCATGAATCTTAAAAAATATATATGTATGCCGAGTTAGGAAACAACAATATATGTGTGTATGTATATGTGTGTATGTACATGTGTGTTTTTGAGGATGATAATGGATTTTTTTTTAAAAAAAGAACCATATTAATAAAAAGCATGAAAATCCAAAGGGGTTGTTATGGATATGTTGAAGTGTTATCTCACTCCCCATTACCTGTGGACTTGACTTTGTTTTGACAAAGTTATTCATTTAGCTAACACAAGAGTATGCCTGAGTAGGTTGGACAAAATGAGATAACTGAATGAACGTGTGCTGCATCTGCCCGTCACAAAATGCCTTCAGTTACCAGAAGTTAAGAAAGCATTTTGCACTAGAGACTTTGCAGAGAACATGACCTTACTGGCAGCCTGAGTTTGGACTACTAGCCTTTAGAACTGTGAAACAATGTATCTCTGCTCTTAGGATAAGCCATTAGTTTGTGGCACTTTGTAACAGAAGTTCTAGGGAAGAAACAAAGTTATACATTAGGATTATTGAACATGCTTATCATTTAGGTTTATACATACACACATACACATATAAAATAAGATTTTATTAACAGAGATCAGAATATACTAAAAACACATGCAATATTGTTTTCAAGTAAGATTTTGTCATTTCATATGGGTTATCTCAATTATATGCTTTTACTGTTTTTAAAGCTTTTGCTATTCAAAAAGGACAGGGGTGATTCTGTTGCATCATTCTCATCTTCCCTTTAGGAAACTCAACTTTAATTCTTGGCAAATGAACCAAATCTCAACGTCAGCAGTTAGAAACCAATGGTCATTCCTCCTCAGGAGAAACATAAGGAGTTTTACTCCTATAAAGAGTTATAGTCTTGGATACCCACAGGGTAAATTCTGCCCTGTTCCCTACAGTCACTGTGAGTCAGACTCAACTTGATGGCAGTGAGGGTTGTTGTTTTTTGTTGTTGTTGTTTTTAATGAACCTGAAGCACAGCCACCATTCATTTCTCCATGGAGATGGGAATGCTGCAGTGATGCTGACCAGCTATCAGTAGAGCTTCCTGGCTAAGAAGAACTAAGGAGAAAGGTTTATTGATTCATTTCCAACTCAGGCATTAAAAACAATATGGATCACAACACTCTGATGTCTTTATTCATGAGGCCCTCCCTATGAATCGGTACTTAACTATATCTATATCTATTTCTATATCTACATCTATATCTATATCTCTATATCTCTCTCTCTATAAATGTTAAGCCTTTTAGGTCTTAGTTTCTGATTCTTCAATTATCTTAGCAGCCTAAGTGTTATCATTCTAGTGATTCAAATTAATATTTGTTAGCTATAACATGGATTTGAATTAGAAAACAATTAATACTTCATGTGCAATAAATGAAAATGTTCTTAAATTTAAAAGCATTTGAAAATCTGATTTTAAGTGGTGTTCATTTAAGATGTAAATTTAAAATTTTTAACTTCATACAATCTCATTCAATTTAAAATACTCCTTACTTTAGATTTACATATTTTACATTCAAAAGATTGAAAAGAAATTAACTGAAAAATCCTCTCACATTATATATTACTAAATTTTAGGGACTAGCAAGAACTGTTAGACTAATTCTACATCATGAAATTTAACCAAAGATCTCAAATAAAATGACTCAAATAAGGATCCCTGTGGGCTGTGAAATGAGCTGCTCTCAGAAAAGCCACCATTGACCTCACCGGCCTCACTGTAAATTCATTCTACTCTGCCAACTAGGGTCACTGTGAGCAGATCAACTTGATGGGAGAGTTTTATGATTGTTGTTATTCAACTCATTCAACACAGAGAAGAGTAATTCCAGGAGAAATTAGTAATTTTCCCATGTATTTACAGTCACACATTTGAAGTTTATTAAGTACAAGTGCCAAATTTTCAAAATGGATTAAAAAGTTTGAAGGCACAATTCACTACATATAAAGGGAATACCAATATAAATATTGACAAGATAAAGCAAAATTTAAAATATTATATAAATATCGATGTTTATAATGAAATGCAAAAGAAAAAATAAACAACAGCAAACAGAGATGTCAACATTCTCAAGGAAACAATTAATTCAAGGGACTACTGAGCCATGTGATACACTCTCCCCTTGGCTGAGACCTAAAGAATCACTTGGTGCCCAGCCCCCACTATGACTTCTTTGATCAAGATCACAATAGAAGCTCCTGGACAGAGGAGAAAACAAAAATTAAAACGTAGAACAAATCTCAACATCATTAAAAAACAAAACAAAACCGAAAAAACCCCAGAGTTATTGGTAACACCTTTTTAGCTTCGATCAAACAAACTTTCAGCCAAACAACAGACAAGCCTAGAAATTGAATAGCAACATGAAGGAGGGACATAGCCCTTTGTAGGTCCACTCTAGGAGACCCGAAGAGCAGTATCTGCCAACGATGAGACAAAACAAAGCTTAGACTCAAGAGGGCACTGGAAAGATGGAAACTGGGAACCTGGGAAAGAAGTTAGTCACATGCTGTTACAAAGAGGGGTTGTAATCCATGTCTGGAAATAAAACGTGTAGGAATTATTGAACGCAAAGCTAATTTGCTCTGAAGATTTCATCCAAATTAAAATTAAAAGGAGAAGAAAAGAAATGCCAATATTTTTGTTATTGATGATCAAAATGCACTTTCATGAATTTACTTACTATTAACTTTCATACAGATTCATTTTAACACTGTTCAAAAGTTGGTAAGCGACCTCTCAGGAAATTGATATTTTGGTGAATCAACTTCCAGCTAATTGTTTTTAGTGAACTGGTTCACAATCAGACGATAAAAAACTAAACAACGATTATAAAATTGGAATCACTCAAAAGTGATGAGATTTTGAAATAGAGAATGCCAGAAAAGGAAGGAAGTTAGCGGCAGTTACAGGGTTTGCCAAATTCTCCCAGCTAGTTAGAGCCGGGGCCAAGGCTGGAGTCTATATTGAACAGATAGAATTCTGGTTTCTGTTCAGCTTTGTAAACGCTTTGACAGGGTCCAGAAAGAGGTGTAACAACAACAATAGCAAATGTTCATCAAACTAAAATTACTTTAAGCTATGCTTCCATATAACAGCAGATAACCACACTGGAGATGGGAGAATAGATGATTTTTATTTTCCTCTTTGTGCCTTATTGTATTCCATAATTATTTTTATTTTACATGTGTTATTTTTACTTGGAGAGAACTCAGTGCAGTTTATTATTTTAAGATAGCAAAAGACATCTATCCATATATGTCTACTTCATTGATTTGTGGAATTCCACATTGTAGGAATTAAGTGATTTGCTTCATGTGAAAATTGTTTTTTTCTACTTGCATATTCTATGATTCAAAAGAATTTTTAAATATGAGAGTACTGTGGTTTCAATATGTTTAAGTATTTCCCAAAGGTGTGCTGATGAGAAAAGGCTACACTTAAACTGAAGTTCCAACCACTTCCAGCTCTCAGCAATACTGTATCCTCTTTCAGAGACAGCTGGGTGGGCCTTGGGGAGGTGGGGGG
>NW_022111300.1:27042480-27043886 GCF_000313985.2 Echinops telfairi | reverse complement strand
TTACATTGACTAAAAAACATTTGAGTTGTTCTAGAAAATTCTATAGTTATTCTAGAATACTTTAAAAATATAATAGTTAGAAGGATTTTACTGCATGAACCGCAAGATAGTTTAATGTTCTGACATTCTGTTGTTTATAGCATGAAAATAGAAAAAGTAGGGTCAATGTCCACAAAACAAATGGTTGGTTTTAGTCACTTATGTTATCATCGGTCAAATGTACATGAGAGGTGAGAGGCATGCTTTAGGCCTGTTAAAAAGCTGTCTGTTTACCAGCTGAGTACAGAAACCTGGTTTAAAGTACCATATATACACATGTGTAAGCTGAGTTCTTCAGCACACTTTTATGCAATTTTTGTGGTAAAATTAGGTGCTTCGTCTGATATTCGGGTGGGCTTATACTCGAGTATATACTATATTGTCACATTTAGCGATTTTGCTACCACTACCAAGAAACCTCTTTGTATCAACGTGGCTTTTTAGAAAAAGCTTCCTCTGACATGCAGATTATTTAGACGGTTTAAGAACTATTTTGCTGTTAGACTTAATATCAACTGACTTGGAAGGAACCTTGCTAACACAACTACAAAATAAAGCAAAACTTTCTGAACGAAATTTATGTAAACATGAAAGAATGAAAACCAACACTGATCAACTTTGTCTTGTAACCTCTTCCTAGTGTCAGATTGTCTTAGTGTCCTTTAACCCAGAGAAGAGGCCACCACGTACGCAGTCTATTATTAAGACAGACCACAGGGATCCGATTGAATATAAGGTGTAGCATCCTGCCCAATAGACTTCTTCTGAATTCTTGTATCAAGACATAACCATCCAGTCTGAATAATTCCATGTCTTCCCATCGTTCACCATAATTATGCAGAGTCCACTCAACACAGAAGAAAGACGACCAATAGAATATTTGGTTTAAAAGAAAAATAAGTGTGATATTCAAGTGAATCATGGAGAAGAAATATGATCTAGATACTACCAACTGAGTATGCATTTCCAAATGTTCCTTAACTCTGATTAAAGCCATTTTTAACAAGTCCTATGTATGGGTTCTAAGAATCAAATCCTTTAGTCACATAACATAAGGCATACCCATTTCTTTTTACTCAGTTATGAAATTTTGCTTTCTTTTACTCAGTCATTATGTACATTTTTATGTTTTACTTTCTCCTTATGAAGTTGTTGGCAAGACCTTAAATGAACTATTTTCTTTACCAATGTCAAAGCATGAAGCTTGTATTCTTTCCCAAAGCAGTTGTGCTACATAACTTTTAATAATTGGAGAGAAAGGAATACATAAAAGGAAAACAAACACAAAAAAACATTAACAGTCACACTACATGAAACTTTCAGAAAAACAAAAAGGTCCAGACCTTGAAAGTAGTAGAAACCCATAT
>NW_022111300.1:27033934-27041311 GCF_000313985.2 Echinops telfairi | reverse complement strand
GTATAATCAAGCTCTGTAGTCTATTAATATACAGCAGGCAACTGGCCTGGATATTTTGTCAGGAAGAGATTGTGTTTTTATTTAAGTAGTAAGTAAGAAGTATCTGTAACACATTTTAAAATTTAAGTTTGTGGTTTCTGTATATTTACGTTCCTTATTGCATGTAGTTTGGCCTTGAAGAAATTCTTGCTCTTAATTTGACATGCCGTTTCGCTGGCTGTTGCTGTTACACACGTTTTCTCCTAAGGAAGCTACAATGTTTTCTCAGCACCATGTGCCTTATAATCTTCCCCACAGGGAGGAAATTCATGGATTGCACAGTCATGAAAGCTTTCCTTTCCTCAGGCGCAACGAATTGAATGAAATGAAATGAATTCCTCAGGCAGAACCAAAATAATAATGTCAAGAACCTGGGGCTGGGTGGGCACAGATTTTTCTTTCTTCGTCTATCAACAAACACACCCCTTGTCCATGGCTCTTTCTTCTTGAGCATGGCATTTCAGTAGAGCTGAGAACTGACTTTATCAACCGCTCAAAAGTTATATCATTGAACTGACTTAAGCAGCCCCTCAAAAGTTCTATCCATTCCTTGGGTTCTAGGGCTGTTCTCCGGGTTGTGTTGAAAATACAAAGGGCACTAGAATGCATTTGAAGGTAGTGAGCATTTAGGGTGGGAGGTTTTATATGATTATAGGCTATCAAAGACATGGAATCTTGAAAGAACTTCAGAGGTGATGCAACACTAGATTTTTGGAAGGGACCCTCCAGAACTTGGAGGCAGCCCAGCTAAGAGTGAGAAGGAAGCTGAACACTGCGGGCAGCTTGTCCCTTCCCCCAAACAGCATGGCTGTGTGCTGTCTGCTCAATAGGTGGAAGCCTTGAAAAGAAAAATTTTGGCCGGGGGGATTACATTTGTAGAAGTATAAGATACACATTCTTTAAAAACCAGTAATTTCATTAATTACTAATTTAAACAGCGACATAGCAAAGTTGTTCAAAGAAATGTAGAAGCATAAGAAACCTGCCATCTCGGTGCCTCGTTCTATTTTATTTTTTTCATATAATGCCTTTATTGCTTGGCAATAAACCAGGAAAAGAGTGGACCAGTTTAGAGAGCCAATAAATCCAATAGAAGAGGAAAGGACAATGGTGTAGTAATGAGAGTGAGTGAGAATCCCAAGAGCTCCAGGGTGAAGAAGATGCTAACACAATGGCCATATGAAAGGAAGGACAGAAGGGAATCGTCTGCTTCATCCAGGTGATCAGTAGCTGTGAGCACACTGCCTTGGGGGGTTAACCAAAAGGTCAGTTGTTTAAACCCACTAGGTATAGAGAAAAATGAGACGGCTTTGCACCTGTAAAGATTTATAAACTTAGAAACTCATAGGTTTACTGTGAGTCTGAATGGGTTAGTGGCTATCGGAGGAACAGCACATGAAGTGAAGTACTTTTTACTTGATGTTGTTTTTTTGCATGTACACATAGTGTGCACAGAGTAACAGGAGTTTTTCCATCAAACAATAAACAATGACCCTGAACTTGAGACCCCAGCAGCTTGGCCACTAAGATATCTTCAGTGGATCCTGGGCAACCACCATGCATCTTTCAACAGGGAATCACCCATCTGTCTTGCTTTAGTTCAATTCAATCTAGTGCTTTCCTATTCATGATGCTTAGTGCATGCCAAAACTCCAGTAAGCTCGCCAAGAAAAATTGGCACATTTTTGTCCATTAGAGTCTGTAAGTGAAAACTAACATTTCTTACAGTTATATGAAATTGCTGGATATAAAGTAGCATACAGTAAGACACTCTATAGGATCTGTTATAAATTAGTGTATCAAATGTTTAAGAATAAAGGAGAGAGCATCCTGGACTAGATTTGATTCAAAATATTATTGATTTTTTTCAACAAAATATTTTAGTGATACCAAATCTCAGTTTTTGGTAACTATAAAAGCAAAGCCAACAAATGCTTTCTATAAAATTCCAGATAATACTTTTTTAGACTTTGCTGGCTGTATGGTTCTGTAACAATCACTCATCCATGTGGGTGATATCAGCAACATTTACTCACTGTGATGGAGTCCATTCTGATGCATAGCAACCCCATAGGACAGTGGAGAGCTGAAATTATAAACCTCTGGGCAGTGAGCCTCATCTGCATCTGTTGTAGTAGTTGGTGGTCTTGAACAACTACTAGAAAGAAAAAGCAAATGATGTGTTTGTACTCTAGTAAAATTTACCAAAAAACCATGGTGGTGGGCCAGATTCTGTCCATGATCCTTGTTTTAAATGAAGAGGTGTTTATAAAGTGATAAAATGTAAAATTTGTCAAGTCATTCTGACACTTGAAAAATGGGTAAAATTGTTGAGTTGAGAATAACAACTGGGTTGTGTGTGGGGGAGGGGCATGGTCAAGAAAACATTTTTGGATTCTGAAATGTGAATATAATATGGAATTCATGATGCTTAAAGAAACAAGAAAAGGGTACTTGACAATTATGGAGTTTTGTTTTGTTTTGTTTTTGCTTTGCTTGTTTTAAGGCAAAGGTGGTAGAGTGATGATTGACATGACTCAGAGAACTTCATAAGGTACATTGATAAAAAAATATGTGCACTCAGACAAAAGAGAAAAAAACCAAAACAAATGCCATCACTATTATTTCCCTTCAATCTCCTTTCCTAGTTTTAGGCTCAACAAATCCTCAGACAGTGGGATTAAAGCCGTGATTCCAAGGTGATGTGATAAGGAATTACCTCTCTTCATGCCCTCTCATCTTGCACATCATTCAACACACAAGATCACACCCAAAATATTATCACAATGCCTGTGCTTGAAAATGGTGAGCAGGAAGAAATTCTGGCACCAGAAAAGGAAGAATTGGCAGAGAAGAAAGAAGAATCACAAGAGAGTTTAAGTTATGCCAGAAACAAACTCAACTACTTCCTAATTATGTCACTGGCTGCCTTTATTGGCACTTTACAGCTGTGTATTTTCAGGAAATAATTGAGGAATTAATTCTTCAGCCAAGTGTTGCCCAGTGACCTGCAGAACAATCTATCTTCTGGTGAGTAGGGTAGGGGCTGAAAGATCTTCAGCGAATGGGTCCCAGTCATGACCTCAAAGGTCTCAAGTTTGTTTTTGCGGCATTTTCTTTGGCTGGCGACTGGCTGACATGGGTCCTAGAATCTTCAGCTACTTACTCCTGTTTTACAATGACTTTCCCCTTCTCCTCCACACTAATAAACACGTCTCTGTATTGGGGTTCTGTTTTATTTTATTTTATATATTTTAACACTTAGGCTATCTATAGGTGAAATAATGAAGCAAATTGAAGAAATCTGAGGATTCCAAAAATTCATAGAAAAATTTCAGTATCTCTTAATTCCATTTGGGGGGAACTTTTTAAAGCTCCCTCAATTTCTTCACTTTGCTCAGTCATTGCAACTTGATCCATTTCCTGAAGGACATGAACATTTTGTCTTGCCTTCTGCCAGGTGTTCTTCACCTGGTAGCCCAGTAGTTCAAGGGTTAGCTGCTCCATCCTTTGTCCATGGAGCAGCTGGGAGGTTGGCCTTTCAATCAACCGTTGCCTACTTTAACAGAGTGCCAGCAAGGTACTATGATACAAATTCTAAAACCAAGAAATCACCGCGATCAGTTTGATTCTGACCCATTGTGACCCTATAGAACAGGATTGAACTGCCCTTGTGAGTTTCCAAAAGTTAACTCTTTCTGGGAAGAGAAAGCCCTGTCTTCCTCCCAAGAAGCAGCTGGTGGGTTCAAACTTGTGGTTCATAGACCAACGTGTAACTACTATGCCACCAGGCCTCCTGCATAAAGATTACAGCCTAGGAAATTCTATAGGGCAGGTCCACGGAGTAGTAATACCTGTGGCCGCCATGGGTTCGGGTGTGAGTTTGGTTACAGAGGAGGAATCCCGATTGCTGTGCTGGGACCACGGAGTCTGTCCTGTTGCAACGCAGTCCTACGCAAAACAAAGGAAACCCTGCCCAGTCCTGTGCCAGCGCCAGTGTGCTTCCTGTGTTTGAACCCCTTGTTTCGGTCGGTCAATCCATCTCCTTGAGGGCCTTCCTCTTTTTCATCCCCGCTCTCCTTCCCCAAACATGGTACCCTTCTCCAGGGACTGGCCTCTTCTGACAACAGGTCCCAAGCATGTAAGATGAAGGCACTCCATCCTTACCTCCACGGAGCACTCTCGGCCATACTTCTTCCAAGAGAGACCCATTTGTTTAGGTGATCTGAGTGATTAAGCCCTCAATGTCCAGCCTTAGCTTTGGTGCTTCCAATCCTCCAGGGCTTCCACGGAAAACGGAATGTTGATCCCTTTCTGGAAACCGAGAGAATATTTTGTGCACATGGCGTCACCGGGAGTCAGGACAGACTCTATGGCAGCTATCAGGTGGAACCAAGTCAAAGACCTGGCATGGGATATTTCCCTGAATCAGTTTTACCAGTGGTAAAATTAAATGACTACCATGTAAACAAATAGTTTAGGCTCCAAGTGTTAACAAAAAGACATGCAGAATTCACAGGGACATTGTCTTAGTGACCTTTTTGACAAAGCCAGTTAGACCGCAAAGAAGAGCTTTTCCGCCATTATCAAGGCCCAGGGAAGGGAGCCATGTCTCGGCTTTCATAGCAGGCTGCTCCTTGTTTGCTCTCCCCACTCTGGTGCACACTCTGGTTTTCAGCCCTATTACATTTCCATGCATAACAATCTGTCACTATTATTCATGGCTTTTCTCCAGTCTCCATACTTTTGACATTGCCATTAAAGAGATTCAGTGTGCTTAGTAGCTCTTTAAAAAATAAATAATTGAAAGCTAAATTATATTAAACCGGGCCAGCGCTGACCCCTTCACCTCAGTCCATTGCTATCTCCTTAAATGCATTCCTTCTTAAATCATATTGTAATTTGAAGATGCTGAAGTCTAAGTTTTTTGACTCAAATGCAGTTCCTTCTGATGCATAATTCATTTTCACTTTGTTACTGGTGCTGCACACGCAATCGTTTTTTTGGCAGCTAAATGCAGGATGAAATCAACAACTCTGTAAAGGGTGAGGAATCGGAGTGGACATCTTGGCGGAAGAAATATTAAGCATGTCACAATGTTTTGTACTCTGTCTGCTGAAATGGAGACAAAAATCTCCAACAACTCCCAAGTTAATGTGAGAGAATGGCATTTTATGGCTGAAAATTATCTACCACTGATGTCATGCTGCTGTTGCATTTAATTATTCTACACATCATGGAAGATGATGACTTTTGGATGTTTATAAGCTTCACAACTATTTGATGAGTATCTTTTGAAGTTTTGCTATTTTTATGAAGGAACATGCACCCCTGTTTGCCTGTCACCCTTATAGTCCCTAAGGCTTTAAAATTCCCGATGAAAACACATGGCCTTAAAACAAAGAGAAATCTCAGTCTAGAAAAGGGCATCTCTCAGAGTGATGGGTTGTCAACATGGACAGGAGTTTGGGTGTTGGGTAAATTAGTTAAATTTAGACCCGCAGCACAGACAACTGAATTTCATGCTGGCTTTGTGTTATGGAGCAAAGTGATGTCATAACATGTACATCCAGAAAACTTCCCTTCATTGCACCTTAGAAAAACGAACAAGCAAACAAAAACATATTGTTCCCTTTCCTCAAAATACTTGTTAACTCATAATATCTGTTACTGGGGCCGTCCTTTTACTTTTTAAGAAAATGTCCTTCTGTTCTGCCAAGTTCCTGCTTCGAACATGCCTTTCTCCAAGAGGCCAATGAGGCCACCTTCCAGCTCACATTGACCCCAAACTGCTTAGAGTGAAATTGTGCTCCTTAGTGTTTTCAGAGGCTAATTTTCTCTTTAGGAGTAGCGCTCCAGGCCTTTCTTCTGAGGCAATTCTGGGTGAATTTCCAAGTTTTCAGTTAAGAGGTGAGTGTGATTCCTGCTACCCCCCACCCAGGGATGCCTGCCCTTTGTCTTGCTCTGCGTTTTGTAGCTGCGCATTCTGTTGCCACCTGTTTGGCAATGGACCTCTTAGGTGACTAGATCCTGAGGTGCAAGCACTCAAAATGCACAAATACCTATCTGCCAAGTACTTAGAATGTCAAGTTCGATGACTGGGAGGGAGATGTGTGTGTGTATGTATGTGTGTGTGTGTGTGTGTGTGTGTGTGCACTGTACACCAAAGAAGGGGTAAATGGTACCTTTCATCTTTCCACTAATTTAACTACCACATTTTATCTATTTATTACACTATCCCTACTGTGTTACACTAGCTCCTTCTAGATTGCTTGATAACAGGCGGCGGAAGACAAATTTTCAGAAATAAGGGGAAACAACCTGAAAGGTTAAGTGGTTAGAGGGACTGCTTGATCAGGGTGGATTAAAAGAAATAAATCTTTCTCACTTGCTATAAGGACAATGAGCGACTTAGGCAGGACACTGAGGGCTACAATGTCCTTTCCCTTTCTCATGTATTCAGAGTGACAAATTTGAGATGAAAAAGATTTATGAGGTTCAAGGGTAGCTTTGGGATAAAATTTAATCAATGGGTCAGCATGTCTCTATTGAATCTCAACAATGAACACGTCCTGTGCTAGGCACAAGAGGAATACCAAAGTATTGGAACAGAGTCTGAAGCCTTAGATATTTTTTTAATGACAACAAATAGCTCAAAGTCCTAAAAGAAACACTATATATGTAGTATCAGAAACTTCATGTGATGTATCTCCAAATTAACCACTCCATATAGCAAGAATTCCTCTTGAATGACAGATGGCTCTCTGTCATAATTTCTGTATGGTTTGGGGTGGGGGGGAGGTAGGAGAGGTCTAGTAATATTAATTCTTGTTTTATTTTCCTGATTGGAAGTCTTTGATAGAGTCCATGAAATGGATCTCTCTGTTTAGGTGTGATTGTTTGTCTAGCTTATATTTTAATAAACTGGGATGGAAAATTGATTGTAGAAGACCATCATCTTTATTTTATTGTGAATGTGATGAAGGACATGGAAGTATTCCCAGAAAGTAGCCTGACTCTATGTGATGTCTCATGACTACCATGACTTCTCAATAATCAATGGAGGTTTCTGATTCTCAGTAGTTAATTATTTGGTTACTAAGAAATGAAAGTTTTTGGAGAAATTCCAAGCAAATCTGTAAATGAAGGCTTTTTTTCTTCAAGTACGTTTATTTTTAATATATTTTTGCTCTGCTTGCCACCATCTTTTCTGACATCCTTGTCTCTCATTTCTCCTTCATATCGTTAGCAAATGATCTCCCTTCCAATATGATTAAGGCAAATGACAGACACCATAGGTCATGGTGTCAATATCTTTCTTAAATACAAATTAGAAAA
>NW_022111300.1:26981634-27033766 GCF_000313985.2 Echinops telfairi | reverse complement strand
GTCGGGGTTAGTTCCAAAGTCAACTCAAGATGGGTGTGTTCCTAAAGGAGGATCTATAAACACACTGCTTGATTTGAAAGCAAGTAACAGACTCTTGGGGCTCTTTAAATTCTTTGTATAAGGCCAATGATATCTATTGACTCTACTGGAAGTGCAAGATAAAAGAAAAGCCACAATTTCAAAACAGACAACTTAGAAAGTGATTGCAGTTCCTCAAAGCACACTTTCAGCAAAACTACCTACTCCAACATCAACATTTTCCTTTTAATATTTAGCCGTATTGGTTCAGCATTCATTCTGTCTTTTTGATCTTTTTTTTTTTTCAGAATGGGAATACACTAATTCTCTCTTTCATTTTCAGACTAGGGTTAGCAAGCTTTCTGTGTGATCTGTGGCACAGAATATCGTTGACATTTTAAAAAGGTAGTAAAATTCAGCAAAAGGAAAAAAAAAAAGAGTCTATGTAAGCGACCCACAAAGCCTAAAATATTTATTATCCGAATTTCGACAGAAAAATGTTTACCAACCCTTGTTTACGTAGTTTCTGCCAACTCTAAATTAGGATAAGATTTCTGAAAATAAAAGCCATGGTCAGAGTATGAAAGTTGGTGGTGCATTTTACAGAATAGTGGCATAAACTCTGATAGAGAAGACAGAAAACACTCTTTCCAAACTAACTGCCATAAAGTCAATTCTGATGAATAGAAACCCTACAGAACAGGACAGATTTGTTTGTATGAGTCACAAGTGTGCATCTCTTTCTGGGAGTCGAAAACTTCATCCTTCTAGAGCTGGGGCTTGCAGTTAGCAGCCCAATGCTAACCCACTAAGCTACCAGGCCCCTTAATAAAACAAACAAACAAACAAACAAAAAACACAATACAAACAAATACAAGAATTCTGCTCTGCAAGGAGCATCGTGGAACTTGAAGAGATTACCAGGAAGCCTTGCAAATGTGTCACTGGATTGACTGGGTTTGTGGTACTTCAACCAATGGTTAAGCACCTGAAGCATGGGAGGATGATGGTCAAAGTCATAGCGTAGGTACTATGTAAGTGCCAGGACAGTCCAAGCTACGGGGTGGAGATTATGAACCAAATTCAGTGTCAATATGGGACAAGAAATCAGCAGAACTCATGACCAAGATAGGACAAACCAGATGAGCAAAATAACTAGTTACTTTGAAGTAAGGCCCAAAAGTTAAGCGTGAAACATTTTATGAATGGGGAAAAAAAGTCTCACAATACTATCTTTTATTTGAGAATGATGCATATTTTGAAGGTTTCTTATAGCTTGCCATTTATCGTCTTGGAGCACTTCACGTAGGAGTCGTAATGGGGTAGTGGGCTCCGTGTTCTACTGCTGCCCACAGGCTCAGCAGTCCCGACATATCAGCCCCTCAGAGGGAAGCTGATGCCTTCTCCTTAAGTGAAGATACAGCAGCTCAGAAACGCACAGGTGAGGATCTACTCAGTCTGACGGGGTCACTAGGAGTGGAAATTGACTGGATGGCAGTGAGTTCAGTTTTGGAGTATCAAAAATGCACCACCTATGTATTGTAAATTATCACCTTGTTTGAAAACCTATTCCCCTTTCAGACCTCCCCAGCCTATGTTGCTGGCTCTGAAGCTCTGAGTTGGCCTTCTTTCATTCAATGTCCCACCCCTCCCCCAATGCTGTTGAGTCTATTTCAATCCCCAGTGCTCTCAAAAGACAGGGTGAAATTTCCCAACAGGGTGGCTGAGGCTATAATTCTTTGTGGAAGTAGACTGCCTCATCTTTCTTTTGTGGAGGAACTGGTGAGGTAAAAGCGACCACCTTGCAGCAGTCCCACACTTCACACACTGTGACATTAGGGAGACTTTTCCCGCTCACAACTTACATAAGTTTTGCTGTCATGGCCCCCACTTTCCTCAAAGTTATGGTGTGTCCTTTTCTCATCCCTATGTGGATTGGCATGTGACCAAATCCCTTCAGAGTCACCTTGGGCCTGCCCTAAATCCAGTGCAGCTCAGGAATTCATCATTTCCTCAACCACACCGCAAGTAATTTCCAAGGAAATGTGGCATGTAGCTGTCTATAACATCAGGGAAGCAAAAGATGATCCAGTGAGATACATCACAAATTATCCCATAAGCCTGCATAGAATCAACAAAATTATAGTTGATAAGGTAGAGAAAAAAGGCAATGTATGAAATAAAATCGACATTTGTCAACTTTGACAGCTGTAATATAATAAACTGAATTAATGTTCCATAAATGCTTGCTGGGCTCCTTGATTACAGTGATGTCAGCTCTCCTTGTCAGTTGAGCAGGTGCTTGGATGGAAAACTGCATGTGACTCTGGGAAAGGGTTTTGCATGAGACATGGTGGTAGATGAGGTGAGCCGTGGTGCAGGGATGCTGTGAACACATCCCCAAGTAAGAGAGCCAGTCAAAAGGAGGGATACTGCAAAAAGGGAGAAAGACCAATGGAACAGGGATTGCATACCAAGGTAGAGTGGTTTCTCTAAATGTTATCCCATCATGAGATCTTCTTATTGAATCTGTTGTTGTTTACTCTGGTAGAGCCACCCCTGACTCTTGCCGACCCAGCACAAGATTGTCTTGGTGATGCCTAAGATTTTCCTTGTGCTTGACAGTAAACCACCAGACCTTTCTTCCTAGTCTGCTTGTTTTAATTGTTAGTGCCATTGAGTCTGTCCCTCTAACCAACAGAGGGAAACACTGCCCCATCGTGTGCCATCCTTTTAATTGTTTGAGTCGATTGTTGCAGCCATTATGTCAATTGGGATTTCCACTGAAACCTGCTCGTCATCACAGTAGCTTCACTGACAAACTATGAATGAGGGAATCTGGCCAAGAATCTGGCTCCGTTCTCTTTAGATGGCAATTGTGGTCTGGCTGAACCATTCATAAAATCTAAGGATTTATAGCCAAACATGGTGACCCTTTGGATTATGCTAGTCAGGATAGACAATCCTTTTTATCACGTTATGGATGTTAAGGTAACACTTTTAGGGGATTCAGATTCAATATCCAGTTCAGTTTAAGAATTCGCCTTAATCACCAGACTTTAGGTGCTCTTGATCTAAATAGATCGGTAGGGAAATGTATAAAACAATTGATCACAGGGTCTTGTCTTATTTTACTTACTCACTGCCATCAAATTGGTTCTGACTCAGACCACAAGTTCATGGTTTAACAAACAAATTTATTTTCTCACCTATTAAGAGGTAAGAAGTCTAAATTCAGTGTTTTGGATCTAGGCAAAGGGTTCTCTTTCAATAGGGTATGAGGAAGGTTGTCGTCTCTTTAAACTCTTGCACCTTGGCAAACTTCACCTGACTTGGCATCTCTTCCTCCATCTCTGCTTCTTTGTTTGCTTTTTAGATTCCTTCGCTCTATCTAACCAGATTGACTCAAATAGATCCTATTTGAATCCGGCCTCATTAACATAACAATGACAAGCCATGTCAAAAAGTGATTTTAACCACAAATCTGTGATTATTTTTATATGTACCTGAGTCTGTTAGCGACCACGTGCTCAAGAGAAGGAAGCAATGCCAGTCACGAGCCATGCTCACAGTTCTTAAGTTTGAGCCAATTGTGGCAGCCACAGCGCCAACCCAGCTCACGGAGCCACTTCACGTTTTTCACGGACCTAATTTCCGTGATGCTGTTGCCAGTGACTACGGTCTCATGATAACATGTCCAAACTCTATGGGACTGAGCGTCACCATCCGGGCTTCTAAAGGCGCATTGTGACGGCTCTTCCTCGTAAGCAAATGACTTGTTTTTCTGGCACTCCAAGGCACTTTCATTTTTCTTTTCCAGCAATGAAATTCAAAGGCATAAATACTTCTTTATTCATTGTCTAGCTTTCATTTACCTAAAAAGGCCATGGCTTGGATCAAGCACATTTTATCCTCAAAATGAGTCTTTGATTTTCAACACTTTAAAAGAGTCATTGGCAACAAATTTGCTCAATACAATAAGCTGTTTGATTTCTTGCCTGCAGCTTCCATGAGCACTGACTGTGTATCCTCAACTCTTAAGGAACTGCCAAATAGTTGATTCCAACTCCTAGCAACTCTATGGAATAGGGTAGAACTGCCCCTGTGGGTTTCCAAGCCTATAAATATTTAGGGAGTAGAAAACCTCATCTTTCTCCCGTAAAAGAGCTGGTGCTTTCAGACTGCTGTCCTTGAGGTGAGCAGCCCCGCTTGTAGCCCACTATGCCACCAGAGCTCCTTATTGGGGATCCTAGTTAATGAAATCTCAGATAACTGCAATCTTCTCTCCATCTGTTGTAACTGGTCTACTGGTCCAGTGGTGAAAGTTCTGGTTTTCTTTAGAGTGAGTTGTAATCCATATGGACTATTGCACTCTTTGGTCTTTATTAGTAAGTGCTTCATGGCCTCTTGGCACTCAGCAAGGAAAGTTGTGTCATCTGCAACCAAGTGGCAATCTTTTGAACAGAGCAAAGGATTACTGCAGGATTTAAATCCAGGAAAAGTGTCTGTCAGAGTTGTATCCCTTACCCATACTTATTCAGTAAGAGCCAACCAAAGGAAGAACTTTCAGAATACTTCAAGCTGAGACCTGAAGAAAAAAGGCAGGCCTTGAATTGCAATATTGAATGAAGGGACTCTGATGGAGTAGCGGACTATACAGCATCTACAAAACACAAGGTCAGCTGTTCAAACCCATTCATTTTTCCAAGAGAGAAAGGTGCAGCTGTGTATTCCTGCATGGATTTAGGACTATCAGAGCAGGTCCAATCTGTCCTAAAGTGTCCCTTGGAGTTGGAATTGACTTGATGATACTTAACATCATTGGTCAATCTGCATGCTGAGCAATAATTAGATACGCTGGATAATCTAAAGAAGATCAGGGCATCGGGATTGGAGGAGAGCTCATTAACAAGCTTCTGTAGGTGGATTATACAACCACAGGTTTAGAAGTTAGCATTTACAACACATATTTTGAGGGGACAGAATTAAATTGATAAAATCCTTCTTTATTTAAATAAATTCCTCTCAATCCAGTCATATCTTATGTACAAGATATACTATATGTTAATTTAACTTGCTAGGCACAATAAATGTAGAATTAACTCTCCCTCTGCCCCCCCCACCCAACTTAAAAAACATTGTGGTTCAAAATCCCTGAGGCTTCCCCAAAATAGACTACAGGCTAGGAGGGGCAGTTCCTTGAACCCCTCCAGGACAGGTGGAGAGATAGTCATAAAGGTCAGCAGACAGACCTGGATTTATGTATGTTTTTTTTTTATTGTTGTTGTTGTTTGCTAGCTTTCTTCTTGTGTGTGTGTGCGCGTGTGTTTGTGTTTTGTATTTTTTTCTCTTTTTAGTCAATCTTTTGTTGTCTTTTTGTTTTGTCTCTTATTGTTGTTTTGCTTACCTATATAAGATAGGCATGGGAAGAAAGCCTGAGGATAAAGCAATGGGACCGACAGTTCCTGAAGGACTTCTGGGGAGGAAGAGGTGGGAAAATGTGCTGTGAGCAAACAGCGTCAGAGACAGGGACACAACTATGGAATTAAAAGCAACAGCGAGGAGGATGTCAAGATGGTGGGGGCACTGGAGCAACAGCAGTCTAGCTGAGAGGAATGACCAAGAGGCAGAAGAAGGGCGAATGTGTTGGTGGGCAGGAGGAAGGCAAAAGGATACAGGAAAGATCTAGGAAGCAAAGCAACAGATAGAGGTATAAACATAGGTGTGAACTCACATAAATATATTTATTCATAAAATAGAGGCATTGGCCTATAAACATATATTTATTTGGCAATATATTGAGGTAGTGGACAGACTTTGGGGCTCTGCTGAAGTCCTGCCTCAATGGGAGAACACTTTTTTCTAACACCCTGGCATTCTGTGATGTTCAGCCTCCTGATGAGATCACTGAAGACACATTGGTACATAAGAACATGTGGTGAAGACAGTGGATGGTGCCTAGCTATCAAAAGATATAGAATCTGGGGTCTTAATGGCTTGTAGTTAAACAAGCAGCCATCTAGCAGAGAAGCAACAAAGCCCACATGGAAGAAGCAAACCAACCTATGCTATCATGAGGTGCTGAGGGAGTCAGGTAACAAGCATCAGAAGACCTAAAACAAATAAACAGAAAAACATATTGTTGAGAACGAGGGGGGACAGAACAGAGACCCCAAACCTGTTTGTAGACAATAGAACATCCCTTGACAGAAGAGTCACAGGGAAGGGATGAGTCAACCAGGGCACAGTATCAAACTGATGAAACACAGAAGAGGCTTCCTTACTCCCCACTATCATGACCCCCGACCCTGTCTTTCAGTTCTAGCTAGACTGGAGCATGTACACTGGTACAGATAAGAGGTCATGACATGCGGAATCCAGGTCAGAAAAAACCCTCAGGAATAGAAATGGGAGTAGCGAGACCAAGAGGGTAGGGGGAAACTGGGGGGAGGAGGATAGGAAGGGGGAACTGATCAAAATGATCGATGCATAACCCCCCCCCCCCCCGGGGATGAACAACAGAAATGTGGGTAAAGGGAGATAGATAATAATTTATAATTTATCAAGGGGTCACAGGGGAGTGGGGGGCGAGGAGAGAAAAAAGAAGAGCTGACACCAAAGGCTCAAATACAAAGTAAATGTTTAGAAAATGATGATGGCAGCATATGCACAAATATGCTTGATACAATGGATGCATGGAATGTTAAAAAAGCTGTCAGAACCCCCGATAAAATGATCTTTAAAGAATATCAGTGTGGTTGTTTTGTGTAGACCTGAGATGAGTTTGTAGGTATGTAGGACTGGGTGCATCATTGGAATATCCTTCTCCCAACACCTGGACCCTGAACGTCGAACTCTGGAGTCTCTCCCTTTGCCATCAGCCTCAATGACTGCAGTACCAATGTGTTTTAGAGCTCCCCTCCTGAATAAGTTATCAGACATAATATGTGTGTCTCAGTAATAATGATGCTATTAGATCATGACCTGTTATGATTGTGGACATCGGAATAGCATGAGGATACTGTTTGCATAAACGCCAGGGAAAATGACTCATGGATAGGGAGTACGGGAAGACAAATATCATGAAGGAATGCCTCAAAAGAAAGACAAAGTGCAAAGGCACCATCATTTCAGAAAGGCTCATTCTGACCAACCCATTGTCCTGACGTTTTCCCTCACCACCTCAAGGTCAAGCATCGGTGCTTTTCTTTTTAAAATAGTGTTCAGCAAACACCACGCATGCGTTGTGTATGAAAGGAGACGAATGCTACACACTCTCAAAGGAGTGGTAGAAATTATAGGTAGCAAAAATGTAATTATCCAAGTTGGAGTTTTTCCAGGCTGGATCCACCTGATCAGAGACTTTAGAGCAAAGGTATTACACTTTTTAAAAGTCTCCTGCTGGGCTCACTGAATGAGAGTAATATCATATTGCCTATGGTTCTGGTAAATAAAAAGCATCATTAACAATAACACAATGTGAAGAGCCTGCTGAAATGATATACTGTATTTAGCCATGATGGTGCATCAAAATTATGAGCCTGACTTTGGAAATGGGCAAATGCACTGGAGGGGCAAACAATGATGATTCAAAAATGCAGTCAGAGGAGGAACAAACTCTTTGCAGCTTCTTCTTCCCGAAACTTTGCTCTTCAAAGGCAATCATACTTGGAAACTCATTCCACAGCAGAATAGAAAAGCCTATTGTCCCAAGTGTGTGAACAAAAAAAGTTCTTTTTATTCTGGCAAGATGCCACAATCACCAAACCGGTGGCAAGTAGGTTTGCAATGAGGGGTCATTCACAGGCAGGGAGCAAAGCTGGCTTGCTGGGAGTGAAAAGAGATCTCAACAATGGATGGAGAACAATGTGCCCAATTCTGAGCCAATTCAGTTGCGTATGATGCAACAGATATTTTGAAGCATCTTTAACGTCGGTGTTTCACATGCTATAATAAGACGTGGAAGCTGTGTGATATACTGCCTGTTCTCAAGTAATCACAACCTATGTGGAGCCAGGAAGGGAAGGATTGTAATATAGGAATTAGAGTGATTGCGTAATAGCAGAGTGGATCACAGATGCAGTTTTGAAGAAGTGATTAACTGTGCTATGTCCACTTTTTCACCCTCTCTTCTTCCATTCAGACAAGCACCTGCGACCAGGAATACCAGTGCCTTCCATGCTTCAGCTCCCGGTGAAGCTGATCTCCCCGGTGATCATGGGGAGAAGAAACAAACTGAACAAATCGAGTTGGGCTGTGTATTAGTCTGGGTACTTTAGAGAAATAAATCCACAGAAACTCATGTATAAGGGAGTTTTATATAAAGGTTAAGTGTGCATCAAGAAAACATTTCAACCCACTGCTGCCCACACTCACAAGTCCAATATTAACCCATTAACCCATATGTCTAACACCAATCCACAAAAGCCTCCTCTATCTCACAAAACAGATGCAATGATGCCGACTTCAGGAGGAAATCTGAGTCTGTGAACGTGGAAGCATCTCAGCGCTGGCAGGGGTCTCCACATGGCTGCTCTAGCACCCAGGGCTGCATCAGGATAGGTCCATGTGGCTTCTCCTTGAGGATGTCTTGCAGGAAGTCAGCCTTGCCAGCTGAAGCAGGGAACTGGCCAAGGCAGCTGCACCCTGGTGCAACCATCACAAAGCAAGAGACCTGAGAACTTGCAAGGCTCACCGAGCCATTTATCCTTCCACCCTTCAATTAACCCCACATGTGTTTATCGGCCAGGTTGGCAGAATAAACTAACTCAGGCTGCTAACTACAAGACCAACGATTCAACACCAGCAGCCGCTCCACAGGCGCAGGATGGGGCTTTCTACTCCCATAAAGATTGTCAGGCTCAGAAACCCAAGGAATACTTCGCCTCTGTCCTATCAGGTGGCTGTGAGTCACAAAGGATTGAATGGCAGCAAGTTTGGTTTTTATTCCTATTGTGTTAGGCAGAGTTCTCTAGAGAAACAAAACCAAGACACTGGTGATTTTACAAATAAAAGGATAGGTTTCTATAGCAAGAAGGAATATAGCAGAAAATGAATGAACAGTACAGAGTGCTCGGTCGAACTCACTTTTGTGAGACAGTTAATATACTGAAGGTTCTTGCTACTCACGCAGGCTGCTGGTCCCATGTCAAGGAAGCAGACAGCAAAGTAGCTGGCAGGAGGTGCCCAGTAGTCCCGAAGGCTGCAGACAAGGCAAGGAGGGCAGCAAGAGCAGGAAGATAAGATGCAGAGGCATAACAGGAGCCAACAGCACAGCAGCAGCAAAGTGAAGCAGCTCGTGACGGAGCCTGGAGACACAGGGATGCACAACACAGTGACAAGGTCCACCAAGATCCATGGGTTGGCTCTGGCCACAGGGAGCACAGCACATGGTTGAAGCTGAGCCGCTAACTCAGGAAGCAGGGTGCTGGTCAGATCCTCAGGGAGAAAGGAAGAGACCGGCCTTGAGGAACCATTTAGCTTGGTCACCTTCCGATGAAGCTGTGATGTGATTGACATGCTAAACTCCGCCCATGTGTTCCTCCAGGAGCCATATTGGCACCCAAAAACCAAACTGTCAAACCTATTAAGGTGTTTTTCCTTTTGGTAAAATGTTTCTCCTAGAAACTTTGCTTTTAAAATGTAGTTTTGTGGCAGGAAACACCAGATCTAAAGGACATGGGACTCTTTCAAAGCCTTAGGTGATGAGCACAAGTCAATCTAGGGGCAAGAGGGTGGTCGTGGCTCATGCCAATCATCCTGTCTAGGTATTTTTTGGTTCTTAGCTCTACTGTAACTTTTGTAAGTACTCCATTTATGACCATAGTATGAATCAAATGTTTGTCTCAATATTTTGTCACAACCGTTTGTTCAATTTGGCAGATCTTTATAGGTAGTATGGTATTGAGGGAAATCTAAGTTTCTGAGCCTCACAGATAAGATAATAAATCTTGCTACACTCCTTTCTTACCTGAGGTCCTTGGGCAATCACACTTTCAATAATAATTCTTTCCTCATCTATGAATGGGGATAATTGGTACTGTCTTGTACAATAGACATGATGTATACACACATTGCCGGTACTCCAAAAATTAATTAGTTTGATAAATATTTGCTTTCTAGTAGTATGATTGTTTGACAGATCTAGCCCTTTATGGGCAGCTCCTGACTCTCTATTTCTAGATAATATAGTAAGAAGTGCTGATGGCACAAAGTCCTTGACTGTGGTGCTAATAAAAAACCACAATCCCTGCTCAACGGGGCCTGAGCTGGCGAGAGCGATGGCAGTCTGCTTCCATAGACATGATAGCCTATGACCTGCAGGAAGTCCCTATGAGGGAGAATAAGCGAAATGACTGGAGATTTTGTTACAGGGTTATATTATCTATCAGATAGGTTATTGGGTAATATCGTTTATTACATATACTATCTTTAATTCCTTCTCTATAAGTGCAAAACTAAGCTGACCACCCATTTACAACACTGCCTAATCAAAAAAATATTCACTATCAACATCTGTGCCTACATATTGATTAAAGAAAAGAAAACAAAACAAAACTCACTGCCATCGAATGCTTTGCAGCTCATCATGACCTTCTGTTGTTCTGGTTGTGAGGTGCCTACACGTGGGTTCCAACTCATAGGGAGCCTACACACAAGGGAGTGAAATGCCGCCTGGTCAAGTACCATTCTTGCAATTGTTTTTATGTTTGACCCTATTGTTACAGCCGCTGTGTCAATCTTTTTTGTTGAAGGTCTTCCTCTTTTTCACTGCCTCTCTGTTTTACCAAGCATGAGGTCCTTCTCCCAGGACTTGTCTCTCCTGATCGCATGGCCAAAGTACAAGAGATGAAGGTTCTCTCTCCTGGCTTCTGAGGAGCATTCTGGCTGTACTTCTTCCAAAGCAGATTTGTTTGTTAGGTTTTGGAAGCCCACAGTACTTTCAATATTCTTCAGCAGCACCATCAATCAAATGCTTTGATTCTTCTTTGGTCATCTTGTTCTATGTCCACATTTCATATGCATATGAGGCAATTAAAAATACCATGACTTGGTTTAGGTGCCTCAGTGATCCAAGTAACATCCTTGCTTTTCAAAACTTTAAAGAGGTTTGCGCAGCAGATTTACTCAATGCAATGTGTTATTTGAGCTCTTAGTTGCTGCTTCCATGAGAATTGATTGTGGATCCAAGCAAAATGAAATCTTTGAGAATATCGACCTTTTATCTAATTCCCATGAGGTTGCCTATTGGCCCAGTTGTGAGGATTTTGAATATTTTAGATTGAGTTGTAATCTATACTGAAAGATGCCCTCCTTGATTGTCCTCAGCAAGTGCTTCAAGTCCTCCTCACTCATTCAGCAAGCAAAGTTGTATCATCAACATACCGAAGGTTGTTAATCAACCTTCCTCCAGTCCTGATACCACAATCTGCATCTAATCCAGTTTCTCTGATTATTTTCTCTGCATACAGATTAAATAAGTATGGCAAGAGGCTAAAACCCTGATGCACACCTGACTTTAAACCATGTGCTCTCTCCTTGTTCTGTTTGCATAACTCTCTTGATCCATGCACAGATTCCACATGAGCACAATGAAGTGCTCTAGAGTTCTCATTCTTCTCAAGCCCACCATAATTTGTTATGGTCCACATTGGCAAAGGTCTTGGCATAGTCAATAAAACACAAGTAAACATCTTTCTGGTAGTCTCTCTTTTCAGACAAGCTACATTTGACTTCAGCAATATGTCTTGTTCCAAATCCTATTATGAATCCAGTCTGAAGCTCTGGCAGATACTTGGCAAGGTACTTCTACAACCATTGTTGGAGGGTCTTTTTAAAAATTTTACTCACATGTGATATCAATGATATGTTTCTATAATGTGAGTATATGGTAGGGTCCCATTTCTTTGGAATGGGTGTAAATATGGATGTCTTCTAGTAACTTGGCCATATTTTATGGCATAAATGAGTGAGTATGTCTATTGCTTCTTGAAACATTTCTATTGTTATTCCATCAAATCCTGTAGCCTTGTTTTTGGCTAATGCTTTCAGTGCATTAGCACTGAAATGAACTAATTCCTTCAATGCTACTGGTTCTTGAACAAATGCATAACCTTCTATGCCATTTGGGCTCCTTCAACGCAGAGATCAGCTACATATTAGTGCCATTTGGAAATTGTCATGGGGAAATAAGCCAAGTAGTAGAAGAGATGAGACTTAAGAAATTACCTATTTTTACTCCCTTACAGAAATGCATACAGATCTTGTTTTGACAGTGGATGGTGTCAATAAAGACATTAAGAAAAAGGTGTCATTTCATATAGGTGAAAGTGCCACTTATTGAATTTAAGTAAGTGCAGGTCTGATACCTTTACTGTCACCATCCCCTGTGATTGCTGATGCCGTGCTGTGTCTTTGTTATAAGGAGATGAGGTGAAGTTATAGGATTGCTTAAGTCTTATCTCTCTACCCCTCATTTGATATTCTCATGAAATCTGTAATTTCATAATAGTTTCAATTGCTAAACCAAACACCAAACTCATTGCCATCGAGTCAATGCTGACTCATAGCAACCTGCTGTGGGTTTCCAAGACTGCGACTGTTGACAAGAGTTGAAAGCCCGCTCCTCCTCTCTAGTTGCTGCTGGTGATTTTGAACTGCCAACCATGTATATCACAACCTAACATGGAATCCAACTGATACTAATTAATAAATGTATGACTCAACTAAGGGAATGTAAACATAGTTCCACATCTATTCACTGTTGGAAATCAGTGACCCTACAGGATAGAGTAGAACTGTTCCCTTGGCTTTCTGAAGCTGTAAGCCTTTACAGAAGCAGACTGCTTCATCATTTCTCCCAGGAAAGTCTGGCGGATTCAAACTGCAGACCTCGTCATTAGAAGCCTCAGAGTGCCCTGTGTCCCCAGTGTTTCATAGGTATACCCCCGAAAAAAAGAAGTAGCCAGCAGCAGACAATTTTTGAAGAAATACTAAACACAAAACAACCTTTCGTTGCCAGACTCCTAGGCAGATTCTGCAAGACAACTAGTCTCTGTTCTTTGTCTCATCCCTGCATCCCCTGTCCCCCACATGTGTTCTCTGTCAGCATGGCACACTTCATCCTTCATTTCCCCTAATTTGGGGCTGTAACCTTCGAACACTGCTTGAATATAAGCCATGTAAGTCTTTCCCTTTCAGTGCTTCCACTCTGGGATGTCAGGTCAGTCTTCTTCACCATAACTTGTTATGGTTAGGACATTTCACATATATATGTACACATATAAATAGAGGGAGGGGAAAATGAGGCAAGATGTAGAAGAATGTAAATATATGTGTGTGTGTATATATAGGTATATGTATGTGTATGTATATACACATAGATCTTTTAAAAAGACAAATGCTGATGTATAATACCATGGACACAAAAAATAACTGCACAAAATCTGAATGGCAAGCTAGCAGAAGTATTTTAGAAAAGATTTCTTAAAAAAAAGACTTCTTAATTCTTAATTAGGTATTGCTTTGATCCACATGATATCTAAAGCTCTTTAAAACTTTCTAAATCTAAATTCTGAGTGAGAAATTATAAAACAGAAATAGTTTCTTCTGCACATTTGACTTAAGACAAATGTTTTCTCCTAAATTACTATCCTATAACCACAAGAGATCAACTGTTATTAAGTAGAAATGGTTTCTCCAATTTCTCTTGCCTTGATCTATGGGTATTATCACTACACAGCTCAAATTCAATAACGAGTGAGCCCAGTATCTCAACCATGTCATGTTTTCCTTTTTTTATTTACTTTGTTCAACCACAAATATTAACTTTTCCATCATATTGTAAATCTGATGCTGTTTTGCCTCCTAGATCCCTTCTCCACCTAAGGAGAACCCGGGCCATTTAATTCGAGCACCATTTACAATGTGTGGCCAATTAGGCTTGCAGATTTGTTCAGTCTTCATTTTGATGTATTTGCTGTGGTGATTGTGTGCTGTTGTGTCAATACTGACTGACACTAAATGTACAGGAGAGGGTAGAACTGCCCCATTGTACTTCTAAGCCTGTAATCCTCAGGAAAGCAGGCTGCCACATTTTATCCCCAAGGAACACCTCTGGGACAGAATGAATAATCTTTTGGTTAGCAGACAAAAGATCATTTACACACCAGGCAATAAGCACCATACCACCAGGTGTCCTTAATTTTATGTAAGCTTTGAACAATTTAAAAAGGATATTGTTGGCACTACTGGTTATGTATAATGCTGCTAACCGCAAGGTCAGCAGTTCCAAACCATCAGCCCCTCTGCAGGAGAAAGATGAGGCTTTCTACTCTTGAGTTACAGCCTTGGAAACCCACAGGGACCATTCTATTCTATCTTAGAGGATCTGCTTCTACGAGTTGAAATGTTGCAACAAGCTAATATTGAAGGATTCTATTGTGTATGGTCAGAAATGTGGAAGACAGCTAGGTGGCCAACTTGACTGAAAGGGATTTGTATTGGTACCCATTTCAACAGAATGCTGAAATGATAGAAAAATATTATTGATATCACATGCAAGTAAACTAGGTTAACCTTTATCCAATGATGATAGAAGTGATACATTGACAGAGATTCCGGCTGGATTCAGGAGAGGATTAATACGAGTGATTACAGTTTAGGACTCGAGTACTCGGAGCCTATTATCAGATTCCAGTTCTTGTCTCACCAAGAGAAAGAGAACAACTTCTATCACTGCTGATGTCTGATGGACCTTGACTGGAAGCCAAGAACACCAGAAAGATGTTCCTTTTTGTTTCATTGACTATGTGAAGGCATTTGAAGATATGGATGGTAACAAACTAGGGAGAGCCTTGAGAAGATGCGGATTCCAGAACGCTGAATTGTTCTCATGTGGAACATGCACGTGGAGCAAGAGGCAATTGGACGAACAGATCATGGATATAGTTGATGTTTAAAATCAGGAAAGGTGTGCATCAAAGGTGTAACCTCTCACCATACTTACTCAGTCTGTATGCTGAGCAAATAATCAGAGGCGCTTGATTATATGAAGAAGAATTCAGCATCAGGATTGAGTGAATGCTGATCAACAACCAGCAATACACAGATGACACAACTTCCTTGCTGAAAGTGAGGAGGACTTCAATCACTCGCTGAAAAAGAGATCATGGATGAGAGCCTCAGTATGGATTGCAAGTCAAGGGTCTAAAAGAATAAAATCCTGACAATGAGCCTGTCAGTAACATCCTGGTAAATGGGGAAAATAGTGAAGTTGCCAAGAATTTCATTGTCTTAGTCCCTCCAACTTCTTGTCAGAATTCTTTGTTCCCATTAATCTCTGAGTCTCTCCAGGCTTCTGAGGCACCCAAAGGCTTTTGTTGATTTATTTCCTGGCTCCTCCTGCACCTGGAAATATGTCCTTCTTTCATTTCTGTTTTGTTTTGTCTTTCCCTATTCTGCTTAGTCAATTAATAATTGTGCTTAAATGTTTTATTTCTACATTTTGATAATATCATTTATCAGGTGGAAATCTCCAATTTTGTTCTTGTTCTCACAGGTTTATACTTCTACTGTATTATGGTGTGGTTTAAGAAGAAAATTTATAGAAACATTTGATCTGACATGTTAACAGAGAAGTTTTATCTTTATTTCTTTTTAATTTCAACCCACATGCTTTCCACCTCGATGATTTTGTTTATTTAACAGTATATTAACTCTCAATACTTTTTAAAAAAAGTTTAAGCAAAGTTTACATAAAGAAAATGATAGACATATGAATCATATAATGTGAATCTCTGCTTAGGAGATTAAATATTAAAACTAGTTCTTAGATATTACTAATGAATGATCAAAATAAGAAACATTTGATTAAAATAGTCAAAATAGTTTATACTCCATATATTTTTATCTGTACAGCTTCTAATGTTAAAAGGAAATATTTAAATTAAAATAACCTAACTTCATTAATTATCTTAGTGCTTATGTTTTTCAAAAAACTGAATATACTTCTAAACTAAAAATGCTGAGTCAGATATTTTATAAAATGAAATGATATGCATATGATTCAAGCACAGCATACCTGTATATTAAAAATTCTACGTTCAATCAATAGTTTGAAATAACAAATGAAGACTACTTGTATTTTACACTGTGCATTAAATATTATTGCTATTGTGCTATGTTAAAGATGTTTTAGGTTGTGTGGAGTTGTTTCTTTGATTTTTTATTTTAATGCTTAGAAAGGTACACTATATAAGCTATGTACTAAGAGGAATATTTGACTAGCTGGTGTTATAAGAACCATACCTAGCTTACTACATTTGCATACAAATCCAACTGCCTGAGTAAGCTTGTGTGTTATGATATTGCCGAGTGAAGTGAAGGCCTGGTAAACTGTCCTCAAATGACTTGGGGCTTTAAAGAGTTAATGGTTCCCTTCTAATTTCCAGATTTGATATGAGGCTTTCCTCAGGGCTGAGATCACCAAGCTCCCTGTGTGTTTGAATGTTCACCATACTAATCCCTGGATTTGTCCTTGCTAGGGGCTGGGGACATTGGATCCCAGGGGAGGATTATGGTTGGCATTGTTATTTTAAAACAGAGTAAACAAATAACAAGCAATTCATGATATGGGATGTACTGCCTGGAGTTTTGAGCTGGGGGAATTCAAATGGAATTTTTACAATTATATCTTTGGTTTTGCTAAAGAACATATGTGGTTTTCTGGTTTGTTTGTTTAATGATATAAATTGCTGAACAGTAGTCACTAAAAGAACAACCCCCTCTTCATTCCTTAAAAGTCAGCAGTTGGCCCAGTTCATGGGATAAATTGCTGTATTTTTTACCACTTTTTTCAATATGTCTATTTTATCTTATTTTATTCCCTCTATTTCGTTCCACTGCACTCCTTATAGTTGCCTGTTAATTATCTTTGAGCCTATGCCATGAACCCTTTGGATGAAGGTGTTTGGTATGTTTTAGCAATATTTAAAATGAATTAGGTTAATTTGAATTTCTTTGACTATACTCATATCCTGTGATCCACTGCCCTGGAGTCCATCCAACTCCTCGTTGTTGGGTGTCTTTCCATCGGTTGGACCTCATTGTGACCTCACAGACAACAGGACACATTACCCAGCCCTGTGCCCTGCTCACTTACAATAGTTCTGATATTTCAGACCATTGCCGCCACCACTGTGTCAGAACATCTCATCGGGGGTCTTCCTCCTTTTGTGTCCCTCCACTTTATCAAGCATAGCTTTCTGATTCCCCCACATCACCAAGCATGCTTTTCTCCAGGGACCGGTCTTTATTGATAACGTGTCCAAAGTACACAAGACAACTTCTCCCCATTCTGCTGGCCTCTCATAAGCATTTTGGCTGTACTTTTTCCAAGACAGATGTTTCTTCTTTTGGAAATACATGGTACTTTCAATGTTATTCATGAGCACCCTAGTTCAAATGCATCGATTTTTCATCAGTCTTTTTTATTCAATGTCCAACTTTTGCAAGCATTATGAGGAAACTGAAAATACCACGGCTTGGGGCAGCTGCCTCCTTAGTCCTCAAAATGACGTCCTTGCTTTCCAATGCTGTAATGAAATCATGTACAGCAGATTCCCTGAATGCAACCGGCCATGTGGTCTCTCGACTGCTGCTTCCATGATCATTGATTGTGGATCAGATCAAGGTGAAATCCTTGACAATTTCAAACTTTTCTCCATTTATCGTGATGTCACCTACTGATCCAGTTGTGAAGATTTTGGTTTTCTTTGCATTGTATTGTAACCTATACTGAAGGCTGCAATCCTTAATCTTCAATAGCAGGCATTTCAAATTCTCCTCACTTTCAGCAAGCATTTGTGACCTGCATACCACAAGTTGTAAATAAACCTTCCCCCCATTCTGATGACTCATTCTTCTACATACGATCCAGCTGTTCTGATTATTTGCTCATCCTTTAGATTGAATAAATACAGAGAAATGATACAACCCTGACCACACCTTTCCTGATTTTAGACCAAAGTGTGTCCCTTTGTTCTTTTCACACAATGACTTCTTGGTCCACGCACAAATTCTGCATGAGCACAATGAAGTGTTCTGAAATTCTCATTCCTCTCAAAGTTGTTCTTAGGTTGTTAAGATCCACGGAGTCAAATGACTTTGCACAGTCAAAGAAACAGAAGTAAATATATTTTGGCACTCACTGTTTTAATCCAGGATCCATCTGACTTTAGCCAGGCTATACCAGGCTCCATGTACTCTTCTGAATCCCGCCTGAACATCTAGCAACTTCTACTGTTGCAAATGTTGTTGGATGAGCTTCAGCAATTTACTGTACTTGATATCAATGATTGGACTAACAAACCCAAAACACGGAGTCCTGGAGCAGACTTTTGGGACAGTAGAATTGCCCTTATGAGTTTCCAAGATATTATGGGAACAAATAAAAAGCCTTTTCTTTCTCCCATCGATGATTGGAATGGGTACAAATGTGGTCGTCTTCTAGTCATCTGGCCATGTAGCTGTCTTCTAAATTTCCTGGCATCGACAAGTGAGTGCTTCCCAGTGCTTCATCAGCTTGTTGACACATTTCACTTGCTAGTCTATCAATAACTGGTGTCTTGGTTTGGGCTAATGTTTCTTCTGTACAGCTTGGACTTCTTCCATCAGTCCCACTGACTCTCACTCTGCTACATCTTGGAATGGCTGAATGTCTACTAGTTGTTTTTCTACAGAGACTGTATACTCTTTCTATGTTCTTTTGATGCTTCCAGAGACTGTAATCTTTACATCTTCGTTTGATGCTTCCTACATAATTCAATATTTTCCCCATAGAATCATTCAGTGTTGCAACTTGAAGATTGACTTTTTTTTTTTACTTCTATCTATTTAAATTTCTGTTTAAAATATCCTGTACTTGTTCTTCCATTTTGGGGTTCTTTTGGAAAAAATTTAAATCATTTTATTGTTGGTTCTTAGGTTTGGGGTTTCTTAATCTAGATATTTGCGTATTTCAATATAATATTTTACTTTGTCTTCTCAAGATGCCCTTTGATTTGCTCTTCAGCTCTTTCATTTCATCATTTTTCCATTTGTTTTCCCTATTCTACTATTAAGAGCAAGTTTCAGAATCTCTTCTGATTTCCACTTTGATCTTGTCTTTTTTCCTTTCATTTTAATGATGTTTTGCTTCCTTGGTGTTCTTGATATCATCCCACATCTCATCAGGTCATCTGTTATTAGTGTTTAATGCAGCGGTTCTCAAACTTCCTAATGCCACGACCCTTTAATATAGTTCCTCATGTTGTGGTGACTCCCCCAACCATAAAATTATTTTTGTTGCTACTTCATAACTGTAATTTTGCTACTGTTATGAATTGGGAGACGCTTGTGAAAAGGTCGTTTGACCCCCAAAGGGGTCACAACCCACAGGTTGAGAACCGCTGATTTAATGCATCAAATCTGTTCTTGAGATGTTCATAACATTTGAGTGGAATATCCTCAAGGTCATATTTTGGCTCTCATAAACTGGCTTGAATTTTCATCAGCTTCAACCTGAACTTACAAAAGAGCAATTGATGGACTTTTTCACTGTTGGGACCTGGTATTGTTTTAGCTGCTGATATTAAGCATCTCCATTTTCTCTTCCCATAGATTTGGTCATTTGACTTCTATGCACTACATCTGGAGAAGTCTACATGTAAAATCACTTTTTGTTTTGTTGAAAAAAGGTGTTTGTGATAAAGTTATTGTTCTTGAAAAATTCTGTCATGCAACATCCAGCTTCATTTCTATCATCGTGACCATATTTTCCATCTATTGTTCTTTCAACTTTGTTTCAATCTTTTTCATTCCAATCTCCAATAATTATTAATGCATCTTGATCGTGTTTGATCAATTTCAGACTGAAGATGTTGATAGAATTCTTCAATTTCAGAATCACTAGCTTTAGTGGTTGGTGCATACATTTGAATAATTGCTTTGATTTGATTTTTTTGTCTGGGGTAAGATATTATAATATCACAGATAGCATTGTATTCCTAGATAGATCTGGAAATGTCCGTTTTGATGATGAATGCAATGCCACTTCTCTTGATTATGTCATTCGTGGCATAGTAAACTCGATAAGTTACTGATTTAAAATGGCCCGTACCAGTCCCTTTCAACTCACTAATGCTTAAAATATCAATTTTATGCATTCCAATTAATTTTTAATTACTTCCAATTTCCCTAGATACATACTTTGGTTATTTTAAGTTCCAATTTTTAGTAGATTGTTTCAACCGAGTCTTCTCTTTGTGAGCAGTGTGCCAACAGCTATGGAAGGTCTCGCAGGCTGACCTCCTGAGGGCTTTCCTCCACTGGCGTGGCATGGCGCCTTCCGCTTTGAGAAGGCAGCTCTTCCCTTTTCATACTTTGAGTGCCTTACTACTTGAGGGCTCCACCTTTAGCCCTTCCTGGCAGTACCTCTAGCAGTGCTCTGCTTCTGTTTACTAGGTTTTCAGTAACTAATACTGTATCAATGTTATCCATGGAGTTTTCAGTGGCCAATTCCTCTAAAGGGAACATGCTGCTCCTTCTTCTTAGTTCTAAGTCTTGAAGCTCTGCCGGAACCTGTGCACTTTGGGTGTCTGCTGATATTTAAAATACCAGTGGCATAGGCTTCCGCATAACAACCACGTATAAGTGGCCTCAGTAGGACAACCTGACCGGTTCATAATGACTCTATGAGTTTTCCAGGCTGTTAATTTTTACAAGCAGAGAGTTCCATCCTGGTCCCGCAGAATGGCTGTTGAGTTTGAACCAGTGAACTTGCAGTTGGCCATCCAATGTTTACTGGATAATGCCACCAGAGCTATCTTCCTATGTGGATACGCATGTATAATTATGCCACATACATCATATTATAACCTCCTCTGATTGTCAAGTCAATAAAAAATATGGGTTATAGAACATCAAGAAACATATTCTAGTTAAATATATATCTATATACTCAATTTCCATTTATTTGTGTTAACCATGTTTGCACGCAAGTTTGATTGACCTTTCTTGCTTACTATGACCGGATTCTACTCTAAATTTCTGATGCCATGATTAGTCATCCGTCTGACTTTTTAAAATCTGAAGCTTTCATTAGAACCTATTACACTTTAACCTAGTTTTTAATAAGCTATGTTAAATTCACATAATGTCCATGTAGGAAGAATGGTCTAAAGCAGTGCTTCCTGAAGTAGGTGCTACTGCTTCCATGGGAGCTGGCATAATAAGGGGAGGGGCTACAAAAGAAAGTATCTTCATCTGTAATTGGGGGCTGTAGAACAAAAGTTGGTTTTTTTTTAAATTTCCAGTGGAACACAGTAATTTTTTTTTTTTCCTGGAAAGGAGGTAAGTTGGCCCAATAGGTTTGGTAACCTGCGGATTCTAAGTAAATCTTACCAGGACCAGTTGCCAGGTTGGCATTAGGTTGATGGACTTGTGACCACTCATGTGACAGAGCAGATGGTTTCAACCTAGGAAGTTTGCTCCATAGGACTTCGAGTAGCTGATTTCTTCCTTTCCTTTTTTGGAAGTAGATGTACAGTCTTTTCTTCCAAGACACCTTTAGCTAGGTTAGACTCTCCAGCATTCTAATTAGCAGAGGAATGTCTTAGCTATTTGAACTACCCAGGAACTCTAAGCCGTTCTTCTCCAAAGTCTAGCAAAAAAGTAGTCCATGACTTATGTGTGTTGGAGGCAACCTCAGCAGTCCTATGATGATGGCTGCTGGCATCGGGAGTCACTATTTAACTGAGACTCAGCTAGCATTACTTGGTTCAAATGTTCATCATATGTATACTTTTTTTCAAAAGTATAAATAATATGTTCTTTAAATGGATTTCAGCAATAATATAATTGATACTTAAGTTTCAGTAAGATAAAATAATCGGGGGGAGGGAGGCAGTTAGTTTAACATATTACTTTTGGAGGAAACCACGCTTATATTTTCTTCTTTTGAAGATGAACAAATTAATGGTTTAATAATTCCATGAATAACTTTACCAGTCATCAATGCCAAGCCCTTAAGCAATCATTTTCAGAATATACCTTTTTCACGATCAATTTTGAAAACCAATATGATACTTTTACATTTGCTTTCTGGCATTTTTTCCCCCCATTCTCTTTGATTATTTTATAATTGTGCCAAGACTGCAATCCTATTTGCAACGCTTCCTTATTTTAAACAACCAAGTTTCTTCTCACAGTTTCTTGGCTTTCAGTTGCTTCTTAGACCAGATTGCATTGCCATGTAGAACTTAGATGTCTATTTTTTTTCTCTTTACAATGAAGATTGAATCACACACCCTTTGCAGATGTGTATGTTTCAGATCATAAATTGTGTCACTTAGGCAAGCCAGTCACACATCAATACTTTAACTCCAGGGTTAAAATACCCCGGATACACAGAATATTTTAAAACACGTAAAAGCTCACCAATTTCGGATTTTTAGAGCCAGTTTCTGCCTGGGAGTTGGGAAAGATTTTGATGATGGATCATTGCTGCTATCATCCTGATGCTCAATCCTTTCCCAATTTCATATTTTCCTCCTAAAAGTAATGCTCAATCCAAGTGTTGAAGTCCCAGAAATCAGGGGCAGCTGTGGAAAAGTCTTCAGCATAACCCTGAGAAGTGTGTGTGTGTGTGTGTGTGTGTGTGTGTGCGACTTCTCATTCTCCTCTTAGGGTGCCAAGGGATTTAACATTTTCTAGGGTCAGAAAGATTTTAATGAGACTAGATTTTTTCTCTTTTAACTTTGGAAGTTTTGGATAACCTGCTCCCGACATGCACCCTTACCTGGTTATCTGGAAACATAAGAGTTCACATTCCTACTGTCCCAATCACATTCATGGGCAGAGAAGTTTGATCTGTTCCTGATTGTGCAGTTATGGCACATGAGTTGTCCCTGTGAGCTAATTACTTTGGCAACCAAGGCAGCACCAACAGTGCTGTCAGGCAGCCAAGGGGCTATCTTCATAGTGTTTTAAACAATGTGTGCAGAAGAGGTTAACAGCTGCACAGAGTGGGGCAGAGCCTGAGAGGAAAGACTTTGCAGGTGTGTGGTTAACAAGGAACTAATTGGGTAACGGGTAAGGAGGAGAAACAAGCATAAAACTGGTCAACAGGCTTGTGTAGAATTCCAGCCGTTAGCTGGTGCTGAGCCCTTGAGGAGTTGAAATAGAGACAAGTTGAATCTGGAGTCTAGTTTTTGCTGTGATCTTTGCTAGAGACTTCAAATTGGGACTTGACAGCTTTCCTCACCACCTGTTGCTTTATTTCAGGTGGTATTGTTTTGAGCGAGGTAAGAACTGACATTGGCGATGCCTGGTGTGAGTGTCTTGCAGGAAAACAGCAATGCACTTCAAGTCCAGAGGCCCGTCGCTGTTTCTTCTGCTGTTATTAACGTCTGGGTATCACGAGTGGTGCGGTCCAGAGTGAAACAAGTCCTTGCCTAGGACTCAGAAAATTGGGTTCTAATACCAAGGCCCACCCAATAGTGTCAGCTTGAATGAGTCACCCAATCTGTGGGACTTCCTTTCCAGAGGGAGCTTGTACATCTCTTTTTAGAGTCTCTTTGAGCCCTGAATTATATTGTTTTAATATAGGTTTGTTTTCTCAACTCAACATTGACCAAATGTCTGAAAATAGACTAAGAAGACACCTGGAACACGCACAGAGAGGAGAAGACATGCTTTCAGTCCTCAGTGACCCTGGAAATAAACCCAGTAGTTGTGATAAGCACTGTGGCAAGAAAGCAATTGAGAGGAAATCAGTAGGGAAACACAATAGTCAGGCCAAAATCAAGATGTACATTAAAGCGAGGCTGGAAAATGGGGTGAATCTTCATGGCAGGGTAGTTTCAGGTGTTCAGAAGGACAAACCATTAACCTGGAGTGATGGAATTAAGAACAGCACATCTAATGCATCTGTCATAGAAAGGACAGTAAATTGATGGATCAGGTTGGAGCAAAAATTAATATGAAGAAATGCTAGCCAAATTATGGATAGTCTGAAAACACTGGTAGGTAAGTATTAGTAGAGAGAAGGCGAGCATTTTAGGACTCTTTTGAAAAATTATCCTGTATATTTCCTGGAATATAGGGTTAATTTCATTTCCATTTTAATATCTTTTAATGATAATAAGGTATGCAATTAAAATGAGAACATAAAAAGTGAAGAAAAACAATCATGCTAGGGGAAAAAATTAGTAGATGAAAGAAAATAGGCTGTGTGCAGCTTTTAAGCTTCTTATTTTAATCCAAGATGTAGAGCTATATTTCCTGTGAGCCAAAATAGTTTGGCATAAAAAAATGATTATAGAATTTGGAAAAGAGCTTAATGCAAAACATCTTATGATTGTTTTTCAATGTAAATGTCAAAGAATGTTAGAGTGTAAATATCATATACAGTGACCACAGGTCTCAAAATTGGGTCCAAGATTTATGACAGATATTCTAATTTATTTACCATCGGTCAACCCACAGACTATATTAAGAAAACTGTGCAATCAAGATTAGAGGAAAACTCATTAACAATCTGTGATATACAGAGGACAGAATCTTGCTTGTTGAAAAGGAAGAGGCCTTGAAGCATTTATTGATGAAGAACAAACGCTATAGCCATTGGTATAGAGTACACCTCCATTTAAAAAAAAAGAAAAATCTTCACAAGTAGACCAATACACAGTAACATGATAAAGGGAGCAAGAATGAAGTTACCAAGGATTTTATTTTACCCATATCCACAGTCAATGTTCATGGAAGCAGCAATCAAATGGAAGGGTCCATTACATTGGGCAAATCTGCACAGTACCTCTTTGAAGTGTTAAAGAGCAAAGACATCATTTTGCGGACTAAAGTGTGTCTGACCCAAGTCATAATATTTCCCACGGCCTCATGGCACCATGAAAGCTGGATGATAAATATGGAAAGTCAAGAAAGAATTGATGCCTTTGCATCACGCTGGTCACAGAATATTGAAATTATGATGGACTGCCAGAAGTACAAACAAATAATAGCAGTGTAACTGGAATACTCCTCAGAAGTACAGAGGGCAGGACTTCATCTCCTGTCCTTTGGACATGCATTCAGGAGCAACCAGTCTGTGGCAAAGACATCGTGCTTGAACGTTGAGGGTCAGCAAAAAATGAGGAAAACCCTCATCGGGATTGATTCGCACAATTGATGCAAGAATACGCTTCCCTATAACAACATCTGTGAGGATGGCAAGGGATCTAGAAGTATTCATTTGGTCATATATCGGGTCACTGATACTGAGAACCAATCAACAATACCTGGTAACAACACCAACCCACACATCTGTATACACAACTTTCACTCACCTGATTCTCCCAGCTTTTCTGTGTCCATCCCATTGGCTTCATTAATACTCCCTACAGGAGTCACGTCCTAAGGATCTCTCCCAGGTACAATCACTGATAAGACCTGACACTGTCACTGAGTGAACTGTGTTCTTGCAATCCGTCAAACTCTGTAGCCCCTACATTCATATTTGAAAAATTAGGGTGTTTGACTAAAGAAGATCGAATTTCTCATCTCATTTTAAAGTTCTAGAATGCTTAGTAAGAAATCACGTTTCTCTAACAGGATGGTGTGATATGACAGTTCGGAAAGGGGAAAAAGGGAACTTTTAAAAACTAGATTAATGGGATGCAAATTGCAGCCATAGAACTTTTATTTTACAGAAATTGCCTAGTTGGTGCTGATCTTTCTGAAAAAGAAAATCACAATTCTTTAAGGAATTTGCAAAATCAGAATCTTATTTCCTGGCATGTCTTTCTCCACCCACCTCCATTCAAGTTCCATCTTAGGGAGAAGAAAGAACATTTCTAAGGGAACGTAGAATTAGGCTCAAACAGCAAGTACTGTAGCTTGAAGACATTTTACCCATTTTAACAATAGCTGTACTAACACTTTAGCAATTCATTGAGATCAGTGATTTCTTTAGATTAGCTACAGAAAAGTTCAGTTCCTGAATAAAACTGGCTGGTTGAAATTTTTTATATAAAAATAGAGCTATTTCACAGCATTTATTATACAGTACTTCAAATTTCCAATTTCTATTTTTAATAGACAGTGACATCAAGCAAAACTGACATTTATATAAAGTGAGAACACTTCCACTCTTATTTCTATAACATACCTTTATTAATTGCTTTCTTGTCTTTGATGAGTAGAAGCAATGACATACATCTTCCATATGCCACTAAAGACTCATTTTCCTCTTGTCTAGGCACATTTTTCAAGTTGGCATATTCATTTCTCCAAATTGAATGCCCAAAGTATATTTGGATAACAAGCATTCAAGGATCTTATTTAAAATCTTCCTCTCACCTCATTTTCATTGCTTCTTTGATTTAAAAAAAAATAACTGGACAGGAGGAAGGACAGAAACAAATGACTGACAACCAGTCTGAGAACTTTCCGTGGTGATATAGGAGCAAATTACCATGAGATAACCACGCTATCCTCCACAACCCACATGATGGCCTGTGGTGTAAGTGATAGTGGTTAATAATACCATTCCCCTATTAAAGAAGTTATAGGTGCATTTCCTTTATAATAATAAACAAACACACAACCTTATCTTGTTAACATCCTTTCTGTATTTCTTTGAATGTTTTTGATGATAGATGCAGAAGGATCAACATTTCTTCTTTTCTACTATCCACTTGCCTAATAAGAACATTCTCCATTTTTTACTGAGGAAATGGCACAGTGAGAACTGGGGTGCTCTACAGCATGACTGACATTCTTTAGATACACAAAGGGGGAGACTCTAACTTCAGGGATAATTCATATGAAGCAGACATCAGCTCTAGATCTCCACCTTCATTTACTCTGACACCAACAATTACTCTACACCACTCTGCTGGGTTTGATAATCTTTGCAATGGCTACACAAAACTCAAAGCCAATACTCCTGATGTGAGGTCTTATTAGGGAAGTTAGCAGGTTAATACAATTCAGGGTCAGAAAGCATTAAGGATACAGTCCTCTTGTCTTTAGTAGCTTGTGTTCTCAGCTAGGCCAGAGGGCATGTCTCTTTCTGGGCCGCTAGCTCTCACTAATCTTCAGCCTCGCAGTCACATAGACCTTTGGCCTCTTTCTTTTTTCCTTATTCTTTTTTAAAAAAATAAATCATTTTATTGGGGGTTCGTACAACTCTTATCACATTCCATATATCCATTCATTGTGTCAAGCACGTTTGTACATTTGTTGCTATCATCCTTTTTAAAACATTTTCTTTCTACTTGAGCCCTTGGTATCAGCTCCTCATTTTTCTCCTCCCTCCCTCATGAACCCTTGATATTATAAATTATTATTATTTTTTCATGTCTTACACTGACCAATGTCTCCCTTTATCCACTTTTCTCTTGTCCCTCCCCTTGGGAGGGGGTTATAGGTACATCAGTGTGATCGGTTCCCCCTTCCTCCCCCCACATTCCCCTCACCCTCCTGGTATGCTGGTAAAGCTACTTTTAATATTGGTCCTGAGGGGTTTATCTTTCCTGGATTCTCTGTTTCCAGCTCTTAACTGTACCCGTGTACATGCTCTGGGTTTGCCAGATTTGTATGGTAGAATTGGGGTCATGGTAGTGTGTGTGTTGGGGTGGGAATTAAAGAACTAGAGGAAAGTTGTATGTTTCATGGGTGGTGCTATACTGAACCCTGATTGGCTTGTCTTCTCCCTGCGACCCTTCTGTAAGGGGATGTCCAATTGCCTACAGATGGGTTTTAGGTCTCCACTCTGCACTCCCCCTTCATTCACATTGATATGATTTTTTGTTCTGTGTCTTTGATGCCTGATACCTGATCCTATCGACAGCTCATGATCACACAGGTTGGTGTGATTCTTCCAGGTGGGCTTTGTTGTTTCTCAGCTAGATGGCCACTTGTTTATCTTCAAGCCTTTAAGACCCCAGATACTATTTCTTGTGATAGCCAGGCACCATCAGCTTTCTTCACCATGTTTGTTTATGCACCCATTTTGTCTTCAGCAATTGTGTTGGGCAGGTGAACATCATAGAATGCCAGATTATTAGAACAAAGTGTTTTCACATTGAGGGAGTATTTGAGTGGAATCGGCCTCTTTCTTGCTGAGGCAAGTGTTACCAAGTACCTTTGGGTTTGATATTTGATATATGTCGCTCAACTCTGAAGATACTGAGATTTACTTTTCCTGCCTGAAGATAATGGAGCTTTACTTTTTCCATGGTTTGGGAAGCATGCAACTCTGTCTTGTGGCTCTCTCTCATCATCTCTGTGCTGCTTCTTTGCTTTATCTCATCATCTTAGCAAGGCTCCTCTGCTCTCTCTCCTGGTCTTGGTAGTGGGGTTCCTGGTCCCTGTCCTGCTTCTGCCACATCAATCAAATATCTTGTACATGTTTCACTGGTGGCTCTTTTTCATGATGTCCATGAGTTTCTTGGTTCCCTTTTCTGAGATGCCCTCACTTTTATATGGAGCATAGCAGTAAAATGGACTAATCCTCTTTATTAGAGTTCACACACTCTATTTGCATAGTCCTGCCAAATTTTTTGGTGGAATTGCACAAACTAGTTATAGAAGAGCGATACCAAGTAATTTCAATTCAGTATGTGTGTATGTATATATATACATATGTATGTATATATATGTATGCATATATATATAAAATCAACTTTTCTGCATCCATCACTATACATGTACTAGGAAATAGTGCCCTTCAAGACAGATATATCTTTACAATATTGGTGCTAATATTATAAAGAGGGAGTCGTTTAATGAAAAAATTAAATTAAATAAAGTATAAAATAAAATATTTTGTGAAAAACATAAAAGGAAAGCAGGGCTGTGATAAGAAATACAACCACTATACTATTAATTTTTAAAATAGGTCACCAATAGTAAGTTTCTGTAGACTGGGGAGGCAATGGAAGCACATCTCGGAGTAGGTGTTTCTCAAATGCATTTTTTGTATTGTACCAAAGGTAGTCTTGAACATAACAACGACAAATCCAGAGAGTATAATGCATCAAAACCGAAGGCAGAGTAGCACGTAGTGCTTTCTCTGAGACGAGAATGAAGGGTGATTCCCAGGAGAGGTCAGAGGATGGGCAGGCTGGTTTGGTGAGAACATCCAGCAGATTGAGGCTGGTGCCATGTCATGAGGAGTCACACTTATTACGATAAAGATGATACCTGATTGTGAGTGCAAGAGAATGCCTTTAGAAGGTGTGCAGGATAGATTTATGTTTTAAAGCAGCAACTGTCTTTGCTCAGTAAGGAAGAAGAGAGATCAGAGTAGCAGGAGGATCTAAAGCTTGGAGAGCGAAGTTCATTTTGAAAGAGCCCGGTCAAATAATGGTGCATGTTTGGCAAAATGAATTTCACTCAAATGTAGGGAAATGGGTAGGTTGGGGGCGCAGGGGCATGGTTTGATTGTAGACAGCAGACAAATAGGACTTTGTTTAAACAAAACAAAACAGGCAGATGGCTGCAAAGTGCAGACAAGGAAGGCTCTCAGGTTTCTGACTTGAGAATTTATCCCTTGTGTAGGATCATTTAAGGAACCCTCCTAGTTCAGTGGCCATGCAGTGGGCTGCTAACTGCAAGATTGTCAGTGTGGAACCACCAGGCACTCCCTGTGAGAAAGACAGGGTTTTCTATTCCTTCAAAACCTTACAGTCATGGAAACTCACAGGTGCAGTTCTACCCCATTTATGGAGTCACTGTGAATCAGCATGGATTTAATGGCAATGTTTTTTTTTGTTTTGTTTTGTTTTTGGTAGTATTGATTACAATGAGTTATAAAAAACAAAAACTCAAGAAAAACTGAGTATATAAGTGATTAATTATGGTCACTCTCTTGTACATTGAATATATCTGAAAATATCCTTCAAATAAATATGCCCAGTGAGAAACTATATACACTAGTCTGAAATTCAAAAAGGATTATGACCCAAAGATTTAGGTTTGGATGTTCTTAGGATGTACAAAGTAATTAAAGCCAAGGGAACAGATGCTCTCTCTTGGGGAGATTTGTTAGATAGTGAGACAAAGAGAGCTTGGACAATACCTCACACATCTGCACATTGTTAAATATACAACTTTTCTTAGGAAGTTGTTGAAAGATTTCTCCATCAAAGAAAACAAACAAACAAACAAACAAAAGAATGGACCCCCACCCCACCACAAAAAAATGTTGGGGTTTCTAGTTAGTCTGGATTGATGACAGAAACAAATTTATTAACACTTATATGTGTATAAGAAACAAACAGCTTTATATAAAGAGTAATTGTATATTAAGAAAACATCCCATAAGTCAGATACCAGTCTATAAATGCCTCTTCAGACTCATGCAACACATGCAATAATGCTGAATTCAGAAAGATCACAGGCCAAGTGGGTTGAAAGTCTGTGGATCCAGTCTCAGCACTGGTGTGGGTCCCCACATGGCTCCTCCAGCTTCAGGGCTCTGGCTCCATCAGAGTAGCTCCATGTGGCTTGTCAACAGGAGAGTCTCACAGGAAGAGAGTGTGTCCCACCTTCAAGGAGGAAGACAGGATTTCCCAGAATCCTTAGGAGAAGGCCATGCGCACACAGAGGCGTCATTGGCTATGACAGGCTAGATCCCACCCCTTCACTAAAGTTGACAAGTGATTATATAGCTGCTACAGTATCTCATGGTTTGAATTGTTTCCCTTCAAAATATGCTTTGCAAATTCTAACTCCTATACCTGTGATTATAATCCTCTTTGGGAACAGGCTTTCTTTGTTAAGTATCAGGTGTGTCTTAAATCAATCTGTTTTCAGAGATAAAGCGAATTTGAATAAGTGAATGAAGAAGTAGAGAAGAGGAAAGATAGAGGCTTTGCCACATGAAGATCATGAAGGAGCCAACGACCATCAGACCCACTGATGTGGGAAAGAGACAAGGCCCTTTCCTAAGAGCCGGCATTAAGAGAAGGCATTGCCTAGAGATAACACCCCAAATTCAAACATCTAGCTCCCTAAATTATAGGAAAATTCACTGTTAAAACCATACTTCTGTTATAAACAAAAATAGATAATTAAGACAACATTGAAAAGAAAAATGAGGAGAAGGAGAAGGAGATTTCTAGGAAGATACAGAGTGAAAATTGCAAGAGGCTAGAGAACCCTCAGGGCTAGACGGGATCAACCCCGAGGATTACTGGACCAGAGGACGGGGTATACAAAGTGGGGGGAAATGCACCTAATGGAGTAACTAATGTGTTCACCAAATTGATGTGAGGTGTGAATCAATTTTGGACCATTTGGGAAAATAATTGATGGTTATGTATTTCTTGCTGTATATATATGCAATGATAAAATCCAGGGAAAACTAAGTATGATTTTGAAGGTACCTATTAAACCATAGTTGTTGAAATGTTCACTTGTTTGTGATTTTATAAACATTAAATTATGATTTAATCAAAAATATATTTAAAAAGTGTGAAATGTATTTCCTCTTACTGACTGGTCTCAGGAATTGAAGCACTCTTCCAAGTTGGCAGGTATTTTTGTTTGTTTGTTTGAAGCAATGATGATCAATAGAAAAGCTGTATGGGATACATATGTAATTATGAATGCTCTTGTTATCACATTCAAAAGTAAATAAATTGGTCAAGTTTATTAGAAAAAGTTTTACTAATCTTATATATTCAAATATTGTCATTTACAAGTGTAATAATTTTATACACTTTTAAAAGAGATGCTTTACATCCTTGTGAGGGCATTGTTTTATTATATGAATTATAAATAAATCACAGAGTGTATATTTAAAATTATAACAAATATTTAATTTTCCCTAACTACTGAGGCATAGGGATTAAACCTATAGAATGTGAAATTGAAATAATTGTGCTTGATTTTAAATGTTTCTCAATTTTCAACCCCATATCTCAGTAGTTTAGCCATTGCTGCCAAATCTGACTCCCAGCCACTCTGTAGGGTAGAGATGTCTTGCTCCACACAGGTTCTGAGGCGATCAACTTGGAAGAAGCAGATTATGGCTGCCGAGTCTCCGGTCCAAAGTGAGTGATTAGCAGACCGACAGCCTAATGATGAACCAAGTTCACCACCAGGACTATTGATATTTATCATTTTTATAGTTAGTCTTTAAAAGTATGTTTAGCTGGGTTCTCTAGAGAAGCAAAACATATATGTATATATATACACACACACACATATATAGATATATATTGATATATATAGATAACTTTTTATATATAAAATATATAAGAAAATGTGTTATTATATATATATATATATATAAAGTTTGTATTAAGAAAGTGGCTCACGCAGGTGTACAAGTGGTTATGCTACTCTAGCTCCAAAAGGGTCAGATGTTAAGCTGGAGGCTTTTCTTGACTCATGTAGGAGCTGGGGGCTGGTGAACCAGGAAGCAGGAAGACCACTGCTGGGACATGCCAAGGTAGATCATTGCAAGCTAGGCAGGTCAGAAGGCAGACTCTGATGGTGCCCCATGGTTCAAAGAACTGGAGCTTGAAAAGTCAGATGCAAGCTCCAGACAAGCAAGAAGTGAGCAGAGCATCAATGTAAATATCAAGTAGGCCACATCCCAGGGAAAACATCATAAGTGTTATAGCCACAGTAAAGGGTACGCTCCACTTTAATCTTTCCACAACTGCTTGGCTGCTCACAGCAGATTCCTTTATGAATTTGATTTTATTATGTTGGATCATATCATAGGGGAAGCCTCAATTGCCAAAATACTGAGATTCCTGGCCTATCAAGTTGACATGAAACTTCAAGATCACATAACTTATATTTTTATTTTCATATTCATTATTATTTTAAAAAGAATCTAGAGCAGTGATGATGACCACAGAAAAGCAGTATGGGATACATATGTAATTATGAATGCTCTTGTAAGCACATTAAAAAGGTAAATTAATTGGTGAAATTCATTAGAAAATGTTTTATTAGTTTTTTATATTCAGATTTGTCATTTAAAAGTACAGTCAATATAATGCACTTTTAAAAGAGACACTTTACATTCTCTTTTTGTTTATATAGTAAGTCATTGAAAGCTATTTGTATTCTACACTTACAATACATTTCAATTCCTACAGCTACTTGTGGCTCTAGGTTATCACATAGGTTAACAAGCTATTTCATACATACGACCTTATAGAGAGAAGATATGAATCAGAGAATTTTAAAAAAATTAAAGAGGATAAAAAATGTTTAGGAAATTTGAATCTCTGTTATAATAGAAATTAGATTCTTTGGAGAAGTGGTGTTTCCCCATAAAATGTAACAAAAAGTACAATAAGTAAAAGAGAGAGGCAGAGAAAGGGATAGACATGTATAAAAAGTGAACACACATATATATTTTTTCATGAGAATTCAAGGGTATAATTTAGAAAATATGTACTCGCTGAAATATGAAGACAGGTCACTAGCCAAGAGGGATAAGGATTTGGTGACCTGTCTGGTCAGAGCTATGTAGACCATCACCCACTTCACCTTGATGGATCAGGTGCATATATGGTAGTGGGTTATCCATTGAGCTGCAAACCACAAGATCAGCAGTTTGAAGCCATAAGACTGTCAACGTGTGTAAAATGTTTAAATCGTGGAAAATTAAAAGGGCATTTCTTCTCTCCTATGGGGCCCCTATGAGTTAATCAACTCCGTGGTAACAAATTTGGTTTGGTTTGGTTATTTTGAATGTTGACATAAGGTTGGCCTTGTCAAACCACCTCAATAAAATCATCCTCTTGAAATTGTGAACGGACGTCTTGTCTTTAACTTCCTTCTTGTTCACCTTCTTCTTCTTCTTCTTCTTCTTCTTCTTCTTCTTCTTCTTCTTCTTCTTCTTCTTCTTCTTCTTCTCAAAAACCTATTTGCTGTTTTCTCATAGAGTTCATTCAACACCTGGTTTTCCCCAATCTAATATAGGGTTGCTTTGCTTTGGAATTGAGGCAAAAGTTTCGTTCTAACAGTGGTTGTTTTTGTTTGTTTGTGTTATGGTGTTGTTGGATTTGGCAAGCAGTGCAAGGGGTGCTTCAGAACTATGATGGCTGTGTTCCTAGAGCATTTTGCTTCAGGCATAAACTAAATATTGCTAATGAACAATTGGAGACTCTGCAGGAATGAACAGATTTCTTTCTCCCACTTGGCCTCTGTATAACCAGCCCCATACATTTCAACTCCCTCTCTGTATAAAAGAAAGAGGCAAGAAAAGAGGAAAGCCAGGGAGGCAGGGAGGTCATAGGGAGGAAGAACAAGATGGAAGGATGGATGTCCTGTTGCATTGAAACTAAGAGATAGGCATTGGGAAATCAGATTGTATATAAAAGTTACTGCTTTGTGCTGCAGTGAGAAGGATGAGGATAGCAATAGAACTGTTCCATTTGCAAGGGTGTCAAGGCTTTTAAATACAGGTCACTCCAAATCAATCCATACTGCACTCCCCCCAAATAAAAAAACCACTAAAACAGCTCCTGATGTAATTTATTCTTTCAGGCCTTGTGACAGAGAGAGCTTTTCTAAACCTTTAAGCTGTGAGTAATTTTCTTTTTACTTTTTTAAAAGCTATCTACCCTATGCTCTTGACCCACACTTTCTATTTTTAGTTTTCTCCTCTTGATGAAAACTTACAGATCATGAAGATAACATTCTCTGAGCAAGATTAGACAACATGCCTCCCAAGATTTGCTTCCTGTTCAGGACTCTATTTATTTATTCTTATTTACTTTTCCTCTCTGTATTGTCCTGTGTGACTTTTTGGCGTCATCAATACTGCATTATCTTTTGCTCTATATTCTATAATCTTTGGTATGGAATAGTATTCTCTAGCATTCTTTCTTGTAAGTGCTTGGGCTTGTGAAAGAGAAAAGAAAAAGAAACACAAAGAAGCTGCATCATTTCATTACAGTAAGCAGATCAACTTCATGGTCATTTAGACTTTCCTTCTACTCCATTTATGTTTTTTCTCACACCTCTTCCTGGAGCAAGCTACCACTCCAATGAGTTTCACCAACCTTTTCACCCTTGTTAATAAGACATCATTATTGACGCATCACTTAATTTCTTCTCCGCCAGTGGGTTACACATTTACAGCTAGCTGAGTATTTAGCTGTTAAAACCTTCCAGTTATTGATGGTGAGAAAGACGAGGCTGTCTCTTCCCATAAAGATTTCTAGCTTGGCAAATCCCAGGGATCAGTCCAACCCTGTTTTATAGGGTGGTCAGAATGTCCTCGATGGCAGTAGGGCTGATTTTGGTATACACTTCCAGGAATGCCTCAATGCTGCAAATGGTCAAGCACCCAAGCCCACTTAGAAACACCTTGGACGAAACTTATGATGAGCCACTTCCAAAAGAGTCCCACACGAAAGCACTGTGAAGTGCATTCTGCTCGGCAGCAGATGGTAACCATGACTAAGAATTACTTCTGTGCTAACAGGTTTTGTTTGGTTTTATGAGCCTTTCAGGATATTCTAAATCATTTTTCCCCCTGAACCTGGTTTGTTTAAGAATTCCAGAGTAGGAGAGAGGGTACAGGAGGACAACTCTGAGTAAGAGTCTAGGTTTGAAAGCAGACAAATCTCAGTTTGACTCTCTGCTCTCATTCTCAGTTATACCCCATAGAGGGATATATACTGTCAGATTCTTTACCTCCACAATCAATCAATTCTTAAAATAAATGTTACAAGAGCCAATAATGTGTTCTTTGCAAATCAATTTGCATAGTCTCACCCTTTAAGCTAAGACAAGTAATGACTAGTCCCCATTATTTGTACTAAGAAGCACACTTCACTGGACTTGTTATCTAAGGATCTTTAGACTCAAATTATTTGATTATATTAAAACCAAAGACCATTCATTTATTTGAAACACTAATTCCATGATCTTATGATCAGCTAACCATTAATTGGATACGCTTCTGGTATGAATGACATCATACCATGGAAGTTACACAACTTTTACAACCTGAAAGTTATGGATTTAAATGATGTCTCCAAAATGCCTAGGACTGTAGCCATGTTTAATCCGCTGAGCATCTCTAGTCTATTTCCCATTAGACCCAACAATGCGCTGGTGGTTGCTGCCATCCATTCCGTTCCATTCTTCATGGCCCATTTAAAACAGAATGAAAAGTTGCCAGGCGTGTGGCCACGTCTCGGTTGTCGTATGCTCAAGTCCATTCATGCAGCAATGGTGTAGTGTGTTCAAACTTAGGGAGCTCAGCTTCCAGCCCTATATTGAACAATACCATTATCCATCAGATTTTCATTGATATTTTTTAGAAGTATAGAGCCAAGCCTTTCTTCTTCGTCTTGGTCTAGAAGCTCCAATGTGACCCTGTCCATTATAAATGAAATTGCTGGTATTTAAAATATCGATAGCATAGTTTTCAGCATCATAATTACATGCCAGGCATAACAGTACAACCCAGTAAGAAATGGGTGTTGGCTTATCATATAAAACACCTGTTGGGGCACATAAAGGCATCAGTGAAAGTAGAGGGAGACAGGTCTTCTGACATACAGGTTCTGTGAAAGCTGTGGGAAAGAACAGATGTGGGAAGTGAGGATGATCGATACCTAAGTGGTTGCCTGTGTGGTCTTAGTGGAAGCCCGGTAGTGGCTGCAGGTGAGCAAAATATTTAGGGCAGCTTGAAATGGAAATGGTGAAGAATATCAGACAAACACATAAGGGAATTTTCATATGTTCAGATTTTAGTTTTATTCTTACCTCCTTTAAATGTGTTTTCATTTATATTTAGAAAATGACACATAGTAATTAGGTTTATAATTCTGCCAAAATTTTAAATAGAACGAGTTAAAAATAGTCTCTAAAAGTTCAGGTTGCTCTCAACTCAGGAACAAAACAGGAGGCATTCACTGAGCATGTGTTGTGTCTTCTGGAACAATTCCACATTCGATATGCCAACCATATGCTGTCATTGTCTAAAGACAAACAAACAAGAAAAGGTTTGAACTCTACATTCTCGCTTCCACCTTTCACCAATTTAAGCCCTTGTTGTTCTTTTAAAAAATTATGATTAACCTGTTATGTACAGGAATTGAGGAGCATTCATTTAAATCATTTTGGGCTGTGTTTTCCTTCCTTTTCATGTTTTGTCTTTTAGATGTGTGCTTCTATTTTCATAAAGCAAACCAAGTTGACTGTTAATTTCTCCCTGAAAGATATTGGAAGATGACTTCCAAAATTAACGGTGTAAGACAAGTTTACAAACTGTCAGGCTTTGAAGTGAAAATTAGCGTGTCATTCTTTCTGAGAAGAGCAAAGCACAGAACTGACTGCTAAGTTATGAGAACCTCTCAAGTCAAAAATGCTAGGCAAAAATTAAGCAAATGTTTTCTCTCCTTACCCCACTTTTCATATTTCATCCATTCACCTACATTCATAGACAACTACACACACTTGAGAAGATTTCCCAGCAGCGAATTCTTGATTCTTCTAAGAAATCCACAGACAAGGTAATAGTGTGGTGCTAAACGCTTAAAATTCTACTTGAGGAAAAAAGGACTAGCATAAGAGAAGGTGGGCAGGTGGGAGAAACAAACCATTTGATTTTTTAAAACTTCCTATGTTAAAAACAGGACAAAACACATGGTATTGTCCTTGAAAACTTGATGGTCAAGGGAAATAAGAAGCTTCAGATACATGAGCTAAACCATTTAGGGAGAATTGAGTATGGCCTTATTTTCAGGCTGAAAGATCAGTGTTCCTAGGAGTCTTGTCTCTCCAACTGTCTTGGAGTCTTAGCATATCAGAGCTACACATTCCTCTCTCTCTATAACATTATATGTCTGCAATTTTACAAAAGTCAAAGATCCTCTTATTTTCAATGTCTAAGAACTTCGGGATGTATATGAGGTAGACTTAGTTGCATCATAACCCTGCTTATTTCTTTTAAATGCACTGTGAACAACACATTTAACCTTCTTGAAGTTCAGTTGTACATAATTCTGAAGCATAAATAAGAATCCCGATTTGCAAATGGACTCAACTCCAATGCAGTGCCATCGAATTGACTCTGACTCTAGCCTCCTATAGGACAGGGTAGGACTGCCCCTCTGCATTTCTGAGACTGTCCCACTCTACAAGAGGAGAGGAGATGGCCTTGTCTTTCTCCTGCTGAGTGACTGATGAGTAGCAGCCCCAGGGGTACCTAGTATGCCACTAGGGCTCTTTCGCAGATTAAATAGCAGGATTATATTGTAAAGAGATAGCACATCATTGGAACTCCATACAAGTTGCTGTCATCCTGAGATATAGAAGAAAAACAAAACCAAACCTGATTTGCCGATGTCAAAATTAATTTACAAGAGTAAATTTTTGCCTTATTTCATCGAAGCCCAAGCCAAAACTTCATGGCCTGATTTTGTGGTTTAATCTGTCTCCTACCATCTAAATATATCTACCTACCGACCTTTCCATCTGGCTATGGTGCAACTACCTATGACTGCTAAATTTATCTCAGAATTAAAATTAAGAGTAAGGTATGATGTTCAGACACCTAGTAATGCAATTATTTAGTTGTGGAAGGAAATTAATCTTGTTTTTGTGAGAAAAAGATGGTGAGAATGGATGGATTATACTGACATTTAGGCTTTGCTTTGTGTAAATGAGGGTTCTCCAATGCCCATTAAGTTGTATAGTATTTATATTGCTGTAAAGAATAATAAGAAAAATGGATAGGAAAAGCTATTTCACGATAGCAAGGAGTAATAGTAATCCATGAATCCATGCACTAATTATTTAGGGTGCGGAGCTCCATCCATCTACTTAAGACAGGCATTTCTAATGAATTTCTGTATTTTTACATGGAAAGTTATTTTTCAAACTCTGTTATCTATTTATATTTTTGAATCATTTTTTTATTAGCAATAATTATAGTAGTAGCTCAACCAAGAAGAAAATTTTAATATTTGGTGTGTCATCGGCAGAGAAATAATATATTAAATTACATTTCACATGCATAATTTTGTTGCAGAAAGGGATGATAGGATAATCAACCAAAGACTTCCAAGCACAAAAATGTATTGAAGTATAAAATTCTGTCAGTATGTAGAATGAAAATGTAAGTCCAAGGAGAAAAAGAAACTGAAAGAGTAAAAATTATTGAATAAATTGACATCATGTACTAATGATGGCAGTTTTAAAATAATACCGTTTCGATTCCATTAAGTATACTTAAAATAATGATTTAATGGTTTCATTTTTCAATGTCAATCTTTGTAATATATATGTATTTACCCCCTCATACCATAAATATGTCCTCAATATGAAAAGTTTTAGTGGTCAACTGAAAAATATGTGAGCAGAAAATAGTGTTTCATGAGTCTTTTAGTGGTACATGAGCAGGCGCATAACTCCATCATACATCATTTATGTAGAATCCTATAGGAGCACACAATCTTCTTTGGAACTGTCTTCCAGTTTTCTTCTATAAAACTAAAGATGGTTATTTAAATCACATCAACACATGTTTTAATGATAAGGAAAATGACTTGTTAAAATTGAATACATGGTGAAATCAGTATAGAATAACTATAACCTGAAAATTTGTGAGGAGTTACAGGTTAGAATCAATCTCTATATTTTCTATAATTATACTGACCAAGAACTCATATTTATAAATCAATATAGAGGAAGTGTACTTCTCTGTATCATACCAACAGATGGATTCACAGTGGACGGTTGAGGAAAAGAAAGCCTGTGGTTATCAGAATGTTATTAATGGTTAATGTTATTAGATCCTCTCTTGGTGCTGAACTAGTCATTGAGGCAATTTTGCTCTCCAATTTTGGCAACTCCTCCAAAATACACTGAAATCATTGAATTGTATCTAGGACTAGTTCTATCCATAAGCTATTGAATGCAATATCACAAAGCTTACCTGGGACTTCTCAACAAATCTTTTATGAAGTTCCCATCTACTTTGCCTGTGAGAACTGAACAACCCTGCTCATAATCATGCCAGCAGTCATTGTGACAACTGTACCAGAGCTCTCTCCTCTCACACGACGGCTTCATTTATACCTTTAACTGTCATCTTATTGTACTCGTTCATTTAGCTATGAACATCACTCTTCCATATTTTAATTAAGTGCATACCTGACCCTCTCCCTTAAAGAGCAGATTGGCAAAGGAAGTGATCATGTCATTATTTGAAAAGAGTTTCTCTCATCATATTCAAGGGAGTAGGTGTTTGGTACTTCCTTTATGATCAGTTGCTTGATTATGCTTGTCATATTTCATCACCGACCCTCCCGCTATCAGAAATCTTCTTAGAAAATAATAATTTAAGTGCAAAATTATTGGATAAAAAAGTCCTGGTGGCATAGTGGCTTATGCATTTGGCTGCCAACCCCAAGGTCAGCAGTTCAAAACCACCAGCCTCTTCACACTGGAGAAGGCTTTCTACTCCAGTAAAGAGTTAAAGTCTCAGAACCCACAAGGTCTGTTCTGTCCTTTCCTATAGACTCACTATGAGGTGGAATTGATCCTATGGTGGCAGTGAGTTTTGAGGATGGATAATAATTTACATATATTATATATTCATAACTCTCACAAAGACACTTTAAATCTAAATAATTTAATTAGAATTGCTTCTGATTAGAAGTCATATTGCACAAAATCAAGTCTAACTTTTTAATTTTATCAATGAATTATAGACCTTTCTAATTCATTTCTATAACACTTTTATAGCTAGTTACCAACTGCCCTCAAACAAGTTATTCATCACAGACTTAATTCCATAGGCACACATTGGGAAACTTTAGCTGGATTTTATATGGAAATTCCCACTTGGCTTGAGGAAAATATAATATTAAGTATTATCTATGTAAGGTTTTTATTCTGCAAGATACACTCATTCTTCTGTAAGGGAACTTCACCTTTTAGACAAAGAATGCCTTTAAAACAATATGCTAAATGCCGCACTATCGTAGTTAAGGCAGTAGACTTTTTGCTAGCAGAAGTAATGGGAGTGGCTTTATGATTATAATATGCAGAAAGAAAGGAGAAGGATGAAGTTGAAAACAATATCTATGTAAAAAGATTGGAAAAAGAAAGCCATTGGCATGAGAATGTGAACATTGACACTAATTTTAAACAAAAACTTGGAGTGGTGTGGTTTTTGTGGTGCAGCCTCCTGTAAGAAGAGAAGGGTATTCTGGTAGTTTTCCCAAGATGCGGAGCAGAAATGGAGAGGAGGATGACAGGATGCCAAAGAGGAGAGATCATTCTTCCTCACAAACCCAAAGTCCGCTTTCCTGAGGACGCTTTGTTCATCCAATGATGTTTACTGCCTTCGCTGAAGTGAGAGACAAAGGGTAAGGTACCCTTTTGAAACACCTCCTCTCCAGCAGCCTCAGAGGAACTCAAGGAGAACGGCAGCTGCTCTAATCTGGGTGCTGGTCAGAGACACTGGACGGAATAAGGAGGGTAGACCTTCCTTCTGAACATATGTATGCCAATATGTGACTTCTTAAAGAAAATGTCAAGCTCCTGATATTTATTTGGATATTTTAGAAGAAATCAGTAAGAACAAGACTGAGAGAATAGGAAGGCAATCAAAATGTGACACTCCTTTTTTTTTTTCATCTTTACTCCCCTGTCAACCACTGAGTAGGTTTCATATGCCGCTGCCCATCCCCCAAGCCCCCCATGGCTGTTAGAACTAGGCTAGCCTTCTGGTGTGAGGAAGCGAAATTGTCTTCTAATTCAGTGATGCCAGCAGCATTCTTTAGAATAACTTGTTCGTGTTATCATCTGCCCAGATATCTAGCATTCCCTAGAGAAAGTGGAAAGGCTGTGTTATTAACAGTTTACAAGTCTCATTAGAGCAAATGAGTTGGAACTCTAAAAAGAAAAATGAGGGGTAGAATATATGAAAATAGTTGCTCAAACTCAGATGTGACCAAATAGAAAAAGGTTTCAATCTCCTCAGGGAAAAGAATCATTCCTGAATAAAAGTGACCAAAATAGTAGCTATGTCATAGAAAAACAAACAAAAAACAACTTAAAGGAAACTATTTACTTATTTTATTTCCCACCCACCCCACCCCTTTTCCTAAGGATATCTCATTTAATGCCCATCTGCATAGTGTCAAGACATTTGACCATGAAAGGAAGCTCAAAGAACAGATACTTTAGTTTGGGACACACTTCCCCACCCGCCTCCACCCCTTCTGAGGTGACTGAGATTTAAAAGGTAAAGGAACAAATCCAATACCAGGCACAGAGGCAAAGGTTTACAATGAAAATACACATTCTGTACACAGGGAACTAATTTAATAAGCAGCCTCTCTCTGCTAGCTTGCGATTAAACTAAATTGCCAGCCTAAACTTTTCTGTGCAGAATTTCAAATGTCAACACATTACACTGCGATTCCTCTTAATTTCTCACAAAGAAAATGCAAAATGAATTCATTATGCTGGAGTAAGTGGAAAAAATGATGAGTTTCTCCAGAAGAGTATGCAATGGGGAGAGATTGGGCAAGACGATTATATTGAGATATTTGAATAGCTGGCCATTAGCAAGAGCATCCCCATTACTCTGCTGATAATTATATCTCGTCCGCTATGACTTCCCAGTGGAATAATAGAATGTTCCCAGTGCAGGAGATAATGAAAAATACCATTCAGGTGGTACCTATATGCCAGGAGTGGAGTCTAGTATTTCCTTTCTTCATGGATTTGTGGCACCTGAGCCCCTCTCAGGCACAACCTCCTGAATCTTGTCACTCTAATGGCAAACACCTACGTGGTGCATGTTAATCTGGGTTTGGTTGTTCTATGCTGTGTACAGGGCACATAAATGCATCTTGAAAATGGAGATGGCAATGGAATATCATTCCTCCAACCTAATTATCTCCTGTGTTTAGAAAGCCCGGTGTTTTGCTGAGTACATTTTTGTTAGCTATTATGTAAATGACTTTCAAAACCCACGATGGTGCTGACGGAGTGAAGGCTTAGGATGTGATCTTATAAGGATAAAACTCTCTTTTCTCTTCTTGAGGGGAAAAAAATGTTGTGAATTCTTCTAATTAATCCATCATTTTGCAGACACTTTTCATTTTAGCAATCAAGTGAAATTAAGCCAACAAAAAGAGAGAAAAAACAAGATCAACCAACAACACCCACTCATTTTCAACAGCAATTTCCTTCCATTCTCCTGATAGCTCTCTCACACATGCAAGCTTTCTTTTTTGTTTGAATGATTCATAAAAATATGTGTGTTGCTGCCACCTTATCACAATGTGCCATTTTTCTTGCTATTTATTTTCATATTGGGAACATTTTACTGGGCACTGCATATTTTCTTCAGATTCATTCATTTCACTGAGTACTCAAAATCTGCATAATCCCCCCATACTTTTGTCTTGTTGCTATTGTTTTAATTTCTGAATCCTCGCTTGATAGTTTCCTTTCCAAACGCACAGGAAGGCAGGTTCCACCCTGACAATTTATATTTGTATTCTATAGGGGGCAGTGAAATGTTACAATGGTTTTACCCTATATAAGGGTTAAATTGAGGAGTCAAATTTTCTGAGTTTTAGCATTCCTGTAAATCAGGACAAAGAAGCAGCTAAATCATTACCCAAAGAAGCCATTTTTTTCTATTAAAATTGTATTTATGTTTTGCCTCAAAGAGGTATATACTTCATTATACAAGGGTCTTCCGGGTAAAATATTCACCAGAGTTTATTCAAAATGTATAAAGTTGAATGTCTATATATTGACAGGTGGCTATGACTCAAACTGTAGGGAAATAGAGTTGATGTGCTAATGGTGTCAATACTGGGATTCTTACTCATTATTCAGTTAATATCCATCCTTAGAAAAATGTCTGGCTCACATGCTCAATGCTTTATTTTGTGAACAAAGCCATGACTACTGCTAGTGTGGAAAGTGTAATGTACTACTTCCTCTTTTATTTTTTTAAATCATTTTAGTGGGCCTTCATACAACTCTTACCACAATCCATACATACAACAATTGTATAAAGCATATTTGTACATTCGTTACTCTCATCATTCTCAAAATACTCACTCTCCACTACTTCCTCTTTCAAAAACGAGTTTTAGAATAAACAAATCAACAAATATGATTCTATCTACAATTTTCATGTATACTCATGATGCATTATCCATAAACCGAATGGAATCTTGCTGGACTTGTGTCACCCTCACAAGTGTTACTTAGGAGCCCACTGGTGCCGTCCCAGTGAGAAGTCATTTTGTCAAAGGTCTTCGTTTTGATCACCTTCTATTTTACCAAACCTGGTGTCCTTGTCCAGGAATTGCTCTTTTCTGATATCATGTCCAACGTATGAAGTCCCTCTAGCCTTCCTTCTCATGAGTGCTCTGGCTGTACTTCTCTCAAAACTGAGCCATTTGTTCTTTTGGCAGCCAATGGTACTTTCAATATTCTTTGCCAACATTGTAGTTCAAATGCATCAACTCTCCTGTGGTCTTCCTTCTGTATCACCCAGCTTTTGCCTCCAAAGGAAATAATCGGAAAAATACGATATGTAGGCCTGGTGCCCCTAGTCCTCAAAGTTAGGTCTTTGCTCTTCAACACATTCAAAAGGTCTTTTGTAGCAGCTTTGCCCAATAACTACCACCTCTTTATTTTCTTATCGCTGTTTATGTGTTGCTTTTCGATAAAAGTAAAAGGAAATCTTTGAAAACTGTGATCTTTTCTCTGTTCATTATGGCGTTTTCCACTTTTGTTTGTGTATAATTTTGTTTTCTTGACCTTGAGTTATAAAACACATGGTAGACTGTGGCTTTTGATCTTCATAATTCCTGGCTTCCATTCCTCTTCATGCTCAATAAGCAAACTTGGGTTATCTGCGGGCCAATGCTATCCGCCCATCATAATGCTGAGTTCTTTCATATAGTCTAACTTCTTGGATTATTTTCTCAGCATAGAGATTGAATAACTATGGTGGAATAATACAACCCTGACACACCTTTCCTGATGTTAAACTATGAGATATTGTCTTGCTGTGTTTAAACTCTTGCCTCTTGGTCTAGTTACAGTTTGTCCATGAGCACAGTGAAGTGTCCTGGAACTCTCTTATTCACAATGTAAATCCAGAGTTTGCTATGATCCACAGAGTCAAATTCCTTTGCATGGTCAGTAAAACACAATAAGTAAAACCCAATGTAAATCCATAGTCGCTAATCCACAGAGTCAAATTCATTTGCATAGTCAGTAAAACACAATAAGTAAACCACAATGTAAATCCATAGTCACTAATCCACATAGTCAATTTCCTTCACATAGTCAGTAAAACACAATAAGCATCTATCTGGTATTCTCTGCTTTCAGGCCAGGTCAATCTGACAGCAACAGGGATGTCCCTTGTTGCAGGTGCCCTTCTGATTCCAGCTTGAATTTCTGGCAGCTCCCTGTTGAAGTCCTGCTGCAATCATTTTTTAGTTATTCTTACCATAATTTAACTTGAATTTGATTTTATTTATGCTGTTTGATGTTCCCACAGTCTGTTGTGTAAACTCTCTTTGGAAGAGGTACAGCTAGGCACCTCTGTCAGTCAGTTGGCTGGGTTGAGTTATCTTCCAAATTTCATGACATTAACTAGAGAGCGCCTACCCTCTGACAAGAGTTTGTTGAAATATTTCAATTTGTATGACATAAGTTCCAGAAGCCTTATTTTTCACTAAAGCCTTCAGTGGAGCCTGGACTTCAATGTCACCAATTCTTGGTCATATGCTACCTCTTGAGTCCAGTGACTGTCTATCCCTTCTGTCTTCTTCTGACGCATCAGTCTGGAATTTTCTCATGATGTGGTGAGTGGCATCGAGTTTGTGTTGCCCATAGAGTCCTTGAACATCAACACACAAAACTTAGTTTATTCCTTGTTTCTTTCAGCTTCAGGTATGCCAATGGTGTTCTTCCTTTTTTGTTCCAGCAAAGTCTTTGCACATTTAATTCTAATGACATGCTTTTTTTTCTGAAATATTTCCTTTGAAGTTTTCTGTTCAGTTTTTTTTTTCTTTTACTTCATCATTTCTTCCATTTGCTTTAGCTTTGCTGCACTCAAGACCACGTTTTGGAGCTTCTTCTGACATCCATACTGGGCACTTCTCTGTTGATTATTTTTTTTTAATTCCCTTTTGCTTTCTACATATCTGATGGTCTTAAGAGCACCCCCAAACTCATTTGGTCTTCAGTCATTAGTGTTCAATGCATAAAAGCTGTTCTTAAAGTTGGCTCTAAATTAAAGTGGGGTATTCTCAAGGTCGAAGGTGTACTAATGGAGCAGTGGGTTGCACATTGGACTGCTGGGGTGGTGGGTGATCTATTGGCCTGTTAAGGACAAGGTCGGTAGTAGAACTCCTCAGCCACTCCATGGGAAAAATGAGACTTTCTACTCTTCTAAAGAGTTTATAGTCTCAGAAACCCACAGGAACAGTTCTATCCTGTCCTTTAGGGTCACTATGAATCAGAATTCATTTGATGGTATTTAGTTTTTACATCATATTTTAATGGACTTTGAACCTTTCTTCAACTTCAACCTGAACTTCCATATGAGCAATTGATAGTCTGTTTTGCCATTGACCCTAGCCTTATTTGGGCTGATGAAATTGAGTTTTTCTTATTATCTCAATTTTATTTAGATATAGTCATTTTTATTTCTGTGTATACCATTTGGAGAGGTCCTCATGTATAATTCCTGTTTATGTTGTGTCATAAAATATAAACTCATAAATCTTTGTAATATAGGTGAGCTCTATCTTGAATAACTGATCTGTTCATTTTTGGCTAAAACTGGAAACCAGAGTTAGGAATATTCCTACTTTCCAATTCACTGCGATTTTTGAATTTTAAATTCAAAATATTAATTTCAAAATCAAAATATAAAAACCAGTTCCTCTCAATTCACTTAAGTAATATATTTCATATTTGATCACTTTAAATTTTCCTTGATTCATGTTCCATTCATTCCATGTTAAGAATCTTGATAGACGTTCACATTTGCTTTTGCTCATTTTGAGTCAGGTTCCAACAGCAAATAAAGGTCACAAAACTTGATTCGGTCCATGCCAATAAGGGCAACTCTATTTAGTATTATATAACCAGGTCTTTCTTTCTAGTCGGTTTTAGTGTGGAAGCTCTCCTGTAACCTGAACACTATGGGTGACTCTGTGAATATTTCAAATAACAGTGACATAGCTTCCACGATCGCAGCAATATGTAAGCAATAGGGCAACAAATAAACAAGGGGTGAAATGGACAAAGTATGAATATAGGAAATTTGAGAAACTGTCAAAAATGAGACAAAATGCTTAAAGATCAATGCCATAGTCTTAATTAGATACAATAAACTGGCATTTAGGCATTTTGAATTTATTAACCTAACCAAGTGCTTCAAAAACTTGGTAGAAGATTCAATTATTTTTTAGTTTGATTTTTCCACAAACTCTTCGACATGCCCTCAGATGATATACTATGCTGAAAATTAAAAATGGAATAAAAAGGGTGTGATATTCATTGTTTAAAAAGGAACATGTAAAGATATATATGAAAGTAAAGTGTTGTTGATGCTAGGATAATGTATCTATGTCGATTAGGACAACTACTATTCAAACCCATGTACCAGTCACAAATTCCAAAGATGGGGAAAATGGAGCACTTTTATCAATTTGTGCAATCTGGAACTCATCAAACATGCATGCAAAATATGCCATCATTATTGGTGTTTGGAACGTGGAAGCTGGAAACAAAGAAGAAAGATTAGCAGCTGTAAAATGCATCCTTTTGATGACAGAATTTGAGTAAAAAAATTTGGCATGACCCATGACCAATTCATTAGATACATTTTTTTTTTTTAGCCACATAAATAGTGACAATGCCCGTGAACTTTCCCCAGGTGAAATACGCAGGAATCACATTGACTGTATCTGTTGGAAGAGACAATGAAAAACTCAATATCATCAGTTAGAAAAGACCAGGGCCAGCTGTGGAATAGACCATTAAGTGCAAGTTCAAGCTGAATGAAACGGAATAAAATTAAAATAATTGCAGGAAAGCCTAAGCACAGCCTTGAATATGAGGGATTTCAAAAAGTTTGTAGAGACATTTCATTATCTTCCCATTATATTTTTCCACTAAACTTTTGAAGCTCATATATATATATATATTTCCAGAATTTAGATATCATATCATGAGTATATTATGTTTGGACTGCTAACCCCAAGGTCAGCAGTTTGAAACTACCAGCTGCTCCTCAGAAGAAAGAGAAGGATTTCTACTCCCATAAAGAGTTATAATCTCAGAAGCCCACAAGGGTGGTTCTACCCTGCCTTTAGGGTCATTATGAGTCAGAATTAACTTGATGGCAATGGGCAGTAAGTGAGATTGAACATTAATTATTGAAGTCTAGTCATTGTGTGATGACATCAAGAACATCATACATGAAGAAAGCAAAAGGTCATTAAAAGTACAGGAAAAAAAGAAACAGTCAAACTGCCTGTCAGAAAAGACTATGAGACTTTCTCTTGGAACCTACAAAAGCTGAAGCAAATGGAAGACAAAGATGCAAAGGAGTTGAACAGAAGGTGCTTAAAGGGGTGACTTTAGAGGAAACAGTATTATAATGAAATGTGCAACAACCTATAATGCGGGAACAAAAAGGAAGAACACAGTAGTTTTCCAGCTGAAAGGATGCAGAAAAATGCAAGCCTTTGTACTGAAGGATTGTGTGGGAAAAATATTGAATGATGCAGGAAGCATTGAAAGAAGATAAAAGAGATATAAAGGGTTACTGAGCCAAAATGTGCTAAGTGGCTGTTCAGCCATTTCAGGAAATGACATATCAACCAGAACCATTGATATGAAGGAAGAAGAACCAAGCTGTATTGTCAGAAATAAACCAAGGCCCCCCCAAAATTAATGGATGGCCCTTTCTGATGTTTCACACACTGATACATCACAGAAAGTACTCACTCATCTATGCCAAGAAATCTGGAAGATGCCTGACCAACTAACAAAAACTGATCTATATTTGTAGCCCTTCCAAAGAGATGTGAGGTGATCCAAGAGAATGTGGAACGTACCAAACCATACATTTCATATTGCGTTAAAGATATGCATATTTCTGAAGACAATTAAAACCAGTTCTAGGTGTACATTGGAAAGCAGGTGCCAGAAACCCAAGCTGGATTCAAAAGAGGACGTGGAACAAGTCATTTTACTTTGTGGATCATAACGCATTATACATGTAAGTGCAAAGAGTGATAAGTCTAGAACACTTAATTGTGCTCGGGTGGAACCATGAGGGATCAAATAAGACCAAGAAGGAAGTGAATGCCACCGAAAGAGAAGAGCAGCATCTTTTGTGTCAGGGCTGTCTTCACTGACAGCCTCCTAGAAACAGGAAAAAGGGATGTTAAGATGTATAGAGATGCTCATGAACTCCAGGTCCACAGATGCTGAAAGGAGATTAGGACCTGCCTCTAGAGCCAACACTGAGTGGAAGACTCCCTGGAGCCAGTGCTCTGCATTCAGACTTCTAGCATCCTGAACTGTGGTTAATAAATTTCTGTTTGTTAAATACATCCATTGGTGGCATTTCTATTATCGGAGCAGTAGATACACAAGAAGTTCGCATGAAAAGTGGGATGCTGCTCTAATGCATCTCTATAATGTAGAAGCAGATTTGGAATTGGGTAATGGGTAGAAGCTGGAAGGGTTTTAAGATGCCTAACTGTAAAAGGGTTTTAAGGTGCCTAACTGTAAGGTGCTTAGATTTCCTTGAAGTGACTTTTGGTGCAATTAGGAATGTGAAAGGCAATTCTGATGGAGTAGAAGAAAGTGAGAACGCTAGAGATGGTACAGATGGCAATAAACAATGACAAGAGAAATTGCAGTCGTAGACACAGAAGACCAGAGAAATACGGTGTGGGTACAGATACATAAAGTAAAAAAATAGTAATTCTGGGCAGGAGATTTCTGTCATAGTTGACTGGGTTTTTGGATTCACATAGTGAACTGAGGGACTCCGGGTCAAGGTTTAGTGGCTAAGTGGTGTGCCTTTGGGCATGGATCCAAAGAGCTAAAGGGCTTTGTAACATGTGTCCCAGTTGGGCAAGGGCCAGACTGGCCCAAGAGACCTGAGGAACTAAAGAACCATTAGGTTAAGGAACCTGGAAGAGCTGTAGAGATAAGAAACAGAAGAATCAGAGGTAAATTGATCTCAAAACAGATCAAAATAGAGAACACGCTGTGGTTTAAAATCAGGAATGATGTGCAACAAGGAGTTCTCTCACCATACTTAGTCTATATGCTGAGTAGATAATCTTCAAAGCTGGACTATAGGAAGTAAAATGCTTCATCAAGTTTGGAGAGACAATCATTAGCAAAGTTCTGTATGCAGATGGCATGAACTTGCTGGCTGAAATCAAGCATTTTGATATGAAGCACTTACTGGTGAAGATTGAACTCTAGCCTTCAATATGAATTACTCTCCAACATAAAGAAAATGAAAACCCTTACATCTAGCTCAATGAGCACACCATGATAAATGGAGAAAATATTGAAATGTTTAATAATTTCATTTTACAGGGATCCATAATCCATCCCTAGAGAGCAAATATTGGTTTCAAGTGTTGGGGTGGTGGTGGTGGGCTTCACTTTGAGGACTAAAATACTTAAATGCTTGCTAAAGCTATATAATGAGTAAGGGAGACCAAATAATTTATGCCTTTGGATTATTGTATTGGGGAATCATATTGGACACACTATGGATTGATAAGAAAAAACTGGTCTTGAAATAAGTAGATCTAGAGTTCTCCTTAGAAGCAATGATGGTAAGACTTAATCTCACATATTTAAGCATGTTATCAAGTGGGACCATCTTCTGTAGAAGGACATGATGCTTGGTAGAAGGTCAAGGAAAAAGAGGCATGTCCCATGGAGATGGACGGACACCATGGCTGCAGAAATGGGCTCTGCCACCGCAGAAGCATCCTCAGAACGGTGCTGTGTTGCTCTCTGTGGGGCATCAGGGAAGGCTGAGCTGGAACTGGTTTCACAGCATCTGACAGCCACTCCCCAAGGATGCAGTGCACATCATTTGAATTCTTCACAAGCTGGCATTTGAGCAAAATGTCCTTTATCTGAGTTGTCCTACACAATCATTTTGTAGAGGTCACAAAATCATGTCCAAAAGGCTAACTAAAAGTAATTTATCACCCCACAGCAGATAAAAATATAGGAACCGAAAAAAAGAAATCCATATTCAAAAATCTCCAGAAACATAATAGATTTGAGACTTAGTCAAACAATATTTATATATTCCTTACAATAATTATAAATTATTTTTGAAACAAAGACTATCTAAATAGAACATCACAGCGACTTGTTTTTACCTACACTCAATATTTTTACAATACTCATTCTCATCAATTTGGCTCATAGATAAAATAAAACACTAATCAAAATTCTAAGATGTATATTATAGAGATTGGCAGATGTAGATGGGAATATGAAGAAATGAGAATCATCAAAGAAATATTATTAAAATGAACAGATATGATGAATTTATATTACATTATTTAAATATACATATATATAAAAATCACGTTTTTAAACACACACACACACACACACACACACACACAAAGGAACTATAACCTGGACAATGCAGTATTAATGTTGGATTCTCAAATAAATCAATGAGACAAAATTAAGAGTACCAATATTGAACTACGTTCAGTCAAATGACTTTTGACAATTATTTCAAATCAACACAATGGAGAAGAGAAAAATGTTAGCCTAAGCTACTTTTGGAAAAATATAAGTGGATAATAATTACATGAAAACATTGTCAATGACATTAACTATGAAGCAAACACAAACAAAATCATAATGCTATACTATTACGTAGCTATAAGAATAGCCAATCTATGAGCCTACATTTATTGGTTTAGTATTAAGGTAGCAGAAGGACATTGGGCCTCCACTCAAGTACTCCCTCAATGCAAGAATACTTTTTTCTATTAAA
>NW_022111300.1:26930845-26980650 GCF_000313985.2 Echinops telfairi | reverse complement strand
GAGAGAAAATATTTTGAGAATGATGTACAAATGTGCTTTACACAATTGATGTGTGTATGGATTGCGATAACAGTTGTATGAGCCCCTAAGAAAATGTTTAAATAAAAAAAAAAGCACGGCCAACCCGAAAATGACTCATCATACTAAGAGATAATGAAGATGTGAATTGATTGCTGCTCATATTTGACTGTTATATTTGCCATTTTGAAAATTGATGAGGCGTGTTCACATGAGACTATAGATACAACGAACTTATGATTTTTGATTTCACTTCTAGATTAAAAGGTAAGTTAAAAAAATATTGGTACTAAAATTCCTGTGTGCACATTAGAAATAGAAATTCAATCTCGACTCCTACCAAACCTACAGGACAAGGTACAACTGCCCCTATAAGGTTTTGAGACTATAACTCTTTAAGGTGGTAGGAAGCCCCTTCTTTCTCCAGCGTTAATACAGACATATGTTATTTTAATTAGATAGGTCTCTATGAACAATGAATGAATACAAATAAGTTCTCAGCAACATGTTTTTCTTAGTCTTGCTAGAGGACCTTCAAAGCAGGGCCCAAAAGAGGGGTTTCCGGAAGGATTTGTTGAGTCAGTGAAATTTATGGCAGAGAGCTTAGCTCAGAAAGCTATGGCAATAGTTTTTTGGGGGATTCTTGTGGAGTAATCTTTATAGGTTTTCTTGAAGAACACAGGAAAATCATGTGGGCTTAGTAGAAAGACGTTTTAAGAAAATAAAACAATTGTACTGTTGAGAACAAAGAACTTTGTGGTGAGGACTTTTTTCCCCCACAGTGACACTGGACCAGTTCATTCTTGAAGGGCAATGAGGGCAGCCTCATGAGAACTGCACAGGAAGACTTTACCGTGTCCACCCTACATCCATGATCTTGTCCCTTCAACTTCATTCTGTTTCCTACACTCAAGGAATTTTTAAAAGGACCTTATAGATGTCAAACCTGCTGATGTGATATGATGCAGAATTCTACAATGAAGGATGTGAGTGATGGAAACACTGTGTTCAGAAGTGTAATAGATTTAGATGGAAGGTATATTAGAAAATAGTGAATTTACATTTTGAAATTTTGCTTAAGCAAGGTTTCTATGACTGTGCAATAACACTTTTTGACTTGCCCTCATATTTATTCAAGAAAAATGAAAACATATGCATGGAAATATGAGTGCAAGAATGTTTATATAGCACCTTGCTCATAACGGCCCCAATTTAGAAACAAGACAAATGTTCACTAATCATAGAATGATGAAGTAATTTGTGGTGCATTCATATACAGAGAAAAAATCTCTGGCCCATGCAATGAAGTAGATGGGCTTCAAAATACTACACTGGATGAGTAAACAACAATAAAACAAATTTCCAAGTGGAGAAACTATGCAAATAGGATCTCAGCCAGGTGTTCAAAGTCAATATTAGCAATGATTATAATGCCTACAATTACTCACTGACTCAAAGCAAGCTTATAGCACAAAGTAGAATTGGCCCCTGTATGTTCCAGAGCTTTAAATATTTCTGGGAGCAGAAAGCCCCATCTTTCTCCTGTGGAGTAGTTGGTTGGTGCTTCTGAACTGTGGACCTTGTGATTGACAGTCCAATTCATAACTACGACACCGTGAAGGCTCTACACCATGAAAATGTCCTCTGTGTGCCCCCTCCTCAAATAATACCTCTAATCTTTTCATGAAAGAAATATTAGATACATCTTAGTTAAAGAATATTATACTAGATATTTTACCACCGATTCTCAAAACACTCAAGGTCATCATCACAAACAAGGAGGTCTACAAATCTGGTACAACTCTGGGGACATAAGAAGTTGTTGACTAAAAGTACTGTCACTTGGATTGGATCCCAGAAGAGCAAAAGGAGAGTCAGGAAAACAGGAAACCTGAATACAATATTTAGCTTTATTCAAAGAATCAAGTTTGTTCTTTTTTGTGTAATAAACATATCATATAAAGGAATAACTAGTTAAACACAGCTCTACTAGCTGAGAGTTGGCAGTTTGAATTCACACAAAGGTGCCTCAGAAAGCCTGGGGATCAACTTCCAAATGGTCACAGCTTTGAAAATCTGACAGTGAACATTTGCACTTTTCAGATACAGGGTTGTCAGGAGTTAGAATCTCCTTGACAGCAGCTCGTCAGAGCAATGTGAAATCTAATAAAGGGAAATGGTCATTGGCAATATTAAAATTGATCCATTTTTAATGTTTTTTTATCTTCTAAGTCCAATACCAACTACAGAACAGTTTATTTTAAAATACTACAGTGAAGGAAAAAGCCAGAACCATAAAGCACATGCTCTTTTCCCCCTGATTTTATTAATTTAATTATTTTTCAAGATTGTGGTAGTTACATAATCTGGCATCAATTTGGGACTTGAGAGGATTAAGAGTGGAGGGGTGTAGTCTAGCCTGTCAATCAGGTCACAGCCAATGAGGCCTCTCTGTGGGCATGGCCTTCTCCTGAGAATTCTGGGAATTTCTGTTTTTCCTCTTGGGAGACGGGAGACGGAAGACACTTCACACTCTGTCCTCACTCCCTGGGAGACATTGCAGCTGGCAAGACACATGGAAATGCCTAGTGCCCTGAGCTGGAGAACCTACATTGACCTACCCTGATGCAACGAGACCTCTGAACCTGGATAAATCATGTAGAGACCGCTGCCTGTGTTAAGATGCTTACAACACCACTGGGTTCACAAGCCTTCTTACCCACTAGCCTGTGATCATCCTGCATTCAGCATCATTGCTTATATTTCATGAATCTGAAGAGGAATTTATAGGTTGGTATTGGACATATGGGCTAATGTCGAACTTAAGGGCTTGGACTGGAGTGGGTTGGGATGCTTTCTTAATGTACAATTACCCTTTATATAAAACTCTCTCTTATACAAATATGAGTTTCCATGGATTTGTTTCTCTAGTATACCCAGACTAACACAAAGATCATTTTATTGGGGACTCTTACAGCTCTTACAACAATTGATACATCATGCATATTGTATGTATGTTGCCAACATTAATTTCTAAGCATTTATTTTCTATTTGAGCCCTTGGAATCAGCTTCTCTTTTTTTCCTCCTCAACCACCCTCCTGATCCCTTGATAAATTATAAATGATCATTTTCATATCTTACACCGGCTGCTGGCTTCCTTTCCCTACCATTTTGGTCCCCGCTTCCTCTCCTTCTCTCCTCACTGTCCCCCTACCCACCTCTTATTGCTACTCCCATGTCTGTTCCTGAGTGATTTATCTGACCTGGATTCCATTTGTCCTGAGTTCTTATCTAGACCTGTGAACATGATCCAGCCTAGCCTGCAGTGAAAAGCAGGACTGGGGTCATGATAGTGGAGAGTGAGAAAGTCTCAAGGAACCAGAGAAATATTACATGTTTCATTGATTGACTCATCCCTTCCCTGGTTGGCTCATCCCTTCCTTGTGACCCTTCTGTGAATGGATGTCCTATTGTCTACAGATGGTGTGATAGTTAAGGTATATTGTACCAACGTGGCCGATAAACACATGTGGGATTAATTGAAGGGTGGAGAGATAATTGGCTCGGCAAGCTTTGCCTTTCTGGTCTCTTGTTTTCTGATGGTCGGACCAGTGTGCACCTGGCTTAGCTAGTTCTCTGCCTCAGCTGGCAAGGTTCACTTCCTGTGAGACATCCCTGAGGAGAAGCCACATAGACCTTCCTTGATGCAACCCTGCGTACTGGAGCAGCCGCGTGGAGACCCTTGCAAGCGCTGAGATGCTTACCGCTCACTGATTCCACTTTCCTCCTGCACTCAGCATCATTGCGTGTTCTGTGAGCTTGAAGAGGACTTTGTAGATTGGTGTCAGACATATGGGCTAATTTTGGATTTATGGACTTCGACTGGACTGGGTTGTGATGCTTTCTTAATGTACACTTATCCTTTACATAAAATTCTCTTATACATCTATGAGTTTCTGTGGATTTGTTTTCTCTAATCTCCCCAGACTAACACAGATGTGCTCTGAACCCCCTTGTTCTCAACAGTATGTTTTGGGTTCATTTGTTTGTTTAAATTGGGTCTTCTGGTGCCTGTTACCTGATTCTGTGGACACCTCATGATCACACAGGCTGGTGTGCTTTTGCCATGGGGGCTTGCTGCTTCTCTGCTCATTGGCCATTTCTTTAACTTCAAGCCTTTAAGACCCCAGGTGCTATATTTTTAGCTGGAACCGTCAGCTTTTTTTTTTTTTTTTGCCATACTTGTTTGTGCACCCATTTTGTTTTTAGCAATCATTCCAGGAGGGTGAGCATTACAGAATGCCAGGTGGTTAGAACCAAGTGTTCTTCCATTGAGGGAAGGCCTGAGCAGAGGCCCAAAGCCCATTCACTACCTCAGTGTATTTCCATATACATATATGTACCGAGGTCAACACCTCTATTTTTATGAATTAATGTATTTACATATGTACATATGTACACACATATGTTTATGCCTCTGTCCATAGTTTTGCCTCCTAGATATTTCCTCTGCTTCCTTGTACCTTCCTCCTGCCCCACCATCACACTCATCCTTCTTCTGCCTCTTCGTAATTCCTCGCAGCTTGATTGCTGTTGCTCCAACACCCCTAGGATCTCTGTGTTTTCCTCCTTGTAGACTTTAATTCCCTAGTTATTCCCTTGTTTATGGTGTTGTTAGTGCACCACTCCCTTCCCCCACTGCCTCCTCCCCACAAGTCCCTCCAGAATCGTAGGTCCTTTTGCTTTCTCTTTGAGCTTGCTTCCCATGCCTATTTCTTAATTTTCTGGTCTAACAGCAGGAGCACTGGGCAGGTGACTCTACCTGGACACCATCTTGACTCCTCAAAAGTACAAAATTATAAATTATTTCAGTTAATGTAAGTTATAGAACAGGCACATAATAAATAATAGGCATTGAAAAACACTAATATATGGTGGAGGCTTTTGTAGAGCCTACTCCGATCCCCTGTTGACACTAGGTTTTCAACATACAATTGCGATGCACAGGATTTTCAATGACTGATCTCTCAAAAGTAGGTCACCAGACCTCTCTTCTGTGGCCCCTGTAGATGGTCTTGGGTCTCTATTCTTTTAGGGTAGTAGCTGAGTGTGTTAGTCTGGGTATTTTAGAGAAACAAATCCACAGAAACTCATATGTATAAGAGAGAGTTTTATATAAAGGGTAAGTGCACATCAAGAAAACATGCCAACCCAGTGCTGCCCCAGCCCACAAGTCCAACATTAGTCCATTAACCCATATGTCCAACACCAATCCACAAAGCCCTCCTCTATCTCACAAAACACACACTATGATGCCGACTACAGGAAGAAAGCCGAGTCAGTGAATGCGTAAGAATCTCAGTGCTGACAGAGGTCTCCACACGGTGGCTCCAGCACCCAGCGCTGCATGGGGTAGGTCCATGTGGCTTCTCCTTGGGGATGTCGTGCAGGAAGGGAGCCTTGCCAGCTAAAGCAGGGAACTGGCTAAGGTAGCTGCACCCTGCTCCGACTATCAGAAAGCAAGAGACTGAGAACTAGAAAGGCCTGGCTCACCGAGCCATTTATCTCTCTTCTTCAATTAACCCCATATGTGCTTATCGGCCAAGTTGGCACAATAAACTACCTCCCTGAGTGTATTAATCATTTGCACCACTAGGGACTCTGGAACAACTTGCCAATCAAGAACTTCTGGTTTGATGGAAATATTTGATATCTTAAAGGAGTGGGAATTCTCAAGGTCTGATTATTTTTTCAGAACTCCTAAGAGAGTAGGCTTGAAATCTGTGCATTCAATGGTATGCAAATGAAATTTCATTATTTAATGCAAAAAAGTTTCTGAAAGGCAATAATGAAGTATTTAAAACCTACTTCTATTCTCTCTTCTTTCTTTCTGATCCAGTTGTCTCCCATCTAAAATGGGGACAGGTGTTCTTTGCAGTTCTTTGCCTGTGAGATCTTTGTACAAAAGTCACTTGATAAGTACAAAGGCTCATTGTGACTGTGCAGGATGACTCACTCCCAATTGAACTTTTAAATAGGAAACTGTATTCCCAAATCTTACTTTCCTTTGTTTCTTGATCTGAATACAGGCAGCCATTATTTCTCTTGCTTCTATTATAATGCCTCAAAAAGAAATGTCCTCTTTCTGTAGTCAAGATGGTATCTGCATTTTGCTCTCATTCCTTAAATATACTGTTGGCCCTGATTTTATTTACATTCACTTGTTAGCTCTGTCTGTTTCTCACATGACCCATAGTTGCCTACTTCTCTGTCTGAGACGAAATAACTGATGTGTTGAACTACAAAGTCTCTTACCTTCCTATAATGCATTATGGAGACATCTTCGGAGCGTTAACACTTGTTTCTTTCATTTTATGTCTCTATTATATTAGAAAGGTCAACGACAAACAACTAGAAAGGAAATGGAAGAACAGAAATGAGGAAACGGGGTGGGGGGCATATTTTAGGAATAAAGAGAAGATAGTTAGGACACATAACATCTGGGTAGCCCGAATGATTAAGTGCTTGGCCACTAACCAAAGGGTTAATTGTTCAAACTCCCCTGAAACCCCTCAGAGGAAATCCCTGGCAATCTACTTCAGGCAGGTCACAGCCTTGAAAGGCCTGTATTGTGCATTCCAGCTCCATGTCTGACAGGAGGGGAGTGAAGGCAGTGGCAGGTAAGAGGAAAAGTGACTCATTTCAAGTTACCTCAACAGCTTGATAAAGTTTCTCATTCCTGTCTCCATCATTATATTAATCCACTTAAACACATCTTTGTTTCTCCTTAAAACAGCCCCTCTCCTCCTTTACAGGACCTGATTATAGAAGAGTATTTGTACAACTTTATGAAAAACAAAACCATGGATTAAGATTTGTAGGCATTGTTGATTTTAGAAGTTAGATGATATATACCTTGATCTTATCATGATCTATACCTACTTTGTTATGTGTGTTTTAATGCAATATAAAAACTTGAGACTAAAACAATCAAAGGTAACTTACACATTTGTGCCACATGGCTCTGCATTGTGCTTGTTCATGAAACATTCTAGTTGTGCACTCTTCAATTAAGAATGTTTGTCAAAGAATACATATGTGGCATACTAATTCACTGAGAAATAATATGTAACGACTATAACATTATTTTGAAAATAATCGCTTCTTTTTATTAATTCCAAATGCATATGATACTATTTAAATAACAAAACATCACTAAGAATTTCAGATATAATTCTCTGAAGGAGTGCAAAGTGTCATTTAATAAACCAGCTTCATTAATAGAATGTCCAGCAACTGAGAATTTGCTGCATTTATTTTCTCACCAAATATACAATGAGCATTTATGATGTTCCTGGAATGGTGTGACATGATTGTAGCTCTCTGAGAGGGACAAAGCCTTAATCATGTGGGGAGGGCCACCAGTCCCATGGGCTGAATCAAAGGGGCAAGACAATTTCAGAAAAAAAACAGGGCAATTATTACGGGCTCTGTGCAAATTCAACACGCAACTGCTCAAGGGCAAAAACATTTCGAGGCAGGAGAGAGAGCAAGACTGAGTGAATGTTCCATGTGTCACGAAGTCAGGGCAGAAAACAGAGTCGTGTGAAGTCCTCTGCGAGAAGCCCTCCCACGGGTGGAGAAGAATGGAAAATGTAGACTGGTCCCCAAGCGGACTCATGTGGCTGACTCAGGAAAACAGCCTCCAGCTTGTCATTGAAAAGCAGAAAAGGGACAGGCTCTGTCAATGACAGACTTCTCAGATGGAAGGAAGAGAGGAGAAAAAGCCCAAACACTGAACAAATCACAAAGGAGAGCATGGTCAGGTACTGTTAGGGTAGCATCACATGGATTAGAAACCCTTAAAATGCATGCCCTTTGACCATTTGTAAAATTTAGTACCATATTTAGAACAAACCTTCAACATTCGTTTGTGGATTGCAGACACAATGCACTCACTACATCTTCACTTCCTTTAAATGACCATTAAATGCAGGATTGGATTGAGGCACAGATGCTGAAGATACAAATAAAGTAAAATGTTAGGTACCTTGTTCTCAGAGTATTATTTGGTAAATACTCGCTGCAACCCATGCATACAAGATAAAGTAGGCAAGAGAATGGTAAAATAAGTTGCAGATGGTGAGATATTAAAAATACAATATAACACAACAAAAACTTGTCCCGATGTATTTTGAAGATTCCAGTGAAGAAGTCAATCCGTGGACCTGATCTTGAACCATCAGCACTTCAAATAAGAAGTGGGCAAGGGGAAGAAGGGAAGACATCCCTGAGAGAAGAAAGAACATCACAGAGGCCTACCCTTCCCAATGAGCATATGCCCAACGTGGAAGTTTCGGCCATCTGAATGTATACCCCACTGCTCTGGAACAGAAGAGGTTTGTGAGAGAGTAAGGAAAGATAATACCTGGAGAGCATTATTCTAACTCATTTAGAGATGAATAAACTAAGACACAAGGAGTTTCAATCCGTTGGCTAGCCATACTTGGTAAAGCAGAGAGGCAGTGCATGAGAGGCAGGCCCTCCATGAGCTGAGTGGGGACAGGGGCTGCAACAACGGACCAGAGCATAGGAACAGCGGTGAGGCGGGCGCAGGCTGGAGCAGCGCTTCATTGTGTTGTGCACAAGTTTGGATCAGAACCAACTGGAGGTCACCTAACAGCAAGAACAACAACGGAGTCAGATATCCTGGCCAGAGTGAAGCTGAGCGGTCATCCCAGGCAGGCTGGCTCTTCCCACCGTGTTATAGGATTCTCCACCTTTCATAGGTGGGGCATCGAAAATAGCTTATCTTTAGCAAGTTTTCCAGATCAACTTGAATATAACAGAAATCATTTGTGATCAAATAAGTCAAGATTTTTTTCCTTTGGATATCTTGCTTTTCCTGTTAGCCTGTCTCAAGTACCCTGTAATGAAGACAAACCAATAGTGAATGCTGTGAATTTTTTTTAAAAGAAACAGAAACTCAACCCATCCCAGCACACCAGAGACCTCAATCAAGTTGAAACGTGGCTAAGAGCCTATACTCACACGCTTACCTGAGAATATGCACTTGTAGATGGTCTTTGTCTGCTTCGCTGTTACCCAGTTGTAGTCTAAGGAAAGAGAATGGCCAATGAGAAGTTCGCCTTCAAATAGTCTTATGCTTTAGAGCAGAAATTTTACACAAACAAGGCAATAAAGAAAATTCTATTATTATTGTCACATTGACTTAGCTCCAAAACCGGTGGCATTAACTCTCATAAAACCATCTAATTTAGCCCACAAATTGTATCATGTGATTTGTCACACTGAGAATTCATGAGCAAAGAGGAGGTGTCAAATCGACTCGAGGTCCCTGAGAGAACCTTAAGTATACTTTCTTCTAGGTTTCTACTGGGGTATTTAACCTGCTTTGGGAAAATGTCACTCATGCTTATTACTGCAGTTGTTCTTGCCAAAGAGGCTCCAGTTAATGCCCCAGCAGGGATTGCACCACAAGCCCCATTTTTCAAGGGCTTTCTAACTCAGTCATAAAAATTGGATCTGGGCACCGGCTTGTCCCAATTGTGGTGCACTTTCTAACTTGTTTGTTATCACCAGATGTATTTAAATTTTGTTCAGCTGCTTTTGAAGGTGGAAGGAAAATGACATTTTCTGCTTCCCAGATAAATTTTGGCAATGCTGGGAATCTAAAGGGAGTCTGATTTTAAAATTAAACATGAACTTTTAGATTCTATTAGGCTCATACTTTTGATCTGGGGCCACTGCCTATGGGCATATCTATTAACAAGCAAACAGAAAATAAAACCCAGTGGAAATCATCCAGTTAAGAGGGAGCTGATAATGCAGTTCCATCTCAGGCCTTATGCTAATAGTAAGCCAATTGTGGGATGCTGTGACCTCGAAAGGAGATGTATTCTACCTCTGTGGAAGGTCAGAGTGGGAGTCTATGGGCCCAGACACAAATTTGGTTAGACATTAAAAGGCAGACACAGTTAGAAGGATAACTTTTGAACACAAAAGAAATAGAGGGGAGGGGGAAAAAAGCAAATGAAATGCCGTGAACCGATACATTTGGCAGCCAAATATGTGTCCACAAAGCTTTTGTAGGTCCTTCAAAGAATTACTATAAATGTGGTGGTTAACGATTTAACAATTCCAAATCGATGACTGGAAACTAGAATGTGCTTATATCCGCTAAGGACAACAAATGCCCTGAGAGAGGGCTCACTTTTACTCAAGAGAAGAGCAAATGTCCAAGTTTGCTGACATCACCCCCCCTCCCCTTTTTTTAAACAGCAGGTAAAATATGAATAAGTCCCCAGAGAATTTGACAGGGAGAGGAAAAAGAACTTTGTGGTGTTGAGTGGGAATGAGCTAGGAACTGTTTTATGATCAATGTGGTGAGGTCAGAGAGGTTAGATTGTGAAGAGTCTCAAAAGTGGCACTAGTGCTTGGCTATTTACCTGAAGTTGGCAGGTTAAGTCTACTCAGCTTTGCCAATCTGCTCCCACGAACGGCATAGCCAAGAGATCCTCTGGAGCTGGTTGACTCTGGAATTCCGGTAGTTGCCACAAGTGTAAATAAACTAGAGGGTAACAGGTTATTTTGTTGTTGTTGTTGTTGTTGTTATTTGGGGGATGAGGGGTTAAAATACTAATGAGGGCACACTGAACAGAAAGAAGCTTTTAAAAATGTATCAGAGTGTAATGATTAAATAGTACTGAATTATGACTAGGGGAAAAAAGAAAATTAGTTCAATGAAATATATTTTAAACTCTTGTGGGCATCAGAGATCAGAAAGGAATCTTCACTCAAAGCTCCTGGAAGAAGCAGTTACGAACTCAACTCTTGTATTTCCTTAGGCACATTTCATGCAAAAGACCCTTAAAAAGGGTTAAAGAACAAAGAGATTATTTTGAGGATTGAGGGATACCTGACCCAAGGCATGGTATTTTTATTATCCTACTCCGTATGTGAAAACAGACAATGAATGAAGAAGACCAAATAAAACAGATGCCTTATATCGTGTAAAGAATGGGAGGAAAGATAGACGTAACAACAGACAGAGGAAACAGTTGAGGAACATGGGCCTTTTAAGGCCTTGTACACAAGGTAAGTGTGATAGATGATTTTATGTCAACTTGGAGATGTATGAAAATGTAGGGGTAGAATCCACCTGTCAATTGGGTCACAGCCTGATGCTGCCTCCTTGTCATTGTGGCCTTCTCATAAGGAGGACCCTGGGAAACTCCTTCTCTCTTTGCTCCTTTGCCTTCCTGTTTGCTGGGATGCTGACACTGTTCCTGATGCCTGCCTGTGTCCTGTTATGTTTCCAGCAATCTTGGATCTACACCATTCTGCACCCACCTGCCTGTGTTCTTCCTGTGCCTTGTGGCATTGCATGTGACTACATGAGTATAAGGCGGGACTTATAGACTCGTTTTGAACTCAGGGGCTTGAGTTGGACTGGGCTGGGAAGCTTTGGGTTATAAAGTCCGTGTGTGTGTGTGTGTGTGTGTGTGTGTGTGTGTGTGTGTGTGTGTGATGAGGACAGAGATGAATATCATAGACTACAGCTTTCAGTATAGATTATACCTCAACACCAAGAAAACATATATCCTCAGAACTACTGGACCAACAAGCAACATTATGATAAGTGGAAAAGATCAACTGTCCAGGATTTCATTTTACTTGGATCTACAGTCAATATTTTTGCAAGCAGCAGTAGATATGTCAAATGATATAATACATTGGGCAAATATACCCAAAACCCCTTTGAAAGATTAAGGAGCAAAGATTTCACTTGGGGGACTACGGTATGCCTAGCCCAGGACATGGTATTTTCAATCTCCTTATGTGCATATGAAAGCTAGACAATGAGTAAGGAAGGCAGAAAAAAAATAATGCCTTGGAATTATGTGTTTGAGGAAGCATATTATATATGCTTACAACTGACAAATCTGTCTTGCAATATGTTTAGTTGGAGTACTCCTTAGACTGAGGGGTGTGAGACTTCACCCTATGTTATTTGGCTATTTCATGAGAAGATACAAGTCTTAGGAGAAGTGCAGCATTATTGGTAAAGCAGAGGATCAGCCCACTAGGAAGGACTCTTAAAAACACGAAGTGAGACAGCAGCTGTAACCCGAGACTCAACCATAGCAAAAATAACAATGATGGCCCAGGACCCAGTAGTGTTTTATTTTGCCATACTAGGAGTTTGAACCAGCTCTGTGGCACCTAAAGATGGCAATAAAGTGATAGAAGAGTTTGTTATATATGTTCTTCTGTCTCCTTGTTACTAAAAACAAGCCCGGTGTGTTAGTCTTGGTTGCCTAGAGAAACAAATCCAGGACACTCATATATATGTAAGAGAGAGCTTTATATCAAAGAATAATTGTAGGTTAAGAAAACATCCCAGTCCAGATCAAGTCCATAAGTCTGATATTAGCCCATATGTCTGATATTAGCCTATAAATTCCTTTTCAGACTCACGCAGCCATGCAATGATGGTAAGTGCAGGAAAATCACAGGCCAGTAGGTGGAAAGTCTTGTAGATCCAGTGGCGGTGGAAGCATCTCAGTGCTGGCATACTCTCCACGTGGCTCCAGCTCCAGGGCTCTGGCTCCATAAGCATAGGTCCATGTGGCTTGTCAGCAGGAAGATGAAGCAGAGAAGAGTGTGTATCCAGCCTCCAGGGGGAAGGCAGGATTTCCCAGAATCTTCAGGAGAAGGCCATGCCCACACAGAGGCTTCATTGGCTATGACTTGATTGACAGGCTGGACTCCACCCTGTTCTCAAGTTGATAGTAGATTACGTAACTGCCACATCCAGTTTAAGGAAAAAGACAAATTGTAAAGAAAAAGAATAACTATGGTTCATTTTTTAAAATGACCTTACTAATCAAGAGGCTGTTATGGATTGAATCAGGCACCCACCCCAACAAATCTGAATCAACTTGATTAGGCCATGAGTCTTCATTCTCGTCCATTTGTGATCTGAGGTAGCTATCTTGTGTGTTGTCAGTCTTAGTTTCTAATGTTGATGAAGCAGGCTTAGAGACAGTTATGTTTATGGTCAAACATAGAAGGTTCAGCTAAGATAGAACCTTCAGGATTAGGCTGTATCTTGAGTCAATCTCTTCTAACATTATTAAAAAATAGAGCAGTCAGAGGTGGAAAAAGGAACTGATAGCTAAAAGAGAAGAACTGAAAATAGAACATGTGTATGGGAACCAGAGCCCCATGCACTGAGAACGTAGTAGGCCAGTGTTTCCCACAGTGGGTGGCACTGCCCAGCTGAGGCACGCTAGAATGAAGGGAAGAGGGAGGGGTGGCTCGGCACAAGCTGCTGCCTATTCTTTATCCTGAATTATAGGCGATAGTAGGAAGTTTTAAATTGGTAGTGGGACACTATTTTCCTTTCCTTTTTTTTTTTCCTAGAAAAGAGGTGCTAGCACCAATAAGCTGGGGAAACTGTGCCATAGACCCAGGGGAAGATTGATGTCCAGATACACGGAGATCTCTACCAGACACCAGCCCACAGATGTGGAAGGGAAACAAAGAACTCCCATCAGAAGTGACCGGAAGAGAAAATTGTTCCCTACAGCTCCAGCCCTAGATACAGACATTTAGCATTTTAAGCTATGTGAGAATAAGTGTGTTTATTCTAACACTAGTGTTATTGGAACACTAGATAACTAAGACAGAGGATACTAAAAATCAAGTGGATTTTATTGGTTGGCATATTCAGAAGAGCTCTTTAATGGGGTTGACTTCTATATGACCAGATAACACTTTCTTCATACTTGGTTTATACTTCTTGCAATCTGGGACATACGATGATAACTGAAGCTCCATTCGCCATATTAAGACCACATGAGGGAAATCATGCATAAGGACTGTGAAGTAGAAATGGACAAGGAGTCTGGATTCGCCATGACTCAAAATTCACCCATAACAGACACGGTGGAAGAGATAGATTCTATATACTTAACTAAAATGTATTTTTGTCCCTAGACATAGCAACAGGCTGGCTCCCAGTAAGCATTTAGGAAGTGTTTGTTGAAAGAATCTTGGAATGGATCTAAAAATCAATAAATTTAACAATATTGTCCCCTGTGTGATCAATTTTATGCTTCTTTTCCCTGGTGTTTTTTCCTGACAACCTTATTTCTTGTTTCCATTAGGGAATTAATAGTGAACAAGAGAAAAACTCGAACCCCCTCGTGTTGATTTCAATACGTTAGGAATTGAGTACATAGGTTTAATTTATTGAATATAATCATGCAGAGAGATCTTGGGAATATATAAACAGAAATTAATATGTAGAAAGGCTAATTGAAGGCTAGTATTAGATACTTAAATTACACCAATAAATCCATTGAAATATAAACACTAGTAAAATAGAAAATATTTCAAAGGATTTGAAAGGAGAGGTCACAGAAAAATAAATGGCTTTAAATGTAGGGTGTGTTCATCCTCACACACTATTTAATATTAGCAAAGAATAATAACTTTATTTAATTTTCCCTAATCACAATAGCATCAAACAAAAAAAATGTGGATGTAGGAAAATATGTATTCTCATTTCTGTTGGTGGAAGTGCACTTTATGATTCAATTTTGCAATGGCTACCAATATTGAAAATGCATCTAGCCACTGATCTAATTTACCTACTCACTCCATTTAAAATAATTTGTTATATAAATATACTTTTATATGTGCACAGAGATTCACATGCACAATTTTTTTCCTTTGTAAATCAATCATTAACAAACAAAGAAAAACACACAAGGGCAGGAAATATTCCACATATCAACTGAGGACTTATTAATTACCTATATTTCATATTATGACTTATTTATATATTTAAATACTAAACAGAGTGAAAAATAAATCCATAAACATGGATATCTATATGCTAAAATGGAAGAGACCCCCTCACCCCACAAGATACATTCAACAAAAAAGTGATAAGAAGTAGTTGTGTACATATGCCTGTGCATTTATAAGCTTTTAGTACATAAAACAATCATATTGGTTAGTGTTTTTCATCTTCCTAAGGTCACAAACTGAAATTTTACCCTTGAGCCAGCTATCTAGCAGATGTTGTCCACTGGAGGAGGGTATTAGTAGGGTTCAATGCAATTTACCCCCACGACTGGAGGAGGAAATTAAAGTTATCTTTTACACTGACACCATTCTATCACTTTCCTAGGGGGCCCATTGTCAAGTAATGTTTAATACCTGAACTAGGAAACCAGTCTAGATGTAGGTCCTAGTAATACAGGAAAGCAAGCTCTAGTTACTCTGATGAATACTTTATCTGGTTCATGGGAAAATTAAATTCTCCTTGCCCTTGGGCTGATCAGATCAGACCCGTGAGATGTGTATCTTCTTCAGTCAAAACACCAGCACGGTTATTGGTCATTAAGTTATTCACCTCCTAGTCCAACACTGTTATTTGATTTAAAGATGTCTTATAGTAGTGCATCCCACAGACCTATTACCACTATATTTAAGGTTATTGCCTTTAATTTGTTTCAAAGGTGCTAGCCCTTCTTCTTTGCCCCTAGTGTCTTTGTTCTTTTTCCCCCCTGCTGCACAGCAGGACAATAGCATGGAATATCTGTGAATTCTCTTGCTTTCTGTGCTGTCAGTTTGCTCCTGTTACTTTGCTAGAGTGCTAATGGCTCCATATTTCATTACTTTGAGTGTTCTTTCACTCTGTCCCCAGTTCCCTTCTTGTAGTCCAGGAAATCCATCTTTTGGAAGATCACTTTAAGGTTCAATAGTGGATCTACTTCAGGTTAAATAGTTCATGACAATGACAAATATCTGTAATGGTGGGTGACCTTGAAAATGAGTGAAATTTTAATTTTACTTGGTTGCGATCTAAAATGCCAGAAGGCACAAATATGCTCTGGAAATTTCACACAACTCCAGCAACATTTTCATTGTTGGTTGTGGGTTTTTTTGGGGTTTTTTTTTTCTGTAGACATCATTTTTGAGAGATGGTAGCATAAGAAAATGCAAGTTTTCGAGTGAGGCAGCATTGGTTTTAAGAGTGCCACTAATGAATCTCCTTACTTTGAACAAGTTACATAAACTTGCTGATTATAGTCTACATTGTAATATAAGAATAAAGATACCTTACTGAATTGTTAAGCTTAACATAACAGGTATTCAATGCATCTAGCTCTTAATATTTAAATGGAGAGTCAATGCTTCCTTATAAAGATAAATTGTTTCTCTAGGGACCAAAAATTGTGAGAAATAGTTGAGGAAATCAGGCTATATGAATTAGATGAATAGTAAAGATTTTGGAAGTGGTCATTTATTACTTAATATATAAAGTACAAGTATAATTTTATTAACTATTTAACCTAGATCAGCCACTTATATTTTTAAATATGTTTTAGATAAACGTGTCTAGGTAAAGGGACAGGATGGTCATATATTTCTGAATGAATCATTTGTATAGAAAGAACATTTAGAGTGTTTAGTTCTGGAGTGTTGTTTGGCTCAACTACTGAGCTGCTCAGAATTCTCCTGTTTTGTCTGTCAAATGTAAATGCTGAACACGAAATGTTCTGAAGAGTCTTTCCGTTTGCACCATTCTGGGATGTCCTGACATACAACCTTCTCTTTGCCTCTATGTCCTTTCTATTTTCACCACTAGGTAGTTTGTCACTCTTCTCTTGGTTGGCTTCCTGGAGTTACTTTTTTTTTTTTTAATTCATATATGGTTGAGCAACTTGCATTTTATACGCTAGCAGCTAAATTATGAAATTGTGGCTTTTGATTTCCAGTTTGGTGAAGGAGGACCCTAATCAATGATGTGATGGCAAAGGTTTAACAATTCACTTCCAACGCAAAACAAAACAAAATAAAGTCAAACCCATCTAAACAAAATTGAATAAATAAATAAAACCAAAAAGCGTGAGCCCTCTTGTGTTGCAGTTGTTGACTTCTGTGCCATGGATGTTCCCACCATAAATGACTCAACATAAACATGACCTTCCTGATGACAGAGATGGACAGAGGTGGATCATGACACAGCAATTCACCATGAAGATACAATAAATGTAATAATTGCAAATAAATGTACTATAAAATGTAGCAAAATAAGTAGAGAGACATGAGTCATGAGTATTTATTACTTTTGTTTTGAAGATAATTTATTAAATTGTGACCTTATGTAATTTAATTCTCAATAATGTCTGTATTCAGACTCCAGTTCGCAAAGTTCTTGAGCATTTACCAGTGGGCTCTAATGAGCTGGTATGGCCTGACTTCAGCACAGCACTGGCATTTACTCCTAAAGTTAATTTCCAAAGAAACTGTCATTGGAGCTGCCAAATGTCACCTGGTGAAAAGGGGTGAAAAGGAAGATGAAATTCTGGAAAGCATACTTCCAAGAGCAGGGGGAAAGACAGTGATTGGTAAATTACAGTTTGGGCTCCACTTGTTTCCTAGATGTTGTTTATGCTAGATGTCTTTGGTGAGTATTTTAATATGAGGAGGCTTCAAAAAGTTTGTGAAAATAAAGAAGTAAAAGAGAGTGGAATTTTCCCACAAACTTTTTTACTCCCTTTCGTATATTAATTTTGCAAATGTATCTGTCCAAATGTGTTTATATATCTCTCTTATTTTGTATATCTATAATTTTTCTATTGCCCATATGTTTTAATCTCTTGAGAAGATAAATTTCAAAATGTCATAGGAAGGGGAACACTCTATAAGTGAAGTAGAAATGTTTACATGTATTCAAATAAACAACTATTTGTTGAAAGGAATTCTATGACGTATCAAGAAAATGATTGCAATTAGGACCATAATTCAGCATGATGAATGTTTGCTATCAGTGTCAACCTTGGAGGACATTGCATCACCCATTATGAAAATATGTGTAGGTACAGATGAGCATTGTGAGAAAAAAATATTTTAAACATCTAAATGGTCAGCTTCAGATCTAAAGACAAAAATAAAATTAACATGGGATTTTCACAGCAATAATAAGTAAAATGAGAAATGTTGGTTCAAAACAAATTAAAGGCAAACCATAAAACATAATCCATATCACTGCCACTGAGTCAATTCTGAATCATTCCCATCCTCTAGACAACGGAGAACTGCTCTTGTGTGTTTCCAAGACGGTAACTCTTTATGGGAGTAGAAAGTCTTCTTTCCCTTGAAGTGACACATGGTTTTGAACTGATGACCTTGTGGTTAGCAGCCCAATGCAAAACTTCAATGCCACCAGAGCTCCTTAAATAAAAGGCATGATACCAAAAAGATCATAAAAGTTGATTTGGGCAAAGTATGTCCATGAATACACAGTTTGCTTTATATTCAATATTGACTTATAAAAATTGAGACAGATTTTCTTGATTGTACTATTTTGGAAGTATAAAAGAAACAAGATTCACATGGACACCGATAATATAATAAACAACATAGTCATTATGACAACTGGCTGAAAAGGAACTGCTATGGACTGGATTGTGTCCTGCAAAAAGTTATGTTGAAACACTAACTCCTGTCTTATAAATAGAACCCTGTTTGAAATTCCAAATTTGATGCAAATAATTGTAAATACAACTGTGGTAGTTATATAATTGTCAATTTAAGGATTAAGTGTATAGGGGTTGAGTCTAGCCAGTCAATCAGGTCACAGCCAATAAGGCTTCTGTGTTAGCATAGCCTTCCCCTAAAGAGTCTGGGAATTCTGGAATTTCCTCCGTGGAGGTGGGAGACTCTCTGCTCACATCCTGGGAGGCATAGCAGCTGACAAGACACATGGACCCACCCTGATGCAGCCCTGGGTACTGGAAAAGCCATGCAAAGACCCCTGCCAGCGCTGAGATGTTTCCAGTGCCACTGGATCCAAAGACTGTCTACCCCCTGGCCTGTTCAGCACCATTGCATGTGTTTCATGAGTCTGAGGAGGACTTTATAGATTGGTATCGGACATATGGGTTGATATCGGATTTATGAACTTGATCTGGATTGGGCTGGGATGTTTACTCAATGTTCAATTGCTCTTGTATATAAATCTCTATCTCATACACATATGTGTGTCCATGGATTTGTTTCTCTAGTCTACCCAGACTAACAGCAACTCACTTGCATCCAACTCAGCTGTCAAAATAATCATGCTTTCCATATGAGGTATGAAGGGAATTATTACCTTTTTCTGTGTAAACTACTCAAGTTAACATTTCCAACCTACTCTGAAGTCTATATAATTTAGAGAGACCATCCATATTAGTAATACATTATCATGTTCAACTCCAGCTCTTGTTTTCTCTCTGTCATTTTTAGTATCTACAGCGTCCTGCTTTGATCTATGATAGGATCAGTGTAGTAATTACATTTATCATCATGTCGATTAGAAATTACCCAAATATTTCTAGAAATAACTTTAACAATCTATCTGGTTGGAAGCAACTTGGTTCCATGCTATCTTCCAGGAGTCACTTAAAAAAATTGAAGCTTTCCAATAAGGCAAAGTTGAAAGAATTTTCTCTTGATTTTCATGTATACAGAATGTTAGTGGCTTGACTAATAAAGAAGATAAGGAAAGACAAACAGATGGAAATATTGAACTTGTGATTTTAAATTTAGGAACTTGATAAATGCATTAATTAGCATAAGTAATAGATATTTAAATAAATCTATGAAACTTTGAGAGGAACATTGTCAATGAGATTGATTGACACAGTGGCCGCAAAATGAATTCAAGCACTGAAATTATGAGGATGACCCATGACTAAGCAGTGTTTTGTTTTGTTATGCATTTGGAAGCCACTCAACAATAACAACAACAACAACAGCAAAATTTTGAGCATATCTGTTCAGTAAAATGAAAGAGAAGATAAATTAAAGACATAAGAGGTCAGGGTATGGAATGGGTTAGGGTTGTTGACATTGTATTATACATGTGAACTTATTACAGATATAAAAGACTACCCATTGCTAATTTGGTTTAAGACTGAGAATCAGTCTTGCCTGGGATAAGCAGAGAATATAAAGCTCAAGTGACTTTAATGCTAAGGCAACCTTGCATATTGTCAACTGAGGATGTAGGCAGTTCATCCATACGCTGAGAAAGGAAAGTAGGAATGGGGAAGGGTCGCTACAGAGGATGAAAGGGTTGTGCATATGGGATCTAGCTCATGTCCCAGATAACTTGCTAGGGAGAACTGGTGACCCTTATTAAATATATACTTCTCAAATGAGTGTACACGCATGGATATGTCAATGAGAACATGTTAATTGATAGGGTAAACATAGGATGGCTTCCTGGAGCTCTCTATTTCTAGCCTAAAAAGTTTAAAATACAAGTGAGAAGCAATTTTAAACATTTTTATATTGCAACAGACCCAAGTACATAATATTCAAAATAGGCATGAATTTATAAGATAAAACATGAGACTTCAAAGGAATTTCACACTTGCTATGGGCTAGTTCAGTCTAGATCCTAGAGCCTGGGGGTACATCCATCATTTTGTCTGTGCTGATAGGGATAAATCATTGAAAAAGTTGGATAAATATTTTCCTAAAATAGGTTTGTTTTGTGGTAGCTGAGTACATGAACAGTTAGGAACTGTGTTAAAAATTTGTCACCTAGAGACAATTTCATCATAATAGTTCTGATCGTTTCAGGATAAGACATCGTATAGACTGAGCTCCTTCTCAAATGGGTGACAAAGACAATCTCAGCCTTGATGTGGCTCACTAACCCGCTCATAAACCCAAAATATCTGAGTAAAGATGATCTATGCTCACATTGGTTCTGAAATAGGGTTAGGGTAGGACTAGCTTCCTTGGGCCAGACCCAGGCAACTGGCTCTAAGCTAAAGGAATACAAGCCTTTCTACTGACTTGTGTTCTAAACCAGGAGACAGCGAACATGTCTGTTAAGTCCAGGTTTCAGTAAAAGTCTTCTGTCTAAATCAAATATTGGTAAACTATGGCTTGCAGGTTAAATCTGACCCATCACCGATTTTTACATAGTATAAAAACTGAGATAGATTTTTGTATTTTAAAATGGTTAAAACATGCAAGAAAGAATATTTTTTTCAGATATGGAAAATTTCCCCGAGGGTCAAATTTCAATTGATGGGAAAACAAAGGCCCCAGACAGTGCAAATGATTGGTGCTGAACCGTTATTCGAATGACTGGCGGTTTTACCCCAAGCAGCAGTACCAGGGAATCGGCTTCAGAGTCACAACCCAAAGAGACATATGCCCACCCGTGTTCATGGCAGCACTTCTCATGATAGCAAGAAGATGGAGACGACCTAAATTCCTATCCGCAGAGCAGTGGATAAAGGAATTTTGGTACATGGACAATGGAATACTTACTAAAAATCAATAAGAAAACCATGAAGCATCTCAGGGCATGGGGGAATCTGGAAAATATTATGCTGAGTGCAATTAGCCAGTCACAAAGGGGTAAATAGTCTATGAAACCACTGTTAAAGAAAAGAGTTAAAGACTTTCCTACTCAAGGAAACAGGCTTTTGAGTTTGCTAAAATGGGGAAGGGGATTGAGAGACAAGGGAAGGAAGATAAAATAATGAGCTAGCCTGTTGGACAGATCTCAGCTTAGGTGAAATGGAAGCTAGCAGTCCGTAAGAGAAAGCAGAGAAGAAAGGGCACGCTGAGAGTTAAACTATTGGGAGACTTGATGAGTACTTTAAATTGGTGAATACCAAGTTGCTCTGAAATATAAATTCCCCACCCAATTTACAATAACATTTAAAAGGCAAAGGGGGCAAAAACAAAAACATTAGTGCTAAATTTTCTCATAAAATCTAACAAAAGCTTCTTTATTTCGAATTGGAGAACTGTTCTTCATCCCACTACCATTCAATTAAAACAAGATGACCCACGAAAAACAAACAAACAAAACTACTACAGACAAGAAAACCCCGTGGAGCGGTTCGGTGTCCTACCAGAGGTCCTCTTGGGTTGGAATGGGTTCTGGGGCTACTAACAACAATCCCGTTTGGAATGCCGCCGCCACACTATGTGTTTACATATTGTTCATGGCTGAAATCACAGTGTAACAGTAGAGCTGCCTCATTCCAATAGAGAATTTGGGATTCACAAGGTGTAGAATATCTACTACCTGGCCCTTTACCGTGAGTTTGCCATGTTTCTCTGCGCTGTATTTGGCTGACAGATGCAGAAGGGGAAGAAGAAGTCCCAGCCAAGGGCCATGTGAGCTCATACTTCCCATGAACGCTGAAAATAAAAACAATAACTTTCACAGTCATTTGGATCTCCGTTTCCTAGAAGAAGAGTGTGTATTTCTAGCGGAGCTGTTTTATAGGGACACTCGGGGATTTGGTATTCTGAAGAGACTTAACTGAGTATTGCACTGCCAGAAAACGCCCTCCTTCTTTTCTTTCCACTCAGTGCACACCCCAACTCCGGTGAACCGTTGGGTTCACATAGACACACAGCGCCTATCGTTTATGTGAACAGGCATCATATTTTCTACTGTCCTTTATATCATGTGTGATGCCAAACCATGCGGGAGATCAAAACCTGGAAGTACAATAGTAAAGATGTTGAGTTGTTTTATTTTCAATCTTGAATGAATGTGTACTTATATATTTGTAAATGAGGCCCGGATGTATGGTGTGCTGCGAACTGCAAGTCAGCAGTTTCAACCGACCAGCTGCTCTCCGGGAGAAAGATTTACACTCTTGGAAACTCACACGGGTCCCAGAGGTCTCCATGGCAGGGAGTTGGAGTTCTCACATATGTAAAATAAGTCTCCAAATGAAAGGATGCCCTTGCTCTTCCACATTCATTCGTCCTGCGCATTAAAACGAGCAAAGATGCAGCTGAGGAGTTTTGATCCTCCTTCAATTCCTAGAATGAGAGTTGGAAAGATCTCTCATCTTTTCTTGTACAGTAAGCATTTGTCTCTTAAATTATGGCATTGCTAATATCAGAATAGGAGAAAAATCAACATCATTTTGATGAACATAAATTACGCATCGACAGCTATCTACCCTTAGGAAACATCTACCAGTGTCTCTATGACCTATAATGGGTGCTCATTAGAATCATGGGTCTTGGTAATTTATTTTTCAAATTCTATTAAGCCTTTCAAATAATGATGCTATGAAAGGTTGGAGAAGAAAATCATCATCATCAAGATGATAGATTGAATCACAAGTTACGTGTGGAGTAGTCTTGAATATTCCTTAAGATACAAATTATCTTACCAACCGCTTAAAACTATAAAATAGACTAATACAAAGTGTGTTATCATTTCCTCATAACACTAGCTTAAAGATCAAAGGAGACAGAAGAAATAAAACATTTAATATGTCTGTACACAGTAAGTGCTCAATAAATGTTAGTAATTGTTAAATTATTTTTCATTGTATTCACAGATCCACTTTACTTTGGTCAATAACTTTTCATCAAATATTAATGACCTTCAGTGCTATACAGTGTCTTTAGGAAGTAGTAATTGGACAGCTGTAGGCTGACTAACATGGAAATGACAGGGAAATCTATTCACACTGCTGAGATGCAGAAGTCAAGCTCCCTCCCAGGGCTTTTCAGGGGCTAGCTACCCTGAGGACATGGAGTCAGTGTGGATGTCCTTGGCTCCCAGTGGGAGCCCCATTTCTAGGACACCATGGCCTGTCATCACTTTCAGAGGAACCACAGCAGGAAGCCTAATATGAGTTTAATGAACAGCCTTTGGGGAATTTCCCATATGTGGTCATTAAGGCTATGTATATTTGCAAGGTGAATCCATCGCAATCTTTAATTGTTCTTCACCACATTTGCTATTTGCTTATTTATCCATCTCTTATATCAAAGGAAAAGGAGAGATGGAGGGATACTATTTAGCAGGTAGAAGTTCAAATAGAGATTCTGATTCTATACTCCTGCAGGGTTATAGACTGATGTGTGTGTGTGTGTGTGTGTGTGTGTGTGTGTGTGTGTGAGACTGTGTGGGGGTGGGAGTATGTGTGTGTGTTTGTGTTGAGGACTGTGGATAGGCATGAGTTGTGTGACTGCCTCTCTGATTAATATACATGTATATTTCATAAAACAAATTCTGAAATATAGGGTCAGACCTCATTTCTTTCCTGATGATACATTTGTTGTATTGAGCAGAATATTTTTAGAATATAGCAAACAAAGCTTAAACCCACTGATATTGAGTAGAATCTGACTCAGAGTGACCCTTTGGCTGGAGTGACACTGCTTCCTAAGACATTGTAAATCTTCACTGGAACCTATAACTTCATCTCTAGTGCAGCAGGTAGGTTTGAAGCACAAAGCTTGCTGTTAGAAACCCACTACTTAACATGCAGCACCAGTGGACTTGCTTTTCTTTCCATGTTGTTCCCATAGTCTTCACCCTTCAAGTGCTTTTCCTGTCTCCATTTCCTGCAGGTTCTCCAATGCAGTTGTGTGGCGTTATTCAAAGTTTGTTTCTTATCATTTTCAAAAGTATCTATTTATTACAATGTGTTTCCCCTGATGTTTCATTTTGATATTTTTGACTTTCTCTCTTTCTGCCTTGTGGCTTTAGCTAGTAGTTTGAATATGTTTTTAAATTTTCAGGAAAACAACAGCAACGTAATTTTATTTATTCATTAAATCTGCTTTCCATTCTCATTGATTTCTTGTTTTATTATCATTACTTTTTTTCACATGCATTTTGATTGTTTAGTTGTTGTTTTTCGAATTTGGAATTTAAGTCACATATTTCCACTGTTTCATTTTTACTTATAAAGTGTAATGTCTGACGGCTCCACTGACCACTGCTCTAACTCTGTCCCACACACTGGGATGTATAGTGTCTCCATCGTCCTTCGTTTTCATCCCCCTCAGAACAGTTGTGCCTTTTGGCCATCTAAAGAAGCCTGTTGTGGCATATCTGCCCATTGATATCCTGACAGCTGCTTCTATGGGCCTTGATTGAGAGTTAGTATTTAATGTCACATTTTGCATATACCAAATTTCCGGATGTGGCACAAACATCTTGCATTTGACTATTTACCTCACGGTTGGTAGATTGAACCCACCTAGAGACCCTAGTTAGAAGGGCTAATGTTTCCACAAACTTACTGTCAATACGCTTATGAAGCACTTCTGTGTCAGAATCAACTTGATGCAATGAGGGCCTTTTATTATTTATTTAGCACATGTTACAGAATCACTCATTCTGAATATTTCTTGGCATGGATCTTTTAATTTGTAGAAATCATGAATTTTCAATTAAATGAGAGCTTTATTGAATTATATATTTTAATGTATATTTTGGTTATATTTTTCCTGATTATTATAATAATTAGATTAGAAATCTGCATATGTGTAGGATGATCTCTATATTCTGACACTTTTTTCAAAAACCTTCATTTATTATGTTTTATTTTGTTACATTTATCAATTCTATACTTATAAACCTTATTACAATTTGTTTGTGTTCCTTTCCACTTCACTTAATTTCTGTGATGGCTTTATTTTCCCTCCATTGATTTCCTGAGTTATTTAAGATCATGATTCACTTCCTGTTTTTGTCTCACTCTGTTTCTTCAATTTTTAGAGAAGAGTTGACATTATTAACTTTATTCAACTGTGGATAACTATTTGGTCTACATTATTATCTATTTTTTGGCAAGAATTGTTCCTCTTTGTCTCAGTATGCTTTTCTATGAACCCCTCGATTGTTTACTTTTAATGCTTTTTTACTAAAACAACACAAAACAAACTACTGCCATTAAGTTGATTCGACTCACAGTAACCACGTATGGAAGGGAGATGGTCCGTATAGATTACTGAGGCTGTAACGCTTTACGGGGTTAGAGTCGAGTGTTTCTCCCACAGAGTGGCTGCTGCTTTGGAATGGCTGACCTTGAGGTCAGCAGCCCGATGCATAACCACTGTGCTACCAGGGTGTTCCTTTGACTAAAGGATGTGAAAATAGTCTGTGTCAGATACATCCGGGGAATGGTGTTGCAGCTGAGGGTCCTGAACCTTTTATTTATTTGGTCCATTTGATTTAGTCTATAGATTTTTCCGTAAGGCCTAGATTTTTGTTTGTGTGAAAGATAAATTTTGGGAAAATATTGAGGAATTCTTCCCATCAGAGGAAAAAAGCAACTAAGGACGTTTGGTTTGCCTGTTTCTTTGATAATGGTCCTCTTTTCTTCAGGACAATGTAGGTAAATTGTATTATAAAAGCAAAGTTGGTTTAGCCTTGTCATCTCTAGGCCACAACTGGTTCCTGCACCAGCAAGCACACACAACCACACTGATTTATTTTCTTAAATGGTCTAATTAGCACTTCAAAGTAGTTGGTTATCAGCATATATATTAAATGAAACAATTGATCAACTTTCTCTCCCCCTCTTCTCCAGCCCCAAGGAGTTGATAATCTATCTGTGTTACAACAACGATAAAAAGACAAAAGGAAACATCTTAAAAACATGATGGGATGATAAGAGCAACAGAATTTCAAAGAAGCGAAGAGCTCCCAGTCACTCCATGCCTAGAATATAGGAGAGTGAGACTATTTAAGCAAGGGGGTTAAAAGAAAGAAAGAAAGAGAAAACATTTAACTGTGAGTAATTATTCACTAGTAAGTCACTCTCTGTTGCCTTTTTAGTGACATTATCTAACATCAATATCATATGTGATTTTAGTTTCAGGTTGATATTTGGTAATCAATGCTTATTTGAACTTAGCAATATATTTTATTGATTTCTTTGTTCATGATTGGTTTATAAACCTGCCTTTCTCCTCTCATGTTAATTTATTTTACTTGCTAATGTATTCTCTAATAATTCTTTCAAATTTGAATTGTGGCTGGTAGCATAATTATGCTCTCAAAAATCTGAAAATATGTTTCTGTGTCCTCAAAAAGTAATACTAATATTCAAAAATTATTTCCCTGACAAATCCTAAAGGAAATACGTTTCTTGTATCCAGTGTATTTGATGAGAACATGAGGTCAAGCTGGGTTGCATTTTTGAAATGCCCTTTTCTCCTTTTGTTTCTCTTAAGAAATCCTGGGAGAGGAAGGATTGTCAATTTATCTTTGGAGCTTTTGAGTTCAACATGTATTATGAATTGAATTTCGTGCCACAAAATATGTGTTGTGAATCATAATCACTTCACCTGTGCTTATAATTAGGAAGGTAGCTACCTGGTCAACCAATTGGAATTGATTTATATTTGTACTCATTCCAAAGAAAGGTAATCCAACAGAATATAGGAATTATTAAACAGCATCCTAGACATCACATGCAAATAAAATGAGCTGACAGACAATGGAAAACTATTTGCCATAAGTCCATTGACAAGAAACTGCCAGAAATCAAGCCAGATCCAGACAAATGAGGAACGTTGTTGCTGATAGGAGATACATCTTGAGTTAGTACTGGGGATACCATACAACCTGTGTTGTATTGACTAACACATTATGGATAATATTGCCAAGAATGAGAATTAATGAACACTGAAATTGTGCTCATGCAGAATTTGTACATAGACCAAGAAGGGGTGGTTTCTATTTTGAACAGAAGAAAGCAGTATTTCATACTTTTAAAAGAGAAAGGGTGTTTATCATTTTCCATACTTATTCAATCTAAACGCTGAGCAGATAATCTGAGAAGCTAGAGGAGCACGCATTAGCAGCCTGCAGATGACACCACATAGCTTTCTGAGAGTGCGAAGCCTTAAAGACCTTGTGGATGGAGAGAAAAAATGGCACCGGGGATTATACCTCATTAAAACCCCCCACAAATCTCCACAACTTGACCCATAACTCACATCACGATTAATGGAGAAAAGAAGGGTGCTGCCAAGGATTTCATTTGACTCAAATCGACAGTCAGTACCCATAGAGCCAAATAAGAACTCAAACCCAATATTGCATTGCGAAAATCTGCTACCATTGATTTCTTGTAAGTTGTACAAAGCAAAGATACTGCTTTAAAGACCCAGATATGCTTGACACAACCCACAAAATTCTCCATTGCCTCCTATAAAAACAAAGAAAATCACTGAGTGGATGCTGGCACCTAGCGACCCTTTAGGACCCAAAAGAACTGTCTCCTGGAGCTTCTGAGACTGTACCTCTTTACAGGATAAAAATCTCCATCTTTCTCCAGAAGAGCAGCTGGTGGTTTCAGCTGCTGACTTTGCCAGTCGCAGCCCCAAACGTAACAACTATGCCACCAGGGCTCATGCCTGCAGCAACTGAATAACAAATAAAGAAGACTGGAGTGCTGAGGTCTTTGAATTCCGATGCTGACAAAGAATATTAAATATGCCACAGTCCTTCGGAAGAAAGGATAAATCTGTCATGGGCCACATATAACTAGGATGATCCTTAGAAGCATGGATGATAAGACTTTATATTTATTATTATTATTTTACATTTTATTTTATTTTAAATACTTTTATTGGGAGCTCTTACATCTCTTATCATAGTCCATAGATTCATCCACTGTGTCAAGTGCATTTGCACATATGCTACCATCATCATGTTCAAGGCATTCTCTTCTCATTTGAACCCCTGATATCAGCTCCCAATTTCTTCCCCCTCCCTCCCCGGCCTCCCTACCTCACAAACCCTTTATAAGTTATAGATCGTTATTTTCTATCTTACATCGGCCTCCATTGTCCCTGAACCACTTTGTCAGTGTTCATCCACATGAGAGGGGGTTCTAGCTTGATCCTTGTGATAAATTCCTCCCTTTCTCCCCCCACCTACCCCTAAACCTCCTGGTATCTCTACTCTCATTATTGGCCCTGCCCTGAGGGGTTTATCTATCCTGGATTCCCTATGTTGCGGGCTCTAATCTGTAGCAGTGTGCATGCTCTGGTCTAATCCAATTTGTAAGGTGGAATAGAACTATGTATTGATATCTATATGTGAAGAATTAAGGTTGCAGATGGACATTGGGCCTCGACTCAAGTACTCCCTCAACACAAGAATACTTTGTTCTAATAACCCAGCATTCTGTGAGGCTCACCTTCTCGACATAATCGCTGAAGACAAAATGGGTGCATAAGCAAATGTGGTGAAGACAGCTGATGGTGCCCAGCTATCAAAAGGTATAGCATCTGGGGCCTTAAAGGCTTGAAGATAAACAAGCGGCTATCTAGCTGAGAAGCAACAAAGCCCACATGGAAGAAGTACACCAGCCTGTGTGATCGATGGGATCAGGTGTCAGGCATCTCAGACCCAGAACAAAATAATATCCAATATGAATGGAGGGGGGCGGGGCATGGAGTGGTGACTCAACACCCATCTGTAGACAATTGGACATCCCCTCACAGAGGGGTTACAGGGAAGAGATGAGTCAGTCAGGATGCAGTATAGCACCGATGAAACACACAACTTTCCTCTAGTTCTATTGTGCTTCTTTCCCCCCACTATCATGACCTCAATGTAAGACTTTATTTCACATAGGTTTGTACGTGATATAGGAAGGACTAGTTCCTGGAGAAAGTCATCATGCTTGGTAAAGTGGAGAGTCAGTGCAAAAGACGCAAAAGGCAGTGTTTAGTTTGGTTTTACATAGGACTACTATGAATAGAACTGTCTTGAAGGCAGTAGCCTCCCAAAGTGAGAAAAGATATTTCTAATGGTTCAGCTGCAGTAATTGTCTTAGAATTTGTTGTTGTTGTTTGTTGCTAGCTGCCATCATGTTGGTTCCCACCCATAGTGACCCTATGTACCAGAGAACCAAAGACAACCCCGTCCTGCCCCATTCAGTGTCACCATTGTTCTGGTGTTTGAGCACATTGTGCAGCCACTGTGTGAACCGATGGGTTGACCAGAATTTTCCTGTTTTTCCCTGCCGCTCTACTTTACCAAGCATGCTGTCTTCTCCAAGGTATTGGACTCTCCTGATAATTCATCTAAAGCATGTGAAATGAAATCTCAGCGTCTTTGCCTCCCAGGAGCATTCTTGCTGTACGACTTCCAAGACAGATTTGATGGTTCTTCTTGCAGTTAATGGCACTTTCAAAATTCTTCAAAGGACCCCAATTCAAACACATGGATTCCTTTTCGGGCTTCCTTATCCAATGTTCAACTTTCACATGCATTTGAGGTAATTGAAATACTATGGGTTGGGTTTGGCACACCTTAGTCTTCATGGACTTCTTCAGTTGGAAGACACAGAAATAAAATTGACTACATCTGTAAGCAAAGATGACGGAGAAGCTCAATAATAGCAGTGAGGAGTGACAGGGGAATGGATTGTCAATTGCCCATAGGTAAATTCAGGTTGAAGCTAAAGAAAATAAAAACAAGTCCATGTGAGCCAAAATGTGATTTTGCTTATATCCTACCTGATTTTTGAAAGCATCTCAAGAACAGATTTGTTTTTGTTAGGTGCCCTCAAGTCTGTTCTACCTTATGAGGACACTCTGTGTATTGGAATGAAACAATGTCAGGGCCCGCAGTGTCTTCACAGTGCTTTTGCTTCAGTCCCTGGTCTAATCACAGTCAATCCTCTCATTGACAGTCTTCCTGCTTTTTTCCCATGCCCTACTAGTTTTTTTAGTTGATTAAATTATATCAGAGGCTTTATTGTATTATGTATCATATTATAGCAGCATTATATAACCAAGACTCCATGTTATTTTTATGTATAGTATTTTTGTTTGCTTTTTAATTCCACTTATTATTTGTTAGGCTTTTCCTAACTAGAAATTCCTATCTTTTTTCAAGCCAAGAAAATTTTGAAATTTTGTGTCTGTGTCTTGTTTTCCCCTCCATTTTCCTATGAGCTTTTCCTAGAGCACTGTTGGAAAAAATATTGTAAGATTTTGCACATATGCTGTCATATTTTTGCCCGGTCTGGCTCAGTGTGGTTTGAGGAGAGCTTCTCAATTATGTGTCACACAACAACTCGCTACTACTCTTTAGCCTTTGAATATTCCATTGTTGAACTTTTCTATTGACTCGTTTTTGAATATTAAAATGAGCATTTTCTAATATTTGAAGTTTAATTTTCTAAGTGTGTGTATGCATTTTAAATAATAACATGGCCCCCATCTTTCCTGGTGGACCTCTTCCAAGGGGCTTGTCTTCATTTATTTAGGACTTGCTGCTACCTTTCTAATAATGCGATTGTTGGTGTAGACCCTTTGGGTTTGGTCGTACTATCTGGGTAGAATTACAATGAGGGAGAGGCAGAATTTCGGCCCTTGGTAGTGTTCTGTCTATTTATCTTCTGAGTCTTGGGTTAGACTATTGCTCCTGAGCTTAAAAGTCATTACAGTCATTATTTGCTCTTCCATTCCACGTGCTTACACTCTGTACGGTTGACTTGGGACAGAAATTACTTTGTTCACTGCTTAGACAAAAGTTTAATGTGGAGGAGAGATGTGGAAGTTCTGGACAGCGCCACTGAAACTGAACCTAAGATTGTTTCTGACCCCTTTCTGATTCTGGTAACAACATTTTTAGAGATATTTTGATTTTTAAAATAACAATGTAGTTGATTTCTATAATTTAGATATTCGTTGTGGTTCCTCTTCCAATAGAATGTCCCTCCAATGTAGCTGCCAATTTATCTTAAAATAACTAGCTTTTTCTTATAGTACTATAATTGGAGATGGGAAAAAGGGCTGCTTGGTGTGTGTAAGCCCCTCTTTTGAGTTCATTGATGTGAATTACATGCAATAGTCCATATACTAATGTGGGATAGCTCTGGTTCTTTCAGATTTGTATCACTTGTTGATATAATGACTCCTAATTGTCAGTTGAGAACAACCACCCCAGCCCCTCATTTAGATATGAGTTCCATATCTAAATCCTCCAATCATAAGGAGGCTGTTTGGCTATACATATTTCTACTCCTAATGCTGAACCTAATTGGGTGATATTTGAATAATTGATGAGGCATGCCCAGCTGGAGCAATCATCTTCCATCCTTTTCCTTAGTTAAATCCTCAATTACTGACACAAATCTGTTTTAGAGTAATTGTGTTATAAATAATGAGTAAACAGTGGACATGGCACTAAACCCTCTGTCCTTTAGGGTGCTTCTCCTTCAGAAAGCTTTCTCTGCCACACGCAAACCGGCAAAGGAAAGCAAAACAAAACAAAACAAAAGTTGCCACTGAGTCAATTCCAATGCTGGAGGATCCACATTTACGGCAACCACATGCATATCAATGTAGCATTGTACCCCAGAAGGATTTTACTGGCTGAATTATTTTTTATTATTTCAGATCGTTTTATTGGGGGCTATTACAGATATTATATCAATCCATAAATCAAGTATACCAGAGAACTTGTATGGATGCTGCCATCATTTTCAAAACCCTTTCTTTCTACTTGAGCCCCTTGATATCAGTTCCTCCCTCTTTCCCCCACCTTACCATCCTCTAGAACCCTTAATCAATTATATATATTCATAGCTTACACTTTATGTATCCCCTTACCCACAGTTATGTTATTTCTCCTTCTCGAAGGGGGGTTATACATCCATCATTGCTATCAGTTCCCGTATCCTCCCCTCACCCGCCTTCCCGTACCCTCATAGCACCATAACTCCCGTTTCTGTTTCTGAGGAGTTTAGCTATACTGGATTCCATGTGTTGACAGCTCTTATTTGTATCAATGTACATGCGCCAGTCCAGCTGGATTTGTAAGTTTGAACTGGGGCCATGATAGTAAGGGAAGGAAGCATTAAAAACTAGAGGAATGTTGTGAGTTCCATTGGTGCTATACAGCACCCTGGATGAGTCATCCCTTCCATGTTTCCCTTCTGGGAGGGAATGTCCAACAGATTTGAGTTTCCACTCTGACCCCTCTCCACAACAACATGATTGTCTGTTTTTGATCTTCTGATACCCGATCCCATCGACATCTCATGATCACACAGGTTGGCGTGCTTCTTCCATGTGGACTTTGTTGCTTCCCTGCTATATGGCCACTTGTTAAACTTCAGACCTTTAAGACCCCAGATGCTATGTCTTTTTAGCCAGGCACCATCAGCCTTCTTCACCACATTTGCTTGAGCATCCATTTTTGTCTTCAGCGATCACGTGAAGAAAGTGAGTATCACACACTGCCTCATCATTAGAACAAAGTGTTCTCGTAGAACTGCTATCGTAGTGCTTTAAGATATATACCAATACTCCTATCTTTACATATCAATATTTGACTCATCTATATATCTAGATTTTACCTCCTCAGTCTTCCTCTATTTTCTTCTACTTTCCTCCTGCCCCACCATCATGTAATGGCTGAATTTTAAAAAGCAAATTACCAAGTCTTTCTTCAGAGACACCTCTGGGTTGACTAGAATTTATCATCTTTTCATTAATAGCTGAGTGCATTTAACTACTTGCACCATCCAAGAACTCTGTTTAACCCATCAGCTTACTATTCCTTCATGCCTTACCTCTGTCAAGCTGTCAGTCGATAATGGGCCTTTTTCTATTGGAAGAAAACCCATGGTACTTGTTCACTACTGCCCTCCAGCTGTCAGGCTAATGGATATGATCTCTTCTTAACAATGATGCTGTTACATGAGAGTAAAGACTTTGCGGTGAATGATGACAAAATTTCATTTAATGGGAAAAAAAAGTTTAATTTCATTTTGTTTTTATTTTACCAAATTCTTCAGCAGGACCAAATCAAATTCATTGCCTCTAGGCCACTCTATTTAGTCCCATCAGTATCTTACCTAAACTATCCCCTGAATATCTGCCATGAACTTTGGGAGTCTATTACACAGACCTGCCATTCTCAGTGCTATCAACTTGTCTTACTATCTGGTTCAAGCTTCCTCCCCCTTAACTCTAGGCCATGGCGCCTGCTTCCAGCACCATCTGAAAATGTGAATAATCCCACCCTTCATGCTATTGCTACCTTGAGGATATTTGTAGTCTGTGATTGTATTCCTTTGGTGCTTTCTTTTTCCACATTTCCAGATTTCATCAAAATCGCCTCCTAATTGGTGGAGATTTATTTTCATTCTCTATGTTTCTCTAGATTTCTTACTTCTTTTCAAATGAAACCAAACACTGCTGGCTATTGCAGGTGCTGCCAGGCACAGGAAAGGGAGCCTGTGGCCATTCTCCCTTCCCACTGTGCCTGTCCTCTTTAGAGGAGAGCCTCAGAACTGATAATGGTGCCACACATAAAAATAAGCATAATCCCAGTCAACTTCCCCTGTTAATAAATCACAGAAAACCGCCATTCACCGGCTGCTCCCACTGCTCCCAGGGTCTCTGCACTATAATAGGGCATAATTCACTCCTCACAAACACTTAATACCACATTTCCGCCATTTACAATCTGATAATATTCAAATACTATTGCTGTATTATGCAGCACACAATTGCAGATGCGATTCCCTAACAGCCTCACACTTTGGCATGCATTATGTAAGTTGGTATAAAATTGCCTGTCTTAAAACTCTTCTTCAATTGCAACCCAATATCATCGTTTCACACACAGAGCTTCTGGAACATTAAAAATTTAGCTTCCTCCCTATTTAGCAGGTTCTGAAAAAGGAGCAAAATAGACAAACAGATGTTCCCTCTTCTGAGTCCCCAGGAGGTCTGAGGCAAAATAGAGAGACCACAAAATGAAGACAACAGCCATGACACTGAAGATCCATTTCTTCACATGAAACAAAAAGACAAAAGACACCTTTTACCACCCGCTCCTCTGGCAAAGCAGGAAAGCACCTCTGTGACCCTGAGGTAGGCTCTTAGGCATTGGAGGAAGTTTCTGGGCAGTTAACTTCCCAAGGGGTCCCTGGGGAGTCCAAGTGGTTAATACTGGAGTACTAGTTGAATGGTTAATGGTTTGTGCCCACTCAGAAGCAGATTGTGAAAAAGAACAGGCAATGTGTATCCAAAAGGTCACTGTTTAAAAACACCGATGGAGCGCTGTTCTGCACTTCAAATCTGGGATCGCCAGCAGCTGGATAGGATCAATGGCAACTGTCAATAGCAGCCGCCACCACCTTATCAAACTGAGTGAGTGCTTCCGGATGAAAATCAGTAGCACATAGGGGGCAGAATGGGAAGCCCTGTGATGGGGGTGCTGTCAGGTAAGCATTGGAGTTCTGACAGAAACTTCAGCACTTCAAACCCACCAGCAGCTCCCCAGAGAAAGATAAAGCATCCTGTTCCCACAGAGCTATCTCAGATAGCCTATATAGAGTGTCTCTTAACCAGAATCAATTTGATAGCAGTGTGTCCTTTGTTTTATGAGGAAATATTGGTCTTGTGTCACTCATTGAAGGTCACGGTCAGTGTGGTTGAGATAATAATGTTTCCTGAAGACGAAGCCAGTTCTCTTTCCATTATAGATGTATTTCTTGTATGGTAAAATTTTTACATCTGTAATGCGACTATAAGATGTGGCTTCATGAATGGTTTAGTGAGCAAAACATTTTTAAGCCAAGCTAGACAAGGCATTTTGAGCGAAAAATCTCAAGAGAGTGAGGTACACTGCTACTATAAAGTCAATTTTTTCTCATAATATTGTCAAAAACCATCCTATTCCTACCCCCATATCTGCCTGGATGCCAAGTCCCTTTAATAGAGACACACATCTTCCATTCCACCATTCAAGATGAACAGCTGAGCATGAACACACCCTCAGGGAAGGTGGCGCTGGGCTTCTCATTCATCTTAAGTGGGAAAAGACAGATATAAAACATTTTCCAATTGCAAGTTTTGATAGAACAGTATAAAAAGCAAGGCTCTTGTTTATCTAAAGTTAGGAAATTAGGAAGGGCAGCTATAAGAGGCATAAAATAGCAAGCAGTAGGGGAAAATAATGCTTAATAGAATATTATCCTTGTTGATAGTTGGAATATAGAATGAGGGAGAAGCAGAGCACAGCACATCTCATTATGACTCTCAAAGTGGTTGATCCTGGCCAAGTCGCATCAACTCTTGGGTCTCAGTTTGCCTGATTGGTAAGATCAGACTTTGGGTTTCAGACATACTCAGCTCTGACACCCTAGAATAATTTTGCTAAGGAGGAGACTAGAATAAATTACACACTTTAATGTCTTCCAGCTTAGATCAATGAGAACTTAAAAAGGAAGAACATGAAGGTAACATAGGGAGATAACATATATAGACAGATGGTTTGCCAATTAGTCCTTAGCATTAAAAAAAAATCCCTTCTCTTGCTTTGCTGGCCTTTTGCTTTGAAGATGACTGCGCGAATGCAACTAACTCTGCATGTGTGGGTGTGGTTTCAAAGATGAAAGAAAGCCCAAGAACATATTTCTCTGCCCTAAGTAGACTTGTTGGGAGAATCTGTCTTCTCCACTCCCACTATGATTTATGTTCCTGGTGATTCGGAGACCAGTTAATCCTAAGTGACAGAGGCTGACCACTTCTACAAAACTTCAGAGAAATATGCTCAGCTTCCATTTCTGGGAGGAGGGGTTTCTCTGACAGGTTTAGAATGATCGCCATCATGAGGCTTGGTTGCAAAGGAGAAGGGAAAGCTTGCTTCTGCATTTCAACTGCTTCAGTGCAGGGAATCAAGCAATTTGTAGCTAACAGGATAGCTGATCCAACATTAGCAAGTAAAAACAAATAGTGAGTGAGGTGAAAATGATCTTATTTGACTTTGTTATTTTGCCAGAAACTACCGACTTACATTGTCTGCATAGATTTGCATGGTGAACTGGTTACCTATTTTGGTTCTCAGTTTGCTTATAAATTACTCATTGTCTACTGGAATTTGAGAGTCCACATGAAAAGCGATCAAAATACCTTCATTTTAATCTGCTAGATTTGTTTTGGAACAATAAATACTCCCAGCCTTCTTGACTCAATGTAAATGTAATTACAATAAAACAAGCCCTGAGGGTGTGAGGAGCCCAGAAGCCCTGTGATCTAGCCATGACTCTTTCTCTGGTTAATTAAGAACTAGTGGATGTCCAGTTGCCTACAGATGGGTTTTAGGTCTCCTCTCTGCACTCCCCCTCATTTACAAAGATATGATTTTTTGTTCTTTGATGCCTGATACCTGATCCCATCGACATCTCATGATCACACAGGCTGGTGTGCTTCTTCCATGCGGCCTTTGTTGCTTCTGAGCTAGATGGCCACTTGTTTAACTTCAAGCCTGTAAGACACCAGATGCTATATCTTTTGATAGCCAGGAACCATGAGCTTTCTTCACCACATTTGCTTAGGCACCCACTTTTTCTTCAGTGAAAAGAACCAGTGAATCATGTTGCATTTGGGATCTTGGTTCTTTGATCCTGTAAAATAAACGTGGTGATGCATTTAACCTCTGAAAGTTTCCCCAGTCATAGAGTTTGACTCATTACCATTAGCAGTCCTATAAGCTAGGATAAAGCTGCTAGAGGAATGGCAAGCCAAGCAAAGAACTTTGAGAGAACTGCAGAGCACAGCTCTATGAAAGCTAGAGAGAGTTCCAATGGGAAGCCAGATGGGGTGGGGGTGGGCTGGAGACTCTCTTTCTAACTGCACAGCAGCTCACACCATATAACAAAATGGAAGGGGACACTATAATGTTTGCAAAACCTCTATATAGAAGCATGGCCTAGTCATGTTGATACATAGAATTAGCAATCATAGTCCATCCCTTGTCAATTTGGCACCTCTACAAAACTCTTTAAGCCATATATAATATCTAATTAGAAAAGTTCCAAAGGCACATGTGACACAACTAATGTTCAGACATCAGAAAAGGCATGAGCCCCACTTGAAGTTCACCAAAAGTAACGTGATAGGGAAGGGAAGGAAACGGAAATGTTTGACATGTGCTGGGACTTTAAAACGTGGGAAAATTCCATTCTCTCTCCATACCAGCTCTCCATGAACCTTTTAAATCCTTAAATCCTACTGGGATGTATATGTATACTATATATATATATATCCCAGTATATGTACAAATAAAACAAACCCAAAAGCTAAATCTACTGTCATAGAGTCAATTCTAACTCATATGAAACATATATAGGATTTCTGAGACTACAGATCTTTAGATGAGCAGATAGCATTTTCTTTAGCTTATAGAGGTAGTGGGTTTGAACAGCTGTTCTTTTGAATAGAAGGCAAAGCATAACCTGTAGCATCATCAGGGTTCCTTTGTGAATGCGTGTGTGCGTGTGCACGCGTTTGCTTGTGTGTGTTCATGGGTGTATTGCTATTGTTATTGTTAGATGCCATAGAATCAGGTTCATCAATAACAAATCTATGTGCAATAGAACAAAATATTGTGTATATACTGTGTATGTGTTTATGTGTGCATACATATATATGCACATACAAATATGCATATACAGACCTTGTGCTAAGTGCCATTGAGTCTGTTTTGACTCATAATGACCCTAAGCACTATAGAATGACACATTAACTGGTCCTATAGCATCCTTACAATTGTTCTTATGTTTAAGCCCATTGTTACAGCCACTCTGTCAATCCATCTTGCTGAGGGGCTTTCTCTTCTTTGCTGACCCTCTACTTTACTAAGCATGGTGTCCTTCTACAGGGACCGGTCTCTCCTGACAACATACTCAAAGTATGTAAGACATCATCTTGCCATCCTTGCCTCTAAGGAGCATTCTGGTCATTTATCTCGCCAGACTTCTAAGAGAGATTGGTTTGTCCTTTTAGAGCTCTATGATATTTTTTATATTCTTCTCCAGCACCACAATTTAAATGTATAGATTCTTCTTCAGTCTTCCTTATTTAATGTGGATCTTTCAAATGCATATGAGACAATTGAAAACTACCATGGCTTGAGATGGGCCCACCTTAGTCCTCAAAGTAGCCTCCCTGATTTTCAACACTCTGAATGAGGTCTCGTGCCATGGATTTACCCAATGCAATATGTCTTTTCCTCTCTTGACTGCTACTCCTATGACCACTGATCGTGGATCCAAGCAAAACAGAATCTTTGACAACTACAATCTTTTCTTCATTTATCACAGTGTTAATTTTTAGTCTAGCAGTAAGGAATTTGGTCTTCTTTACATTGAGTTGTAATCCCTACAGAAGGCTGCAATCCTTGATTTTCATCAGCAAGCTTTTCACTTTCAGCAAGCAAGTTTCTGCCATTCCCGATGTTACAATCTTATTCATATAATCTATCTTCTCTGATGATTTGCTCAGCATGCAGATTAATTATGGTGAGAGGATACAACACTGATGCAAACCTTACCTGATTTTAAACCATGCAGTATTCCTTTGTTTGGTTTGCATACAACTTCCTTATGATCATGTACAGATTCCATATGAGTGCAGTGAAGAGTTCTGGAGTTCCCTTTCTGCTAAAGGCTGTCCATAGTTTGTTATGATCCACATACTCCAATGCCTTTGCATAGTCAATAAATACATGTAAACATCTCTCTAGTGCTCTGTGCTTTCAGCCAATATCCATCTGACATCAGCAATGATATTCCATTTTCCACGTCCTCTTCTGAATCAGGCCCGTACCACTGATCGCTCCCTGTCAGGGTACTGCTCCCACCATTGCTGGAGGATCTTCACCAAAAATTTACTTGCATGTGATATTGATAACACTGAACATTCCGTTGAGTCACCTTTCATTGTAATAGGTACAAATATGGATCTTTCTCAGACAATTGGACAAGTACCTGTCTTCCAAATTTCCTGGCACAGATGAGTGAGTGCATCCAGTGTTTCGTCAGCTTCATGAAACATGTCCATTGACAACCTATCAGTTCCTGGATCGTTGTGTTTGGCTAATGCTTTCTTCTTCTTTCAGACCCATTGGTTCTTTCTAAATGGTTCTACCCCTTGAAATGGTACTGTTAACTATACTTTTTGGTACAGTGACACTGTGTATACTTTCCATCTTTTTTGTTGTTTCCAGCATCATTCAATAATGTATCCATAGAATCATTCAACATTGCAATTCAACGTTTGAATTTGTTCTTGAGTTTTTTCAGTTTAAGATATGGTAAATGTGTTCTTTCTTGTTTTCTAACTCTATGTCTTTGCATATTTATGTTGTGGATTTGAGTAAATGAGCACTCCAATGTCCAAGTTGACTTAAGTGACGTCTTTATCATGCTAGGCTTGACTTCAGAGAGGACATTAGGAGGAGTGATTCACCATGCTGCAGTTCTGAGATTCCTTTGCCTGAGTCTTTTATATCATTCAATAAATAAGCTGGTGGTGTGGGGTACAGAAAGCAGAAAAAGCAAGTTAAAAATGCGTATGATTATTAGTGAACAACATTGACAGAAGTAAAATGAATGCATATTTAGGTAATTTTTGCTGGTGCTGGTTTTACAACTCCTCCCTAGACCTGGTCTTTAGCTAAGCCCCCTGGTAAAGGAAAAATTAACCACACAAGCCCTGGGAAGAATGACTTACTAGTCCTCTCTGATATGGAGAGAAATTTAAACAAGTATTGACCTAAGGGCAATTACTGACTGGCATTCCACTGTGATGACAAAATACAGGTCTTCTTGGGCAGAACAAAGGCTGGTCAGAGAGGGAAGCAGTGATCCAGGAGCCCAAGACTTCTGTGAAGGTTTTACTTAGCTTTTAGGGCAATTGAAAAAAAATGGGTCCTTGAATCAAGGCCCGACTCAAGAACTCCCTTAACACTTTGTTCTAACAATCTGGCATTCTGTGATGCTCACCTTCTTGACAAGATCACTCAAGACAAAATGGTTGCATAAGCAAATGTGGTGAAGAAAGCTGATGGTGACTGACTATCAAAGGAGATAAAGTCTGGGGTCTTAAAGACTTGAAGATAAACAAGTGGCCATCTAGCTCAGAAACAGCAGAGCCCATATGGAAAAATACCAGCCTGTGTGATTATGAGGTATCAATGGGATCAGGTATCAGGCATTTAAGACCCAGATCATACCCAATGTGAATGTGTGTGAGGGGGGTGGGGGGCATGGAGACATGGAATGGAGACCCAATGCCCATCGGTAGACAATTGGACATCCCCTCACACAGGGGTCACAGGGAAGTGGGTTGAAGGAAGCACTAAGGAACTAGAGGAAAGTTGTTTGTTTCATCGATGCTACTCTACACCCTGGTTCCTTGGTGCTTCCTTCACCCCACTATCATGACCTCAATTCTACCTTACAAATCAGATTAGACCAGAGCATGCACACTGCTACAGATAAGAGCCTGTAACACAGGGAATTCAGGATAGATAAACCCCTCGGGGCCAACAAGGAGAGTAGAGATACCAGTAGGATTAGGGGTAGGTGGGGGGAGCAAGGCGGAATCGATTACAGGGATCAATCTAGAACTCCCTCCTAGGGGGAAAAATAACTGAAAAGTGGGTGAGGGGAGACAGAGGATGATGTAAGATATGGAAATAATAACCTATAACTTATCAAGGGTTAGTGAGGGAAGGCAGATGGGGGAGGGAGGGGAAGAAATGGGGAGCTGATATCAGGGGCTCAAGTGGAAGAGAATGCTTTGAAAATAATGATGGTGGCATATGTGCAAATGTGCTTGACACACTGGATGAATGTGTGGATTGTGATAAGAGATGTAAAAGCCCAAAAGAAAAGTAATTAGAAAAACAAATACAAACAAAAAAAGAACGAAAGAAACAGGTCGGCATGAGTTTTTTCTATTTCATTTCATTAAAATATTTGACATATATACACATACTTTTGCACACACATATACAAATACTTATGAATAACCTGAACTATAACAAGAAAGACTTGGCAAGTACACTTCTTTCTGGTATTCTCTTTCAGTCAAGATCCATTTGATGTCAACAATGATATCCCTTATTCAATGTGCCCAACTTTCTTATACTTTTAAGTCTGACAAAATTGTTGAAAAAGATGAATTATACAGTTATGCAGGGCCTTGCCTCTCATAAATCCAAAGTGGCAATATTTTGGATATTTCTCTGCTATCCCAAGCCATGGATAATGGGCACTCACTATGCTACTGGAGACAGAATCATCAGTGCCTTAAGACGAACCAGAATTTATAACCAATAAGATCATTAAGATAAATTATTAAGCTTGATTGACCAACTATCATTTAAATTTTGTTTCTCTATAACCATTCTCAACCCATTTCAAGGTGCACTCTCTAAGAAGCAAAAGCATTGGAATGGTGTGTGTGTGTGTGTGTGTGTGTACAAGAGGGCCTCAAGAAGTTTATATAAAAGTCCATTACATTGTTTTTAATCAGTTTATTAGGGGCTCAAACAACTCTTATCACAATCCATACATACATCAATTGTGTAAAGCACATTTGTACATTCATTGCTCTCATCATTCTCAAAACTTTTGCTCTCCACTTAAGCCCCTGGCATCAGGTCCTCATTTTTCCCCTCCCTCTCTGCTCCCCCCTCCCTCATGAACCTTTGATAATTTATAAATTATTATTTTGTCATATCTTACACTAATTCCATTGAATTTTTCATGAATTTATTGAAGCCCTCTCATATACAAAGATTGACTTTATTTCCAGAAAATGATTCACAAAATTGTGGGAGTTGCCAAGTCTCAATCCCATGATTCAGCAGGAAAACTGAATGATTCTCTTGATTCACATGTTTGCAAGGTCTGACAAACTCAAAATCTTCAGGTCAGAGGGCTGGTCGAAGGCTTCTTTAAGAATCATAGATTAAATTGCTTAATGTGAGAAAACATTTTATACAATCATTTTGAGCAAGTCATATAAAATATGACTTACACAAAATTCTGTCTTTCCATGATGTCAGATTTCTTTGTCCAATAGATTAAGAGATCAATAGACTAATTCATAGAGCCTTGTGGTCTTGAACATTAGTTAGAAGCAAATACAGTTGTAATGGGCAGACTTGTAGTTAGCAATTCAAACTTACAACACACAAAGTGAAAGGTAGTGTCCGCAGTTTTATGGTTTTGCCTGTTAGAGGTAACAGGCAAAGTCCCTCATTTCTTAATGCTTGACTTTTGATGAATGAGTACCAGACTTGGTAGAGGCAGTCTCACCTCAAGTAGTCATGGCATGTCCTAGGCTACTTCTTCTATCACCAAGCCTGTTCACTAAGGAAATCAGCGGCACAGGATTTTAGATAGGAGGGGTTTTGACAGTCCAGGCAGTTAGCTGTCAGCTCTGCCAGTGAAGCCAGAGGTGAATACATGCTGCTTTTAGCTGTCTCTTTTTAGATGTAAAAAGTGCCTTCACATGCAACATTGCATTAGATTGCTTTCCTTATCTAACTATCACTTATGTTTTGCCTTAAAGGGAAGTTTAACTTTAAAACAAGTTTTAGTTCCAAACAAAAACATGTTCTGCTTTAGAATATAAGCAAGTTTCACTTTAAAACAAGTTTCTATCTATCCGATGCTTTTGTTCATACTTGACTCTAAGTTATTTTATAAAACAAAGTTTTGTTTTATATACATATAGTTACATAATCTGGTGTCACTTTGAGGATTCAGAGTGAAGGGGTGGTGTCTAGCCTATCAAACGTGTCATTCCCAGTGAGGCTTCTGTATGGGTATGGCCTTCTCCTGAGGATTCAGGGAACTTTGATATTCCTCTTTGGAGGGGGGGAGACTCTCTCTCTCTCTCTCTCTCTGGGCTCACTCCCTTAGAGACTCTCTGCTGACAAGGGACACTCCCTGGGAGATACTGCAGTTGACAAGCCACATGGAGTGAAGCTGAAGGAGCCATGTGGAGACCCCTTCCAGCATCGAGATGCTTACAATGCCACTGGATCCACAATCCTTCCCATCCACTGCCCTGTGATATTCCTACATTTAGTGTAATTGCATGTGTTTCTTGGAAGAGGAATTTATAGATTGGTATCAGATATATGGGCTAATATTGGACCTGTGGACTTGATGTGGACTGGGCTGGGATGTTTCCTCAATATTCAATTGCTCTTGTATATAAAGCTCTTTCTTGTACACATATACACATCTTTATAAATTTGTTTCTCTAGTCTACCCAGTATATATATTATGTAAGAATAATGGCTGGGCTGCAATATAATGGTCTACAGAGCATGAGATGAAGATAAAATCCACAAAGAAATAGCAAGCTTTTTCAGAACATCCATATATATTGAATGCAGGAAATACTGCTTAGGAAAATTCCTTCCAACTGATTGATCACATCAGATCACTAAGTGGACAATGATCACATAATGTTTGCTCAACCTGCAAAAATCATTACTAGACAAGTTGACACGTGACCTTAGCCACCAAAATTAGTATTCTCAAACTCTCATATGGATCAACACACAACTATATAGGAGTGAAAATAAATGGGAAAGTATAGAGCCAATGTGGTTCTTGATAACTCTGAGACTCAACATAATTTGGTAAATACAATAAAATTAATGATAATAATTTCATTATCGATACATTTATTAATTTGCTTAATAAATAAGTGCTTGTGAAGGAAATGTTTTAGGAACTAAGTATAGATAAATGAACAAGTTATTATATCATATCATCCTCTGCCTAAAAGGATTATATAATTTAACAGAAGGCATCATCATTGTGTAAGTAATTTCAGGTGTGATGAGAATTGAAAAAGGGGGAAAGGGATTAATAGAGCAAACTAACTCAGTTACATAGACAAGAAAGAACCTGAGGAAAGTTTCTCTAACTTAAAAACTTGAAATGTGTTATGAAAAAGTTTTATATACTCTGCTGCTAGTAGATGTTGAAGTGTGGATCCTCCCACCTTAAAGACAAATGGGATGTTCAGTTTGTAAGGAACCAGCCATTGAAGAGTCCATGCAGCACAATTCTAACCAGATGCACTTGTGGCGCTTCTGAAGGGAAGACAGCTTGGTGGCAACTGAGTTAAATCGCCATTGACACTGAGCTGATGCCAAGGACCTGACCTTGGCTGCCCGGAGATGTGGAGAAGGTCAAGTCATGGTAATGGTGAGTGGCTGTTCCAGGGAATAGTTCAAGGCAGGAAGGATGACTAGAGGTGCATTCAATACATTAAATTTAAAAATAATCACAATAAAAGAAATTGTCTGTACGATTAGATGAAGGATGCATTGCATTAGGCAAATCTGCTGCCCAGGTTGCTTTGAGGACTATGGTGCACCTGACCCAAGCCATGGTATTTTCAGTTGCCTCATACAAATGTAAAAATTAGACATTACTTAAGAAATACCGAAGAGGAATTGATGTATTTGAATTATGGTGCTGCAGAAGAATATAGAAACTAACATGGACTTCTAAAAAGACAAATCACTCTTCTTGGAAGAAGTATGGCCAGAGGTTTCCTTAGAGGCAAGAATGCTGTGTCTATGTCTTACAGACTTTAGACATGTTGTCAGGAGAGGCCAGTCCCTGGAGATGGACATCATACTCAGTAAAATGGAGGGGCAAGAGAAAAGAGGAAGGCCCTCAATGAGATGGACTGACACAGTGGCTACAACAATAAGCTCAAACATAAGAACAATTGTGAGGAATCGGTAGGGCCAGGCGGTTTTCACTCTGTTGTGCATAAAGTTGCTATGGGTCAGAACTGGATGGCACCTAACAACAACAGCAAAAAAAAATTAAACTGCCTAGAGGAAAGAATAGCCAATATAGGTTTCCCTCATGAGGAAAGTGGAGCCTCCAAATTTTGCTGTGCATTTGGAGTAAATTATTGATAACCCATAGAGGATGAAGATTGAGAAGGAAGGTGGCAATTTTTACATGTACCAGTTGGCTAGGCAAGGAAGCGTTCAGGTCAGGTATGCACTGTGGAATTCTTTGCATGTTAGGCTTGAGATATCATGCCTAAATTCTAAACCGAGCTACATGCTAAGTAAAAGTTCCCAGGATGGAAGAAGCAAGTAAAACTGATCCAAGAAGATCTATACATTGACCCCTGCTACTAAAACATCATCAATGACTGAGTCAGGACTAGGCAGAACAGCAGGATTAAAACCAACCCCTGTAAATTAAAGGGAGCTTTGTTTTCTCCCTTCTTTCCGTGTCTCTTTGCCTACCTCTTGAAGAGGTTTAGTAAAATGGAGTGAGGAGGGGAGCTGACAGCCAGAATTTGAACCAATAATGGTAGCATGTTACAAAATCCATTGTGGGATGAAACTCTCGATGTAGACCGATCAATTTTAATATCCAAACCACATAGGATGCTCTATAATCTTCACAGAATCTTGTTAAAAGTTAGGAAAGGGTGGGGAAGGCTTCAACAAAACTCAATTTGAAGATAATTCTGAGAAGAAATAAAATCATTTTATCTTTACATGCCAATGAGGTATATCTTCGCAAATGGACAGCAATGGACAACGCTGTTCTCTGCGTTCTCAAATCAAACCCCACCTCACTGCACACTGCTACTCGTCTCAGCTCAGAAATCATCTGATTCCCCTTGAGACCAATGAGATTTTCACCACACTTGCACAGCATCCAGGCACAGAGAACAATTTCCATAAAGTGAAGAATCATATCTTTGAGATACAACTCTGCTAAGAATGAAGACACTATTGTACAATCAATGCAGAACAGTGTTTGCTCCATGCTTCCTTGAAGATTGTTTGCTTTACCTTGATATAACCAAAGATGTCCTTATTCACTTCCAACTCCCATGAATTAGATTATCTTGAAAGGCGATGTCAAACCTTTGCCTCTGGGAATAATAAACTAAACTATAATAAAGTGAACTAAAGTCAGCTAAAATAAAAACTATTCAGTGTTTACAGTGGCAACTTTCCCCCTCAGTTCCAGATTCCTTGTCCTGTGAGTAGGCGCCATAGATGCCAGAGCTGTCTGTCATTTTTAGGTGTCATTTAGTCATTTCTGACTCATAGTGAGCCCGTGCACAACTGAAAGAAACCGTGCCTGGCCCTGGGCCACCCTGACACCTGCTCTTGTGTGGGAGTCATTGGTGCAGCCCCCGGGTCCATCCATCTCCCGGAGGGCCTTCCTCTCATTCACAGCCTCTCTGCTTAAGCATGCTGTCTGTCTCCAGGGACTGTCTCTCTTGACAACATGTCCAAAGAACGTGAGCTGAAGTCTCACTGTCCTTGCTTCTAAGGTAGGTCTAGGGAGCTGGGTAAGAGAAACATTTACTGCGAAAAGTTGAAGTGGAAGTCGAAAGAGAGGTCCTTTTAGAAAGACGTACTTGGAGTTCTCCATATAACATATGTTCTGATGATGGTCATGGAAGTAGCAGAATTTGCCTATGAATCAAGAGGAAGAGGAAGATAAACAGCAAAACAAGAAACACATACAAAATTATACCATTGCTCTTATTCATTCTAACTCGTAGTGGTCCATGGGTGTGTCAAAGGAGAATGGTTCTCCCTAGGGTTTTCAATGGCTATGGCATTTCAAATGCAGAGCACCGGGCCTTTGTTCAGAGGTGCCTCCGAGTCTTTCCACAAAACAAAACACTTTTCAAGGCTTCAGGGTTTGTACCACTCACAAAAACTAAACAAGATGACTCACTGCCATCGAGTCACTTCCAAGTCATGGTGACCCTATAAGATAGGGTAGGGCTGCTCCTTAGCGTTTCTGAGACTGGAATTCTTCGTGGGAACAGATCACCCCATTCTCCTTCTGCAGAGTAACTGGTGGCCATGAGTCACTGATCTGCAGTGACAAGCCCAACACTTAATCCACTTTGCTACCCAAGGCTCATGAAATGATTCTATGTAAATTTCATATTGAACTGCACTTTCATCATTTTATTATATATATTATAATAATGAAAGAAACTATATATTCTGCATTGTACTTTCATTATTATAATATCTTTAGATAAAACAGATATTTCTATTGTCGTGGACTCATGGCAATCCTATGCTTCGGAACTGAATTGCTCTCCATAGGGTTTACTAGAGCCCTGATGGCAAGTGGTTATATGCTGGGCTGGTAATCCCAAGACCAGCAGTTTGACTTCCCCAACTGCTTCATGGGGAACAGATGTGGCTGTCTCCTCCTGTAAACATTCATAGCCTATAGAGCACTACGGAGCAGTTCGAATTTGTCCTATGTCGTCACTATGAGCCAGAACAGACTCCATGACAATTGGTGTGTTGTTTTGGTTTTAATCTTATAGGAGAATGTTGTCTTTCTTCTATTGTGCCTCTGGGTGGGATTAAAAGGATTGTCTTCCCTTAGTATGAACACATACCATGTTCCCCACTCAGGGCCCCAAGACATAAATTATCCCCCATTTTATATAATACGTTTTACATAATACCAAGGAAAAGATGCTGGTAATGTTTAAATCTAGAGAGAGAGATGATTTATATCCCAGTCTTTGTGTCAAATTTCCTTACATGAAACAAGGATGATCACCTAAATTCACTGGATACTGGTAACACATTCCCTCTGTAAATCTCTGGGAAAAAATGTCTCTAAGAGATGGAATGATTTTCTGTGGAATAAATGCTTTCTAAAAAAGTTCATATTTGATGGTGATCTGATCTAAGATATGCTGTCATTATGCATTTAGCAAACTTAGATATAGAATAGTTTCTGAGGTTTGAAGCATATTCCAGGTGGTAATTTTAATGATAGGTGAGTGCACCAGTTACCATGCACCACAGGATTTGCCGGCATCCCAAATACTATCTTCCATCTAAGATCCTCACTAAAAGGATGCACTGCTTCTAATGAGCCTGAAACCTGTGACCCATTTAAAAGATTCTGTTAAGCTCTGCTTATTACTAGCAGAAACGGCCTATTCTGGGTGGCCATTCTGGTCCTGTTCCTGCAACCTCAATGGGAATCAGCTGACAGAAATTGTTGGCTGAGGTTGATGAAAGAACTCTGCATTCATCTTAACGCTCATGTTTCTATAGAATTAAAAATGACCTCCCCTCCTTTATCAACTGTCAAGTTGTCAAAACACACTGAACTTTTTTGAAGTTGGGGTATTGGAGTGGTGGGGAGACCATCTGCTTTCCCTGACATGATGACTCCCTATATTTTCTAAGAGGTAATTATTCAGGCCCTTGTATCCAGACTCTCTCTGAGACGAGGCATTCAAAACGTCCGCTATTAAATGCTTTTCAAATAGAAAACAGAATTTTATGACCCAGCAACTGCAGGATCAGTGGTTTTATGCTCCTTAGCTTTTGTGATAATGGGTGTCTACTTCCCCCATGCAGGCTAGGCTGTGGTTAGTGTTGATTCAGTAAACAACATTTTGTTTCATCTCCACAGATATTGGCTCCACAGAGGATAGAATGTACTTCTAGTTAGAGCATCTTGGTCTTAAAGTGCACAGCACTAATCCCTGCTCTGGCTTGTAGTTTTCAGCAAAAAAAAAAAAAAAGCAAATGATTATAAAGTATCAGGAAGAAATAAGAAGGCAGGGGCCGAGGAAATCAGGAGAACAATCAAGAAATGGAAACATTCAGCAACAAATGCATGTGGAAAGATTATTTAGATATCAATTTAATTAAGATGATCTATATGGCCAAAAAGGCTCTCTTAAATTCTCAATCCATAGCTGATAGTCTAGCTGATTGCTTTAATGGCACATACTATTCCCAAAGTTAACTTTCTGGAAGATATAAAACTGTAAAATTTTATAGTTAGAGGGAGGCTCATATAACCCTTTTTGACCTTTACAGAGTGCTGTCAGTCTGCTGTGGATGACCGTTTGCAATGCTTTGTACAAGAAACTAAGCCTTTAGAGGCAGTCAGTTTGCTCTGGCACGTGTCCTCTGAAATGCTGTAACACAGATCCAGGTTATAAGGAGAATTCCTGAAATTGCTCATCTGGGCCATTGTTGTGTTTCGCCCATTAAACCGCCAGCTCATGGAGGAAAGGAGTTACATA
>NW_022111300.1:26927353-26928836 GCF_000313985.2 Echinops telfairi | reverse complement strand
TATATATATATATATATATATATATATATATATATAATCACAATGATGATCTTAAAATAAGGTGGAAGTTGTCCAAGGAAAATGTTCATGTACCAGAAGCTGTGTAGGACAAACAGGAATTTAGAAAATGCTGCAATATGAAATAGAAACATTTTTTATCCAGGGATAATTTTTCTTTGCCATTTGAGCAAGGATTCTCTTTCAATTCTTTAATGAATCCATATATATACAGCAAAAGTCTCCTTTACATCACATACTTTTGGTTACATGACTATATGAGCTGCCATCGAGTTGACTTGGCTTGCTTATGACCTCCTTATGTGCAACCGGAGGCCTTTGTGCCCAGTCTCGCCTCATCTTGCTCTTGCCATCGATGGTGTCATGGACCCCATCACTGTGCTGCTCCTCGACCCCCGTCCCCCCGTAGCAGTCCTTCCTTCCTCCAGAGATTGACTTCTCCTGATGAGCTGGCCGAATGACGGTGTCAGATAATGTGCTCTTATAATCCATAAACATTTCATTGGCAAATTTGGGGAAGCAGAAGATCACCAGGCCTTTTTTCCTAGATTATGTCAGGCTGGAAGCTCCGTTAAAACATACCATCATTGTATTTGAGACACACTTCTGTGTAGCTTTCAACTTCATAGCAATATATGTCACCCCAGTATAAGAAATTAACACATGAGTGATGGATATACTGTATATTCACACATGAGTATAAATTCAAGGTAGTAAATCTGTGTCATAAATATAAGTATTCTGTGGAAAATTGTGTGCAATTTTTGACATATTATTGATATATTGCTGAAGTGGATAATCTGTAATTCTTACTCTTAATGTTTTAAAATGATCAGTGGCATGCTCTCAAGTATAAAATTTGATGATGCTGATCATTCAGTTCTCATGTATTGGGATGGGTAAACATGAGCATTCTTTAAAAACGAACGAACAAACAAACACAACTTTGGCCTTCCTTCAAGGTTCCAGTCTTTCTGGAAGCAAAGGGACGACTCCTGCCAATAGCCACAGTCTCAGAAACGCACAAAGATGGTTCTCCCCTGACCTGTCGAGTCGCGCTGAGGCAGCGTTGACCCTGTGACAGTGAGTTTGGTTCTGGGCTTTAACTCAATAAAGAATGGTAAGCAGACAGCTTCATTGATACAGGGGATATTAGTCCTACAATCTTTCTTTGTTAGTGAGGAAATTACAGTATACTTCTTATTTATAAATTTGACAATTTCAGACTTTGTATTTGATCAGTACCCATGAAGATCTATGGATTTCTTTTTCTCACCCCTAAGTCCCCAGCATATTAAGATCATGTGGGGTGCCCATCACTTGCATGTGCTCCCAGGTATACAAACATGCAAATTCATGTGAGCACACTTAATAATACATGCATATACATGCATGCACAAATATGCCAGGGATAACTTGAGAGAAGCTGATTACATATCAGAGGTTAAGGCCTGACCATTGATAT
>NW_022111300.1:26910006-26925622 GCF_000313985.2 Echinops telfairi | reverse complement strand
AGGGAACAACAAATGGTTCAAAACCAACGGTAGGGAGGGGACGGGAGGACTGGTAGGGAGTGACCACGGTGAGGATTTCATAAAAGCCCCATAGCAGAGGGTTGGCTAAACAGAATCTAATTAATCAATTATAATAACATTAAATGCATTTCCCTTAACTACAGTCCTGAACCTTTATTGTGATAAGGTAATGCCAAATAAGGTAAGCCTTTGTCTGGTTAGCTAGACATTTGGCTTTGCTGACCTTGAAATGTCCAGGAAACATTTCAGGAGCTAAGACTGTTTCTAGAATCATTTAAAACTTAATATTTTAAACAGAATGAAGTCACTTGGGATGGGGGTGGGTGGGCTATGCCACAAATGTGCATGCAACCCTCCTCCCCCCACACACAAAATCTTACTGAATTGCTGCTCTCTTCTGAGAGTGAATGTTGAGTCAAAACCATGAGAACCACTGATATGGTTTATTTGAAATGTGGAGATGTTTATAGAGATCATCATACCATTGGTTACTGTTCATAGTTGGCTTCTTGAAGCACTGTCCATGTCCTCTGGAGGATCCGAGCTTTGCAATCTATTTTAGGAGCAGCATGGGGGTAAGTGAAAACTCTGGATACAAAATCATAGAAACCTTTATTTAACTAAAATTTCAAAACAATTCCGTTATGATGTCTCAAAGTGTGCTTTATATGGGACGTCAGTACAATTCTAAAGTTTGTGCTTCCATCTCTTTAACACATTCTTGAAGAACACTGTGCTTCCCAATTTACCCAATATCAAATGGCAGCTTGAGCATCTTGAGGATCAAATTACATATTTTTAAAATGGTCTTTTTTCTTGTAAATAAAAACAGCCTGAAGAGGCAACATTAGGGATGTAGTGCAGATAGAGTAATGTTTCCCAATGAAATTCTCTTAGGTCAGCCCTTGCTACCCTCAAAGAATGAAAAGCTACTGTAGCAATACTTTTTTAAATTTATTTTTTTATTTTTAAAAATTTACCCCTATGTGGTAGTTACGTATCTGTCAACTTGAGAGTGTTAAGAGTGAAGGAATGGAGTTTAGGCTGTCAATCAATTTGCAGATTGATGAGTTCATTTGGAGGCAGGACAGAGACAAAAAGCTCACTGGAGGTGGACCCACTCTCTCTCTGACTTCACTTTCCTTCTGTTGAGACAATCAGAGAATTGGAGGAGCCATGTGGAGATCTGGGCCAGCACTGAGAAGCTTCCACTGCCACTGGATCCACAAGACTTTCTACCCACCGGCCTCTGCTCTTCCTGTATTTAGCATCATTGCATGTGCTGCAGGAGTCTAAAGAGGAATTTATGAACTGGACCTTAGGGCTAAAATTGGAATGATGGACTTGATCTGCACTGGGCTGGGAAGTTTTCTCAATGTACAATTGCTTTTTGATATAAAGCTCTTTCTTATACGTGCATGAATGTCCCTGACCTAATACACCACGTATGTATATTATATCATGGTAAATACTTCACTTAGATTAGTATATAAATTCACAACCAAATTATAGAATATTGACATTCCCACATCGCTTCACTTTATTATTATTGTTGAGGACTGTGTTGGGGTGGCTACTCTAGGGAAGCAAAACCAGTGGTACTTGTACACACATAGAAAGTGATTTCTGTCATGAAACAGCTCAAACAGTTGTAGAGTGTAGACATTGTAGAAGTCCAGCCTGGTTCAATTCCATGGTCACATGTAAGTTGAAGGTTTCTCTTGAATCCTATAGCTTCAGGGACTGACAAACTGGAAGCAGGAAATGAAACAGGAAGGCTATTCAGACTGGTGGATGTGGAGTTAAATGGACCTGAGATAGGCTGAATGTATCCAAGATCAGCCTTTGCCGATAGCTCCTGGGATTGACAGGTGAAGTAACAGGAGCTCAACAAATCAGATGCAGGATACAATTCCAGCATTGTGATGAGCTAGCCCCCACATCCTCTCAATTTGTACTACAAATAGACCACCCTGGGGATGAAACTTCCCTCAATCCTATCACGGCTGTGGCCAGATTCAAGGGGTCGATTCTCCTCACAACTGCTTGTTTGCTTCGCAAAGATCTCGTCATGGAGTGGACCACACTATGCTAGTTTATATCCACTCTGTTAGTTTATATCATGGGAGAATCCTGGCCCACCCTCATGGACATAGTGCCTAACTATCACACAAACTTTGGTATTGTTCCTTGGTTGAGGTTGATGGCATTTCACTCAACCACATGGCTACTGCCTTTAATATTTCTAGAACCTTTTGTATTTGAAAACCTCTTTATTTTCTCTGGGATAGAAAAGAAGAGAACTAAAATTGTGTTGGATATTTGTGTTATTTGTGCACTAACAGTGCACTCAGTTAGTTAGCTTTTCTCCAATACATTGAGGTATAAAACCAACCAATCAAAGGCTTCCTCTTTGTGGTGCTGTTGCGGCATTCTGTTGTCCTGAGCCATCACAGGCTTCTTCTTTCACTTCTTCTCTGGCCCCTTCCCCCTTCCTTTGTCTCACTAATATGAAGCTGATGAAAGTTCACACTTCCAAAACGATATCCATTTACCATGTTAATAATGAAATACAATAGAAACAATAGTATTATTTATCTGAAATGGAATGAAGAGTCAGGAGTTACATTGAAGTGTAGAAGCTATATATATAAATATAAGTATATAAACACATGCATATGAAATTAACATGACAAGTGAAAAATGATGTTCTAATATATTTCATTGTATCCCTGGTCCATGCTCTCTCAGATGCTGGAGTGAATGAAGGGATAAAATAGCTTGTGAGTAATATTCATTTAAGATATTTCAATAGCAGTTTTATTATATCCAGCCATTGAAAGAGGCTGGAACTGGCCCTCAGGGAACGGTAGCAAGTTGACGAAGGTCATTTCAACAGTAAATGACATAGAGAAGAGTAGTTCCTAGAGACCTGACCTCTAACCCCTCCTCATTGTTTTTGAACATTCCATTTTCCCCTGATACTGTCATAAATGCTTATGTTGGTTTGATGGTAACAAAACAATAGCAGAGCTTCCTACTCTATGTTTAAAATGATTTTGTTTGTAACTTAAATGGAGAACTATGGTAATGCCTCAAAAACATGTTTATATTTGAAATGTACTCTTTCTTATGGATATATGCCTAGAGGCCTAGGCAGTTGCATCCAGAGTCTGCCTTGCAAAATCTGCTGCTTTGCTCTTTTGTTATTAAAAATAGTTCAAAGATTCTAAATAGGAGCTCCATAGAATAAAGGAATAATACCAGAAGAGAGAAGTGAGGACGAAAGGAAAAGAGGGAGAGAAAAAAAGGAGGCAAAAGGAAGGAGGGAAGGAAGGAAGGAGGTGCTGTTGTTGACTTTCTTTATTGCTTAAATTGTCTTAAAACCACAGCATAAAATTGGATCAATCAACGCGTATGCTATCAAAAACTGTTGTTTCAGTGCTTAACTCTTGTGATCATTCGTTGTCTAACAGAAACTGCAAGATAAAAGGGTTTTCACCCTTACCTTTCAGTGGGGCTAACAGTCAAGTGCTCAAAGAATATTCAACAAGGAAAGGGAAAGGGCAGGTCTTACCTAGATCTACCGAGATGTCATCCGTGTGGTATGGTGCAAGAGGGGAGTGAGCAGCAATTTCGCCTAGCCTTCTCTTATCAATTGCATATTGCAAGTTTACTCCTCTGTAGTTTTCAAATCTCCATTTTAAATGAGGAATATTTGGAAAGGTGCCATAATTGAAACTATAAAATATTAATTATAGTTAATAGTGATGACCTTAACTAGGATTTCATTGACAAATTAAAAACCAAAGCTTGACACGGATTAGTCCTTGGAAGGAGGTATCTTTTCAGTTCAACTCTGCTCAGACTTAGTTCATAAGACACAGTGGGACTTAGGTGGAAATGAACTGAAATCTCTCCTTGGAAAGAGCTACAAGTAAAGGGCACACAGATGACACCATCCAACACACATTTTGGACCTCAAATGTAAGACTTATTTCTGGGTATATTCAACTCACTGATTCAGAAAAATGGCATTGATTTTCCCTCATCAGCTCTATTTTGAGATACAGAGGATATGCCACTTTTCACCCTGCTCCCTGATAAACAAATCCAGATATTTTAATATAGTCTAAAAAAGAAAACTGCACACTGGCTTTACTTAAGTGTTTTGTTTTTTTTCTGTTGTATTAAATGTTTAGATCCAGCTATACTTCACGTGATGTCCTTTGATCCTCAGAGATACTTGAACAGTGCAAATCACATGAACTTGGAATTTTCCACAAGTATCACATCATTTTTATTTGACACTGAATAATTAGCTGTTCCAACTTGTTATCCTAAAAGGGGCCAGAATTGTACAGAGTTACTGTACAATTATGAGGAGCCCCAGTGGCCTAATGGTTACACATCGGGCCCTTAACTGCAAGGTTTGCAATTCATAAACACCAGCTGCTCTGAGGGAAAAAAGATGAGGCTTTCTACCCCTGTAAAGAGCTACAGTCTCAGAAAGTCAACAGGGCAGTTCTACCCTGCCCTACAGGGTCACTATGAGTCAGCAACAATGACAGTGAGTTTGGGTTTTGGGGTGTAATAAAAAAGAATCGTGGATGGTATTGAGGGTCATGTGTTTGACTGGTAACCACAAGGTCAGCTGTTTGCGTCTGTCAGCTCCTCTGCAAGAGCAAGATGAGACTTTCTATTCCAGTAACGATTTACACCCTCAGAAACTCACAGACATTTCACTTTCTAGGACTGCCGTGAATTGTAATCAATGGACTGTTAGCGAACTTGGTATAATAACTAGAGATTCAAGTGTTCTCAAAGCCAAAAGGAGCATGTCAGAGTTCAAACTCCCTTACTAAAATGGAAACTTTCCAGTCCTGCCTTTTTTTCCCAAAAAATGATTATCTTTTTTGCCTTATCCTGTAATTGGTGGGTCCAAATTCTTGTCACATTTAAAACTAGAATGATAAATTAATAAATTCGTATGAACAACTGAACATATAGTGGACCACCTTATCATAGAAACCAGAACTGATGCCATCCAGTCAAGGCTATTTTCCAAATCAGCATACCAAGTAATCCCAAGAACAGAATTAAACAAGACACCAAAAAACAAAAAAATGTTTTTCTGATAGGCTGTGTTAGCAGTTAGATATGTGCAGATTCCACAAAAAGAAAATTGGGGGGAAAGTGAGATTTTTATCAGTCAAATTGACAACTGTCTCCAGAGTAACTTTATATTTTGACTTGTACTTTATTAGTTGGAAGCTGTTTTTGCCCTCTTAGGAAGCATTTAATTGAAAGACATTTGTCAATGGTGTGTTCTAGAGTCAAAAGAAGACGAAGGGGAAGGGGAAGGGGAAGAGGAGGAGAAAGAAGAGGAAAAGAAACAGGAAGTGGAGGGGGCCTGGGCAGGAGGGAAGGGAAGTGGAAAAGGAGGAGGAGGAAAAAGTGAGCAGTGGAGGAGGTAAAACAGAAGGAAACAAACAAAAACAAGTAAGCACTCTTTCTCAAAAAGATTCCATACATAGCTATAAAAAAATAAAAATTCATCGCCACCACGTCAATGCTGATTCATAGTGAACCCCTGTGAGTTTCTGAGACTGTAATCGCTTAGGGGAGTAGAAAGTCCAGTCTTTCTCCCATGGAGCTGCTGGTAGTTTTGAACTGCCAACCAGGCGGATCAAACCCAATGCATAACTACCATACCACCATAATAGAAGATGACCACCAACCACTTTTGCTTTTTTCTTGGTTATAAACACTCCTTTTAAAACTTTTTTTGGATATCACTTTAATAATGTTGGTTCTACTTTTGGAAACAGACCTAGTATTCTCTTTCTAAAAAATATTGATAATTACAAAATCTCCAAATGTAAAGTATTTAATGCAGAGAATAGAAAAACATCACCTTGTCCATCCTTCTATGGCAGTTTGTTCTTGACTACACACTTGAAAGTTGTTATTGGACATACTCAGCAGTGCCACAGCAGGAAAGGCCTGGCATTTTGCCTCCTTAAAGCTCATAGGCAAGAAAACAGTATGAAGTGGTTTTATTCTGAAACACAGGAAGTTACCATAAGTTGACATCCATTCCAAAATAAAAGGTTATGTTTATGTTGGCTTATAATCTTTCTGAATTCTCGATGCCTATAATTTCACTACATTACCAAATCACATTTCACTTAATGGCATTTAGAATCACAAGACAAATTGTTTAATAGAATCCTACCTTATTCAGACATCAGAATTATGCTTCTAAAAAAAAAAAAGAATCATGCTTCTTCTTTAGTCACCTTGGAAAATGAAATTGATCAATCTATCAATCAATAAAATAGATTGCTTCCCACATTGTCATATAGGGTGGAAATACAATAAGATAATAAAGATACCCTCATGAACTCGAGAGTTCACCTTGCATAATGCTGTGTTCATATTCTTCTTGATCTGGGCCTTATCCTGAGATTGATTTTCTTAGACTCCTGTTAGTCTGAAGGTGATTATTTTAAATGCTCCAATATTGATGCTACTGTACTGATGATATTTTAGACAGTGAAAGCCTCTGTTTTTGACTATATTTCAGAAGAAGCAAATGTCAAAAAGAATAATATGCTCCTAAAGAGCAGATGTGTATAATAAGTAAAATGTAAACTCCTTGTGTCCAGACAATGAGATTCTTGTTCCTGCTGTATAACCTAGCATCTGCTGACTAACAGATCAACATCTAAACATATCTAAGGCTCCCTGGTTGGATAGTGGTAACTCATTGGCCTGAAATCCAAAAGGTCAGCAGTTTCCAAACCACCAGTTGCTTCTCAGGAGAATTATGGGGCATCTTATTCTTGTGAAAAGTTAGTCTCAGAACATCACAGGGGAAGCTCTCCACTGTCCTAGAAGGGCACCGTGAATCAGCATCAACGAGATGGCACTGAGTGAGGAGAAGCAGATTATGTTAATTATACTTATAACAAATATATGTGTATATTTCTTGATAAATATCAATGTACTAAATTAATTATAAAGCCAATCATAAAATGAAAACTCTGTGTGATCTAAGTCTTCAGAAAAAATATTCTGTGGTAAAGAAACCATGGTATTTATTTGTCAAAAATAGTAATTAAATAAAACCTTATTTGCCTCAAGTAGAGTTTCAAGTTTTAAATTTTAGCTATGTAATTATGGGATATAAGCTATAAAACTGATCAATAGTCTTTAGGTTTAACAGCTATCCTTTTTATCATTGGCACTTGAACTTAGAAAATAATAAGTAGAAATAAAGACTAAGTTTTATCCTTCTATAGCTAGAGAGATAGACAGATATATTGATAGGTAAAATAAATAACTGTGAAATAAACATACCACCACAATGGTTGGTTGTATTTTTCTTTTTTATTGTGAGATATAGATATATATATTTCCCTTTAAGTTTTTGCAAGTAGAGTTCACTGGCATCGATTGCATTCATCATGTTGTGCATACATTACCACCATCCAGTCCTAAAAAATGATCTTTGCAATCAAATGAAAATTATATTTCTAAGATGAAACCCACAAAATCAATAGAATTAGGGAAATGATACCGTTGAAAAGATGTGTGAGTTTTAGGAAAGTCATTTGACCCCCCCTGAGTTCCCTGTCCTCCCCCTCTGCCCAAACGCATGGCAGCAGTTTGACTGGACCGGTTCCCAGAGCAGCTTTTCATGCGCTCAGCCATGCAAAGGTGAAAGCGAGTCAAATATCACTGCATTCAACAAGAGAAACCGAAACAAAAAGCATTTCCTACCATCATCATACAGGGAGAGTCCAGAATCAAAATGACAATTTCCAGCAAAGATGCTTTCAATAGGGAGACAAAGACAATGCTGCTGCCTTGGTCAATAGTTTACCTCCAGAGTTTCCTAACCTTGAGAAGTCAAGTCTTAATGACGTATTTCCTGAATCTGGCAAGGGAGAATATCTTCCCAACTTGGGAGAATGCTATGAAGATACAGTAATACACCATACACAAACATTTATGCCATCCACTGGATTCTGACCCATAGCCACACTGTTTTCCTGGTTTCCAAAGCTGCAAACCTTTTTAAAGGAGCAGATAGCCACATCATTTTCCTGAGGAGCAGGTGGTGGATTTGAACCTCTGACCTTCAGTTAGCAGGCCAGTGCTTACAGGACAATGCCACCAGGACAAGGCCTCATATATGTAAATATATGTGTAAAATATTTCCTATGACAAACAAATATTTGTAGAGTTAAAATCAAATTGTTCAGTGTAAACATTTAGTTGCTAAGATAATCAGACTATTGTCAACAGATCTTACGTAGGTCAAGCTGCAAAAGTCTTACCAGTTCTAGACGCAGGAACCATGCTAACTCATTTCAAGGGAAACTTTGTCACGGTGGCCTGCGCTGCAGGTTATATTATTTTTCGTTTAGATGGCAAGTGTCCATGTAGTTCGCATGAGTCTGTAGAACCCTGCTTGGAGAATTATTGATATTCACTGCATCAGCACAATTACTTTGTGTGCCTATGAGGATTACTATAGTAAAAAGTAGGCAAGCTGGCAATTTGAACCCAGTTTTGGAAGATGAGCAATTAGGCTGCTTTTGATCATTGAGAGGTACACACGACACAGCTTGGAAGGCGATGGGTTCGTAGTCCACAGCTCTCTCAGAGTTGGCTTTGCTGGAGGTTGTTATGTGTGGGCACTGACTGGCAGCCCCTCAGGACAACACAAGGAGGCTTGAAATCACAACGAATTTGATTCACTGGAATTTATGGTATGTGACAAAGAATGTCGAAGGTACTGTGTACTGCCAGAAGAATACACAAATCGGTATTGGAACACGTACAACCAGAATGTACTTTAGAAGTGAAGATGTTGGAGTTGATCCGACATGCGTTGGAGATGCTATCCCTGGAAAAGGACATCCTTCTTGGTTGGGCAGGGGGTTGGCACAATAGATGAAAGGCTTCTGCTGACAGATGGGCACGAAGGCTGCAATGGTGGGCTCAAACCACTGTGAGGATGGTGCAGGCTGGCAGTGTTTCCTTCTGTTGTAAATAGGGTTCCTATGCATCAGAATCAACAGCAACACTCTTGAAATTCCTTTTAGCCCAATGATACTCTAAGGGAGTTGAATGTTTTATGATGCTCACATTAAAAACTGTGTCTTGTCAGAAGCTCCACAATCTACACTGGCATCAAGTTGATTTTGTCTGGTGGCAACCTGCCCGACAGAGTAGAGCTGCCCAGTGGGCGTCTGTAACTCTTAAATTAACTATCTATTAAGTAACTAACCAACTCCCTACCTACCTAAACTAACTACCATTTCACTGATGCTGACTAGTTGTGACCCTAGATGACATGGTAGAATGCCCCCCTGTGGATTTCTGAGACTGTAAATCTTAGTAGGAAGCATCATCTTTCTGTCGCAAAGCAGCTGGTGGTTTGGAATCACGCACCTTGCAATCAGCAGCACACTGCACTACCCACTCTGCCACCAGGACTTTTCAGAGCTTCATCTTCCTCTTACTGTGAGGTGCAGTCTGTCGGTTGTGACTCACAGGGACCATAGATATAGTGAAACACTGACCTGTGCTGGGCCATCCTGGAATTGTGCTTTTGTCTGAGCTGCAGCCACTGTGTCAATCCATCTTGTCAGAAGGCTTCCTCTTTTAATGTGCCCTAAGACTTTACCAAGCATGGTGCTCTTCTCCAGAGACTGGTCTCTCTTGACAACCTGTCCAAAACTTTGTTATCGCGACTCTACAGCACAGGAGAGAAGGGCCGTCATGGGTTTCTGAGGCTATACCTCTTTAAAGGAGTAGAAAGCTTCATCTTTCTCCCACAGAGAAGCTCACAGTTTCGAATTGTTGATCAGATTGAACTTAAAGTTAGAGATTGCATTCTTCAGAAAGGTAAATCTTTAAGGAAGGAATTCAGGTTTTAGTTAATTTTGTTTACCAGAACAAATATATTATTATAGTTTGAAGAAATGAGATCTATTGGAGAGTAGAGATTTGAGAACTTGGTATACTTTAAATCTGTCAAAACTCTTGAGAGCCAATCGACGGTTTTGAGACAAACGGAGCTTAGTCAAGAAACCTAGACATAGCTGTGTGTCCCTGAATGAAATGTTCTCCTATTTGTGGTTTGGTGGATGGCTGTCCTTAAAAGCTTCCCAAGTCTGGGTTTCCCGGGCTCTTATTTATTGTGTAGGACAGCGCCATGTTGCATGCTCATTTAGCATGGCACATCAAAGGATATGATGAATTTTTTTTTCTGTCTTAAATCCTTGCAGAACGCAATGATAGAGACATAATGCATCTGAATACACATGCAAGGTAGTTTGGCTTTAATGCATTTCATATCATTAAAGGTAACATTTCATGTATTATATTTCCTTTTAGAATACACTTGCATACATCCATATCCATATAGATATATGCACGCACACACACAAAATCCCATTATGTAGATCAATTTACATGATCACAATGTTCTTATCCATAAAGCAGTGAACTTACCAAATCAGATGCATGCATAAAAGCATTGATGCATAAAATTTCCATCTTGCAAGTACAGAGAAAGTTCTAGTAGGCATTTAGTGCCGTGACAGGTCACTTAGGTTACAACTAGCTATATAGGATATGTTCATAAGATTTAACCTTCTTTGTCTGTTGCTGAAGAGGGGAGGAGAGGGGAGGAGGGAGACCTTCTTATCTTTGAAGATATCAAAGAAAATTAAAAACAACCATTTTTCCTCTGATCCCCATGGCTGCTTGTTTCAGAGCTGCATAAATTAGGGACACATAAAAAGAACATCTTTTTAGGGGGACACCATGAGGTCCTGATCCATTCTCTCCCGATCATGGCAAAAGTGACTGATTGATAAGACAAAATTTGATGGAGAATGCATATAGAGAATTATTCCCATCTCCATACTTTGTATGGCTTTTCATCTAGGGTAAATTCCACTGAGATTAATATTAAAAATGGAAAGCTAAAAACCCAAACTGCCATATGACAACACTTAAGTGAAAATTTATTAAACTTGTCATTTCTGTTAATTATTGTCATTTCAGCTAATTACTAGTTGTTCCTGTTGGTTATTAGATGTGTCGTTTCCCTTTCTGAGCTGCCATCTAGCCCTGTCTTTGATTCTGGTTTCTTTGCACCCCCTCGAGAAACGGGTCAGAGGCCAGCCCAGTGTCTTCTTCAGGACTGAAGAACAATACAGATTTGCTACCTCAAGACAGAATGATTAGTGAGGAAATCATTAACAGCTCTGCCCTTCGTGCTTGCTAGGGTAAGAGTAAGGAGGGAGGGGGGCGTCGTGAGAGGCATCATTTTCTTATAAACAAAACAACAAAAGCAAAAGGGATTGTCTATGGCTAGCGGTAATCTATGAAGAGTTTATCTACAGCTTAACCAGGTTCCAGAAATCTCATGAACTCAGCAACATCCACTTCCCCAGGGTCTTGCGATCTATATTGGACAATAGACTGCGGGAATGAAGGATGATGTCAAATGAAGGGTAGCTTAGGGAGAGCAGGGGAAGGACATTTTCCCTGTTGTAACCTCTCTGAGCTGCTACCAGTGGTTGTTGCAGCACAGTGCTTGTCTATGTGTCCCTGTTTGTTTCCTTGGGGAGGCATAATATATAATCTGACAATGGTAATGATAAAAGTAATCTAGGAATTGCTACTGATTTGAATTTTAGGTAGCACAAGAATGAGAACACAGAAACACAGACAGTCTATCTAGCAGAAATATCAACTGCCGGAAGCCTCCGTAGACAGGCAGAACAGACACTGCCCTTCTGTATTTGAAGACCTGACTGGGAACCATGGCATGCTCCCCCTGAATAAGGGAGGCTGTGCTAATTATGAAGAATATTCATGGCAAATTTATTGGATAGCTGGATGAATGCCTTCTCATTATAGTTTGGGTTTGTACATAATCAAAATAAAATGGAAAATTGAAAGATTATTTTGGACTCCATTCAGTGTAAGTAGCCAAATTCATCAAGTAAATGACTTTTGCTGGGGAGATTTTTCTCTTTTGGGTTGGGACAATCCAAATACCCTCTTTTTCACTTACTTTCATTTGCCACTTTTGTCTCAGAAACCTTCTGTCCTGCAAAGGCTGCTTTTGAGTTTATAAGTCAGGCATTTTCAAATAAACTCATCCATGTTGATCTTCTATCATTGCTGGCCCTTCGTGCACTGTGTGAAAGCTGCTGTTCCTCATCTCTGTGTGATACGGACTGAGCCGTAGTGAAGATGGTAAGAGTCCTGGTGGCCCATAGCTAGCATTAGTCCTCTAATCAAAAGCTTGACAGTTAAACCCATCCAGTCGGAAAGACCTGGTGATTGGCTCTTGTGGCAGTCACCTAATCTGGTGTCAATTGAAGGATTAAGAGTATAGGGGTAGGGTCTAGGCTGTCAATCTGGAGATAGCCAATGTGGCTTCTGTGGGCATGGCCTTCTCCTGGGAATTCTGGGAAATTTGGTACTTCCTCTTTGGAGGCAGAAGACACCTCTCTCTCTCTCTCTGCTATTCCCTGGGAGAAATTGCAGAAGGCAAGCTACATGGACTCAACCAGACCTCAGAAGCCGGAGAAGCCACAGAGAGAACTCTGCCAGCACTGAGATGATTACAACACCACCAGACCCACTGGCTTGTGATCATCCTGCATTTGGCTTAATTGCATGTGTTTTACGAGTCTGAAGATAGTTTTATAGATTGGTATCGTACATATGGGCTAATATCAGACTTATGGCCTTGGACTGGACTGGTTTAGGATGCTTTCTCAATGTTCAATTGCTTTTGTATATAAATCTCTTTCTTATACACATATGTGTGTGTCCAAGGATTTGTTTCTCTAGTCTACCCAGACTAACACAGCTCTCATAAAGATCCCTACTAACCCCCGCCTCCTGCCCCTCCAAAAAAGATTACAGATACAGAGTACAGAGATCAAGAAGATCTGACATGTTTAGTATAAAGAGGAAAGTAATTGTAAGAGAGAGACTAAGATCTGGTATATTCTAAGAAAACATGTGGGTATTCTAAAAACATGAAGAGTAGCGCCAAGCTTTATAATATGTATCCTAGAAGACCAGTTACCAGCTGCTGTTGACTTGATTCCAATTCACGGAGCTCTCTGGTGTGTCAGAGTAGACTTGTACTCTATACAGCTTTCATTGGCTGATGCTTGGGGAATAAATCTCTAGGCCTTTCCTTCAAAGCTCTTCTGAGTTGACTCTAACCTCCAATCTTTCCATCACTGGTGGAGAACATGACTGTTTGACTACCCAGGTACTGCTTGCTCCTAAGCACTAGAAAGTGGGTGAAGATCCTTTAGCCTCAAAACCACTTTATATATTCACAAGAAACCAAAGCTTTCAGAAAGTGCTTTATGTCCCATGAAGATCTTGTCCCTGCAAAAGGATATCCTGCTTGGTAAATTAGAGGGCAATGAAAAAGGATGACCTTTGATGAGAAGGACTGGCACAGTGGTTGCAACAATGGGCTTTAAGATTGCGGGCATAGGACCTACCAATATTTTCTGCTGTTGTATGCGGGCTGGAAGTAGATTGTAACTGACTTGGCAGCCAGCACATAACAAGATCTTGTAAGCTGTCAAAATGCCTTTCAGAAGACTGAGTGAATAAACAGTCTGTTGGTCATGCAACAGTTAACTGCTTTCTATTTCTAGCCCATCAGACCTGAAGTTCAGAGGCATGAACATACATCATTATCAACTGCATTCTCCAAGATTTGAAATCCAAGAGCAGCCCTTTCAGAACAGGACTTCTAGAGGTGGGAAAAAATTTATCAAATGCTAAGGTGGTCTTACCAAAAAGTGCAAGTGGCCTTTGAAATCTAGGCAGAAATGCAGTTGATATAATGCAAGGGCATCCAAATAATGTGAAATGGCCAACAATGACCTGCAAATAGAGGTAAATATCTTTGGGAAAAGGACACAGAGGAATTAGATTGGTACCTCTGAAAACATCGTATGGAAGTCAGAACCTATACATTAACAAGGAAATTGATAGCTTATACCTATATTAGAGAGGAATGGGTCTCAGCTGCTACCAGAAAGATTGATGGCTTGATCTCAGACTGAGGCAGGTCCAAAGAAAGGTCTTTTGATTAACTTTGGAAAAAACAGCCACTGAAGACCCTATTGAACATAGCTGTGCTCTAATGAACATAGTGTCTTCATGAATCCGAATTGAACAGGCTGCGACTGGTGGGAGTGTTCATGGTAATGTCCAAACCCCTGCTTGTTCAGTTCTATGCAAGTGAAGCCAAGGGAATGGACAGAGCCTAGGAATAACCTAGGAGCTCGGACCTCCATGCAATCCTTACAGCTGAAGGAGTCCTCCTGCCTCAGCAGACACAAAAATGGAGAAGTAGCCTCGTGGCAAAACTGAAAGAAGCCCCTCTCTCCATGCAACTGGCTGCTCTAAGTGAAGATGGGAGAGACCCTCTCTATCTGATAAACACCCTTTGAGTTCTTTGTTACCTGGGCAGAGACTGCCCCTCAAGCTTGAAAACTCTGCCTCTCTTTGCCCCCCGGAAACGGGCAGGAGGCTACAGGTGTTTGCCTAGGGCAACTCTGGGACAAATTGGAAAGGGAACAGAACAAGAAGTTACTGCACATGAAAACACGTATGTGCTTCACCACAATCAATCACATTTTCCCTGACATGGCTTCATTTATGGATTATTGCGAAAACACAGGAACAGTGTGAAGAGATAATGTTGTAAAGCCACCAGAATGAAATTGGGGGGAGGAACCCATTTCTCACTGTGTTCCCAGGCACCTCCGCACTCAGACTCCCAGCATTGTTTAAACCTCCATTCGATAGAAGAAAGCTAATCAAATGACACTCAGGAAAATTGACTTGGGTTTTCAATCTGGTTTCAGATCTCTAGTGTACTTATTTCAAATGGCATTTGTTATTCTCTGCATATCCTTAGGAACATGCCCTGTCAAGAAATGCCATACAACTTCAAACCATGTTTTTTCCCACCTCTATAACTTTTTATGTATTCCCTTTTTACATTTTATTACAGCATAACATCTAAAAATGAAATAAAGATTATAGGCAATGCTTCAGGACCTGGAGTTCTATGCCTTGCTCTGAATATAAAACTGTGTTGATAGGAACTACTGTTCTGTCTCTGTGCATGGCTCAGCTCTCCCAACTGACCATCACTGTAATTATTTCTGCTTGGAAATGAAAGGTTTGATCGGCAGAGAGGTTATTTTTTATGTCTATCTTTCCTTCAATTCACCTGAACTACACATTTCCCCTTGGTGGTAGATTCAAAAGATTAAATCTGTATTTATTGATAATACTTATCTCTGGGAGGAGGTGATCAAACAGAAATAAAGAGAAAAACAAGAATCAATTTCTGTAACTTTTTAAAATTAACAGCATGAGAGTTCGGCCCTCCCCCTCCATTGTCATAATTTTAATAAAATCAGAGCAGTTGGGGGTGATGTTCTCTCGGAAATGGTGTCATGGGGTAGGGGAGGAGGAAAGAGAGAGAGAGAGAAAGAGAGAG
>NW_022111300.1:26907769-26909268 GCF_000313985.2 Echinops telfairi | reverse complement strand
GCAGCCAGAAAAGTACTCAAATGGTATGAGGGGAAAACAATGTTCAGTAATCGCGACAACTGTCTCTCTCTATCATTTATCTCCCTATCTATCTATCTATCTATCTATCTATCTATCTATCTATCTATCTATCATTTACCTATTTAACTATCTGTCTGTCTGTCTATCTATCTATCTATCTCTCTGTCTCTCTGTCTCTCTATCTCTCTAACACCATGAAATCAGAGCAAGGGGGAGAAATAGAGGAAGAAAGTTCAAGCGCTTCCCACTTGTTTTGTCTTCAAAATGTTTTTTTTCTCTTTCGTGTACCTCACTTATTGAAGTGTAGGGTGCTATTTTTCATTGTGGCTGTGTAATCTTTTAACTCATGTATCTTTCCCAAAGTTCTCTTCTCTCTCCCTTTTTCCTGCCCTGCATCTCTTCACATCGTGTCTCTCTCCTTGTTCTCTCACTTTTCTTGCCTTCCTTTCCTTTTCCTCTCTTCTCCTTTAACATTTTAGATTCCATTGTTTAAAAATTGTCATGTGGGGTCGCTGAACTCTAACTCTCCAACTGCAGTCCTGTCAGCCCCACGTGAAGAGAAGACCCGTGGGTAGAGAGGCTTGACGATAATTAGACCCAGTCTTTAATGGGATGAGATGTAGCCGCTAGCTTCTCAATCTCAGGAGAGGGGAAAAGGTGAAGGCTATCCAAATGTCCCCTATTTTAAAAAGAAAATAAGATCGAAAGGTTTCAACGGTTGTCTCAGAGGACTTGGAGTCTCTGGATAGGAGGATGCATAGCGTTTCTTCTATTGGTAGGATGTCTAAGGAAACCCTAGAGCTTGCCTACATTCCTATGTTTTATTTTGAAATGTGGTCCCAGAAGCCTTCAGATAACGTTCACTTGGGGAAAATCCCCAAAGACTGCAATGACAATGAGAACCAAGCACATTGCCGTCAAGTCAATTCCATGCGTCGGGCAGAGTGAAAATGCCCTATAGGTTTTCCAGATGGTAAATATTTGGGAAAACAATAGGCATGGACCACATATTTCTCCTGAAAGCAGCTGGTGGGACTGAGCCAAGTAGTGGCTAGTAGTGAGGTGCTTAACCACTGCGCCAGCAATTTTCTTCCAATTGAGCTAAAACCACAAGGAAAAAGTAAACAAACCTATTTGCTAGGAGTCAATTCTGACACAGAGCAAACCTACAATAATTGAGTAGAATTGCCCCATAAGAATTCCAGGGTGTAAATCTTTCCCGAAGCAGACGGTCGCATGTGTCTCACCCAGAGTCACTGGTGGATTTGAACCATTAGCCTGTCAGTTTAGGTCTCAGTGGCTCTAAGTACTGTGTCACTAAGGCTTCTTCAAAATTGCTGGTGAGCTTTAGGAACAAAGGACTCATCTGCTTCTTAGCTTCATCAACCATAGATGACATATTATCCAAGGTTACCATTTTCTAGACGAGAACACACAGGCTGAAAGATGTGAACTAACATGCTCAAAGCCACACAATT
>NW_022111300.1:26906138-26907405 GCF_000313985.2 Echinops telfairi | reverse complement strand
CCGAGCAGGGTATTTATACCCGGGGTTTTAGGAGCTTGGGGTCTTCCGCAGCTGACCTCGGAGCAAGAGGCAGCGTCAATAAACTTCGCAGATTGCATCTACCAGAAGGGTCCTGACCATTCTTGTCTCGGTCCGTGTTGTGCCGTGTCATCCGCGCGCGACTATATATATATAGTAGGATAAGAGAAACTGCAGCTATTCAAGTGAAAATGATCTCACTTTAGTAGGTCCCACTAATAACTATCCAAGGCACACCATTAATTACTAGTGAGGGAGCCCTGGACTAATTAGTTCAACAGGATGTCCTGGTTTAATATGACCATGGTCATACAAAGTCACCTTTGATTTTAGGGAACTAATACTGCATTAGCAAGGAAAAGGGCATAAAAAGCATCTAAGATAAAAGCAAAAGTGATTGTCTGATAGGAGAGGGAAGGTTACTGCAGAGATGGCTACTGTGAAATTCAGAACGAATACCTGCCAGCACACTGATTTCCCCAAGCCTTAGTTGACTTCAGGTTTAAGAATTGTTTTTGATATGCACATCACTGCTTCTTGTTCGAGTTAATTTGTTTAAACATTCATGGAGGGGAAAATGTTTTTTTCAATTACAGACAAACTGGGGTGTTTGGTGATCCATGAACAATGTGAATATTCAGTTGTGGAGAGTTATACTGCCTGCTAACAAAGTTTCTATTTTCACCTTCCCTGTTAAATGGCAAAATACAAGTATGTAAGGAAAATGATAGGAAACATTTAGCATCAGGTTCCTCACAAATGATCTCCTTTGAATACAGGGGAAGCTTGACTGCAGCAATCCCAGGTTATAGAGGAAAACAAAAATAATTGTGTCCAGGCAAGGGGAAGTGGAAAAAAGAATTCTGAGCCCTCGTAAAATCATTGAGGATGCCGTAAGGTCAGCAGTGACGTAGTTCCTTTCATGATCCAGCCTATCATATGGTGGGAAAATGAGTTAGAGATGCCAGCGATGGATGCCATTAGAGACATCCTGGATGACTGTGCTAGTCTGGGGAGACTAGACAAACTAATTCAAAGAGACTTTTGTGTATATAAGAGAGAGCTTTATATAAAGGGTAAGTGTACATTCAGAAAGCCTCCCAACCTAGTGCTGTCCAAGCCCTTAAGTCCAACATGAGCCCATATGGCCGACACCGATTTACAAAGTCCTCCTCAATCTCACAAAGCACACGCAATGATGCTGACAGCAGCATGAAAGCCAAATCAGTGAGCATGTAAAGCATATCAG
>NW_022111300.1:26898429-26905285 GCF_000313985.2 Echinops telfairi | reverse complement strand
CCAAAAGAATGCAGAAATTATAGAATGATGACATTACCATTGCTTGCAAGTAAAATTTTGCCAAACAAAATGCCCAAACGGTTGTAATAGTACATTGACAATGAGGTGGCAGAAATTTTAGCCCAGCCAGAAGAGGACGTGACACTTCATGGATCTTGGATCAAATTTGAGTACCAGAAATATGTGTTGGTACAAAACGTGTGCTTTGTTGACTATGCAAAAGCATTCCACTGCGTGGGTCATAACAAAGTATGGAAAGCATCAAGAAATATGAGGATTCTAGAACACTTTGTTGTGCTGTCCATAGACAGGTAAACCTGTCCATAGATCACGAGGCACTCATTTGAACAGAACATGGGAATACTGCATGAGTTGAAATCATGGTTTGGAAAATAAAATTAGAAAAGGTGCTTGTAAGGGTGGTATCCTCTGACCATATTTATTCAACCTGTATGCTGAGCAAATAATATGAGAAGTTGGACTATATGAAGAAGAACTTAGCATCAGGATGGGAGGGAGGCTTATTAACAATGTGCTATATGCAGATGACATAACCTAGCTTGCTGAAAGCAAGGAAGACTTGAAGCACCTGCTGATGAGGATCAATGGCGGCAGCTTTAGTATGGATTGCAACTCAGTGTAAAGAAAATCAAAATCATTACAACTGGACCAATGGAAAACATCATGATAAAAAGAGAAGACTGTCCGGGATTTCATGTTAATTCAGTCCCACGATCAATGCTCATAGAGGCAGCAATCAAGACATGAAGCGATGTATCTATCACATTGGGCAAATCTGCTGCACGAGACCTCTTTGAAGAGTTGAAGAGCAAGAATGTCACTTTGAGGTCTAAGGTCCGCCTTACTCAAGTCATGCTATTTTAAATGGTCACTTAAGCATGTGAGAGTTGAACACTGAATAAGGAAAACAATGAAAACGACCCATGTGATCTGTGGTGCTTCTGATAAATTTTATTAGTACCACATATTGCCAGAAGAATACACAGATCTGTTTGGAATGAGGTACAGCCATAATGCTCCTTAGGAGGAAGAATAGCAAAACTTTGTCTCAAGTTCTATGGCTATGTTATCAGGAGAGGATAGTCCCTGGACAAAGACATCATGCTTGGTAATGTAGAATGGCAGTGATAAGATAGATCGGCATAGTGGATGTACCAATGAGCTCAAGCATAATAACTATAATTATGAAGATGGCACAGGATGGGACACAGGTTTTGTTGTTGTTGTTGTTGTTGTTTAATGTAGGAGTCTGTGAGTTGGAATCGACTTGACAGCACCTACCAATAACAACAGCTGCACAGGAGGGGCTAAGAAAGACACTTAGTTGGATGCTGCCAAACTCCTACATTTCTGACCATAGGCCTCTTAGAGCCCCTCATTCCAATCACTGACTACACTCTGGAGCCAGAGATGAAATCGAACTGGAGAACCCTATTGCCCTGGAGATGAACTGGAGAATCCCATTACCCTTTAGGGCAAACCTGTGTCCAGTGTTCCCAAGGCTGTAACCATGATGAGCGCTGACAGCCATATTTTTCTCTCATGGAGTGGTTGGTGAGATTGGACCAACTGAGTACTTATTATCTTGTCGCTAAAGAACTCCTTTAGAATAGGAAAACTGACCCTAGTTCAGAAGTATATTTAAAAAAATGTTGTGCTAGGGAAGAGTAGCACAAATGATGATTTCAATCGCGCTCTCTCTCTATCTTTGGAGCTATGGACAAAAATTAAAACTTTTTGACATATAACCTCCTCCCTGGGGGATGGACAACAGAAAAGTGGGTGAAGGGAGACGTTGAACAATGTAAGACATGACAAAATAATAATTTATAAATTATCAAGGGTTCATGAGGGAGGTGGGAGCAGGAAAAATGAGGGCTGATGCCTGGGGCTTAGGTGGGGACCAAATGTTTTGAGAATGATGAGGGTAACAAATGTACAAATGTGCTTTACACAATTGATATATGTAGGGATTGTGATAAGATTTGTATGAGGCCCCAATAAAATGATTAAAAAAAACCTTTTTGATAAATAATTTTTCCCAATCACCACCAGGGAAAGGTAGCTCTGGTGTCCTGCCAGAACTCGCACAGTGTGGCCTCAGGCAAAATGTCTTTCACCTTGGACTCTATAGCGGTTTTATTCGAATTTCTACTGACACTTCTGATGATGCAAGTATTGCCCATGAGTCTGATAACCATGATGTGCACCTTTACTGACAGGTGTTCCCAGCACCACTGCTGGTGGATGGATCTCACTGGCTCCAGCCCTGGCAACATGGCAGTCTTCTCCTTGTCACCGAAACAAAAAGGCAGTGCTGCTGCCAATGGTCCACCTGTCACGCTAAACTATCATGACTTCCCTTAGCAAGTGTTGACTGGCAAAATAAGCAAAAGATGTCATTCGCTTGTGCCCAATTGGACATAATGGATATCTTTAGTGTTCACTCTGTTCATAGCATATCAGAGCAGGGCTTTTTTACTCCTTTGTCAGATAGCTCATGAAGCAAACTTACCATGGGATTCTTTCTCTGAAAAGAGGGTAAAGACAGGGAATATAGGAACATGTGTTTTGCTTGTGGATTATTCTGACTCAGGACTACATTTCACCTGTTCATAGATGTAAGAAATCTACCTAAAGCCAGCAATGCAGGGTTATTCAATAAGCAAAGTAAGCACAGATTTCCTTGTGCTTACTTACCGAACTGTAGTGAAACTTTTCACATGTTTTTCATTACATCAAAGGTACTCCTTTTGATATGGCTGGAAGCTGTCTTTCTCCCAACCCCAAGCACCTCTTAACAGAATCATAGACTTTTCTCAACATCTCCAATCCCTGGCATGGACGGAGTCCCCAGTGAGTGAGATCCACTGGGCCTGCTGGTGCTTACTGACTAGTCTGTGTGAACCTTTTCACATTTCTTCTTTACCATATCAAAAATCCTACTTCTATATATGACCAATGTCTTTCTACAAACCCCACCACACCATATTGTTTATACAAAGCTTTTTTTTCAATATTACAATCCCTGTCAGAGATAAGAATTCCCAGTAAGCAAGGCTTACTTGTGCTTACTTAACCAATATATAGTGAACAATTTCACATGGGTTTCAACTTAAAATCCATATGAAATTGTTTACTCCAGATTAGTAAATAAGCACAAGTAAGCATGTGTTGACTTCACTTATTGGTAACCTGCCTCTGGAAACTGGGTTACGTGGTGAGGTGGGCTCAGCACCAAGGACCTCCCCTCACCCAGGTTTACCTGTCTGCTCCCACTCCTGAGTGCCAAAGCTGCCAGTGACAGAAACCAACTCTGAATCCAGAGGGGACGAATCCTTGGGGAGATTAACTGGTGATTTGGTGGCAGGTTGATTACATAGGACCACTTTCAACATGCAAGGGGCAGCATTTTGTTCTTAGTGGAATAGACACTTACTCTGAATAGTGACTGCCTTTCTCTGCACACAATGCTTCTGCCAAAAGTACCATTCATGGACTTTCCCCACATAGCTGCATCTCAGATCATGGGACTGCACAGTCAGAGAAGTGCAGCAAAGGTTCCCTACTTATGGAATCTACTTTAAAAAAAAGTTCCCCATCATCTTCAAGCAGCTGGTTTGCTATCACAATGGAATGGGCTTCTAGCAACACAACTATGGATCCAACTAGGTGGCAGCACCTTGCAGGGTTTGTGTAATATTTTTCAGGAGGTTATATCTGCTCTAAATCAACATCTGTTCTATGCTGCTGCTTCTCCAAAACCAGAATTAACAGGTCCAGGAACCCAGGGGTGGAAATGAGAGTAGCATCACTCATTCTTATCCCGAATAATGCATGAATTGTTGTTTCCTCTTCCTGCAACCCCATGATCTTCTGGTCTGGGGGTCTGAGCTGCAAGGTGAGGAATGCTACCCTCTGGTGACACACCATTGATTCCATTGAACTGAACATTTAGAATGCCTTGGGATCAACAAGAAGGAGCTTACTCAGTTGAGTTCTGTGATGGATCCTGGTTATCTAGAGAAATTGGATTAGCATTGCATAATGAAGATAAAGAATATATCTGGAGCCCTGGGTACTACCATGCCCTGTGATTAAAGTCAAGATTAGACTACAGAACTCCAATTCTGACATGCTGATACAGGCCAGATTCCACAGGAATGAAAGTTTGGATCACCCCACCAAGCAGAGAACCATGACCAGCTGAGACACTTGCTGAAGGCAAAGAGAATGTGGAATGAGTAGTAACAGAGGCTACCTCTAAATATTGGCTATGGGCATGTGACCAACAGGAGAAATGAAGAAGAATAATTGTTGTAAACACTTCCTTTTTGCATGTATATAGCAATGTTTTTCACTTATAAAATATGAAGGGTACACAGGTTTATGCATTTTCAGTTGTATGCACTCTATTTGTACCACATTCAGTGCAAGTATGACTTTACTATTGTCTTTGTTTAGAAATTATGTGTGGTTTAAGGATATGTATGTATACAAGTGCTGAGTTAGCAAGTGATGAGCTTTGATAGGTTTTATATCAACTTAGGCCAGCCAGAATTCTCTTATGATATCATCTAACATAGATTGTGAACAGATCTTTTGTTTAGTAGCCAAGGAATTGTGGGGGAAATAGATGTCCTTAGTCTGGTCACAGCCTTGATACAAGGGAAGGAGGTTTCATTCAGCGCATGCCCTACCGATAGTATAAATGGACAGTGCGCGGAAGCCATCTCATATCTACTGCTGGGTTTGGATCCCTTGTCTGGTTTGTCAGCCTTCTGCTTATTGCCTGATGATCACTACAGACAGTAACAGCCTGTTGACCTTGGACTTTTTCAACCCTTCTTGGAGTTGTTCACCTTGGCCAGCTTGTGGTCTTCCTGCTCCATTTTTCCACTTCCTGATTGTCAGCCTTTGCAGCTACAAGGGTTATGAGAAGCCTTCAGCTTACATGTGACTCACAGACTTGAACTGGACTTAATTTGCCCAATTCTACATTTGTCTGCATGATTTCTTGATATTGATCTCTGCTACCTGAGACCAGTGGAATTAGATGGTAACTGGGTATCACTACTGGATGTTTTGGTCAGTCATAGCAGAGAAAACCTGATAGAAATAGAAAAACACAAGGAAAAGAACTAGAAATGTTTTTAAAAATGGGTGGTGGTGGATTTACTGTGCCCATTCTGACTGGAGGAATCTTTGATATTATTGTCCTTACGTGTTCTTTAAATCTTCCATTAAAGCAATTTTCTCAAGTCACCCTTTAGCTAAATCAATGGTTTCCTAAAAATATATATGGATCTCACCCTTGAGTACTGTGTCTTTAAAAAAAATCAACTGTAGGAAAACAAATACTCAATAACATTCCAAGGAATAGATGCATGCGAAGGGAAAGGTTCAGCGTTACTAGTCATCAGAAATGGAACTGCTGGAGCCAAACTACTGAGAATGCTGATGGGACATGTGGAACGAAAGCCATGCTGCTGAACAAATGTAGTCAAATTGGTGAAGGAAAATGTATTCAGCTGTGTGCATTTTCACAAACTATACAGTAAAGGTGTGTGTGTGTGTGTGTGTGTGTGTGTGTAGTATAGGCACTATACTATATGCCTTGTAAGTGGATGTGTTGATAGAGAATTTGTACCAGCAATTCTGAGTACCAATGAAAATTTGAAAATGCTTTTGTTATGATATTTTGGAGGGGTGTAAACTCTCATGTTTTTTTTATGTTAACCACTTTTCTATATCTATACATTCTTCAAATACACGAATTACATTTGTGAGCATATTTTCCAACATCCCAATTGAAAACCATGGTCTGACTCTGATAATTATTTAGAATACTGAAACTGTGGCAGACCGATTTGGCATCTTCACGCTTCAATATCTTGCCTTCATCTTGTAAGGAATCTGCTTCTTAGAAATAAAGTTATGGCAGTAGAATATCTCTGAGGAACGTCAAAATAATGCCATTCAAACACCTGAAAACTTATTTTTTTAATAAAATATAGATCAGACTTTAGAGACAGCTCTTGTATTCCTGTAACTTTAGTGCAATGAGAAATATAAAAAAGCCTCCATATTTTCATTTTAAATCTACAGTAAAATATTCCCTATTTACTGCTTTAAAAGTGTGGATTTTGTTGTAGAGAAGGTGGAAAAATTAAAAGCTGTACTCCAAGGTCGGCACAGATAGTGAATAGCACTTGCCCCTGGGGCTTGCCATTGTGAGGTGAGAAATGATATTACATGATGGACTAGCACGAGACGTGAGTAATGGTGGCTACTGATTTACCACATGCAAGCAATAACCCACTTTATTTATAAGGCTGATCTTGTTATAATTTATCCTACACTGTGTTGATAGCCTAAGCAAGCAAATGGATTTCAGATTATTCTGTAGTTTAGTTTCAAGTAAGGCAGCGTTCATTGGAACATAATGTTATAAGACGTTCAGGGACAAGTGCAGAAGAAGACAGTAAGTCAGTGTTAAATGATTAGGGTGGGGCAATGTGTTACAGTGGGTTCAGTGAGTCAGTCGGATTTCAAAGAGACCACAGATACAAGAGAACCAAACAACACTTGGTCATGCACTGTCCTCACCTTTGGTGTTACATTGGATCTCATTGTTGCAGCCACTGTGGCAATCCACCTTTTGAGAGCGTTCTTCTTTTTTACTGCCCTTTTACTTTTTCAAGCATGTATTGTACCTGGTTGACTAGCAAAAAAAATCTAGAGACACTCATATATTTATAAGAAAGAGTTTTATATCAACGAGTAATTGTATATTAAGAAAAAAGTCCCAACCCAGTTCAAATCAAGTCCTTAA
>NW_022111300.1:26893839-26897783 GCF_000313985.2 Echinops telfairi | reverse complement strand
CAAAGTTCAAGTGCATTGATTTTCTTTGGCCTTCTTTAGTCAATGTCCAACTTTCACACTCATGTGAGGCAATTTAAAACACCAGTGCTTGAGTCAGGCACACCTTAGTCCTCAAAGTAACGTCCTTGCTTTTCAATATTCTAAAGAGGTTTTGTGCAGCCATTGAACCCAATGATCTTGACCTCTGTTTCTACAAGTATTGATTGTGAATCCAAGCAAGACAAAATCCTTGACAACTTCAGTCTTTTCTCCATTTGTCATGATGTTACTTATTGGTCCTCATGTAAGGATTTGGGTTTTCTTTGCATTGAGTTTAATCTCTACGTATGGCTGCTATCCTTGGTCTTCATCAGCAAATGTTTCTAGTTCTCTTCACTTTCAACAAACAAGGTTGTGTTATCTGCATAGGACATGCTGTTACTAAGCTTTCCTCCAAGGCTGGTATTGCATTCTTCTTCATACAAGCCAGATTCTCTTCTTATTTTCTTAGCATACAGCTTTAATAGGTATGATGAGAAGATACAACATGGATACACAGCTTTCTTGATTTCAAACCATGCAATATTATCTTGTTCTGTTTGTACAATGGCCTCTTGATCTGTGTACAGGTGCTGCACGAGCAACATTAAGTGTTATGGAATTCTCATTCTTTGGCTACACGTGTAAGTGGATATATATAAAAAGAGATTTATATCAAGAAATGCCTTAGATAGTTGTAGAAGTGGGTAAGGCTGGTCCAGTGCATGTCTGCAGGTCAGATAGAAGCTGAAGGCCTCTCCTGACTTCTGTAGCTATAGAAGCTGACAAACAGGACGTAGGAAAATGGAGTAGGCAGAACACAGGCTGACGAATGCTGAGTTGAATGAATCTCAGGTTGGCTGAAAGAATCCATGGAGGACAGTCTGGTGAAAACTCAAGTGACCAGCAGGCAATATACTAGGAGATCCAAGAAGCAGATACAGGATCCATAGCTGACAGGAGGAGGTGAAGGTGTGTTTTGCCTTTTTGCAGTTTGCCTCAGGGTCTCTCTTACACATACTTCCAAGGAAGTACCATCAAGCAGCGTGCTGACTAATAGGTTGGGCTCCAGCCCTACCTTCACCCAGATATGTTGAGTTGACATAAAAGCTAATCATCACAGGTATCTTTGTCCTTATCATCTTCTCCAAGCAAATCAACTCCCATTTATTTGGATAAAAGCATTTGCATTGATAGTGCCCTTGCTTAAAAATGCAGTTCACTTTGTGACATAAGATCTGTTTTTGTAAAGAATAAGTACAAGGTTAATATATGGGCAACTTCATGCTTCTTAGAAACAGAGAAATAGTGAAAGTCATGTGATAGACATATTTATACCAATGCTACCCCCCCCCCCAAAAGAAACACCTAAAAACTAAAAGAGTAGCTGCTGAGGCTGCTTAGGTATAACCAAACACCTGATGGGATTTCCTTCCTTAGTTTGGAGGGTTAAGATAATGTTTTCATTGGACACTCTAGTTTAATTGGCCTTATAATGGGTTTAACGCTTCAATTCTACTTCCTACTTCGTTTGCCTAGAGACTTAAAATTTTGCAATCTTCCATTAAGCCTCAACAATTAGTTTCTATTTGCCTGAAGCAATAGAGAAATAAGGAAAGTCGAGACTAGGAAGAGTAAATGGAATTTGTGGCTAATTGCCTCCATGAATAACTGTCTCCTTTGTCGGGAGAATAGAAGAACTGGATGGTGCCAGGCTACTATTATTGAACATTTGATCAAAGATTCTATGGAAAAATTCTAATCAAAAGGAATCTGCACAACATATTTTCAAATTCTCCTAGACTCTAGGCTTTCTGGAGCCTTGCAGCCTGGAGGAACCCCTGAAACTAATGCCCTGAGATAATATTTAAACCTTAAAGCGAAAATATCCCTGGTATTCTTCTAAAACCAAGTAGCAATTTGGTTTAACCAATAAATGTGTCTGCATCGATCGCTGTGCTCTTTAAAGAACTATCTATGTGGGATTAAATTGATAGAAGCAGCTTGGAAGATTATATTGGACGCTTAGGGTCCAGAGAGTTTTAGTTAATGAACAATTCAGATAAGGAGAGTAAAAATGGTTTTAGAACTCTTCAAACATAATCATGTCACTGAACTGTACAGGCACAAATGAATTGGTGTATTTTTTGCTATGCATATCCTCAATGAAATAAATCAAATTAAATAACAATGATAGCGAAATAGACTGAAGGATTTGTACGTACCCCTCTTTAGTTCAAGATCTATGGGTTCAAAAGCTTTGTTGGGAGAATACACCTTCTCTTAGGACACCAGCACCAAGACCTTTGACTGGATTATCCCACTCACAACATTGCAGCTACTCTATCCAGGCAAACCTCCAAATTAGACCAGTACCACTGTTCCTCTTCTCTGCTGTCCATGCACACAGCTGAAGCAGCATTGATAAAATTGATAAAATCCCATATATATAACTATAACCTTCAAGCCCCCCAATAAGCCACTGTCTCTAAATAGATTTTCATTTAACATTCCTTTTGGTCCTCTTCTATTATTTCTCTCAGAAATTTTTTCTGAAAAATCACCAGTCCCAATGGATGCATTCCAATCCCAAACCTGGCCTCAATTCCTTTCATTTGAAAACATTTTCTACTTTAACAAGAAAAATAAGATGATCATGGATAAAACCCATCAATGTTCATCCTCCACAGCCGAGTAATTCTTATCTGCCCCCTTTTAGTTTCAGGAGATAAAATATCCCTCTTATTTTTTCAAAGTCAATTTCCCTCCCTAAGTAGTCTTTCTCATCCTCACCCATTTTATCTAGGTAGCAGTCAAAATTATTGATTTGCCTCCTTATTCTCCTGAATCTTCCTCCACTATCAAAAGTATGCTATCCCGATTCTTCCTTTGTATGCGTGTTTCCCTCTAGCTATAATTAAGTTCACGCTTACTAAACATCTCAAAAGCATGTGCTTAAATACTATGTATATATCCCTGAGGATAAATGTCAGTATCAGGTAGAACATTCTTAACACAATTAATAGAAACCCAGCTAGGAGTAGGCCATAAACATAAGTTTTCACTCTCTTACATACCCACCATTCTAGAAGCTTGGTGGTCTCTGGGTGGTTAACACTGTGGCTGCTAAAACGCAGATCTCCAGTTTGAACACACTCGCTTCTTCTTGGAGTTGCTACTACATCTTAGGCTAAAAGAGAAGGGCATGGCTAATGGGCTTTTCCAAGTTTTCCCTTTAAAAGCTTGCACAGATACCAACAACAAGCTAACTCTCATGTCACATCACTACTTTTCAAGATTCATTCACTGAGGATAAATACAAATGTATATTTCTCTAAAGCACCTGCTTTTTTTTTTTTTTAAGTCAGAACATTTTTTGAAGACAATCCATCTTTCTAAAATTTAGATAACTTTTTAAAATTGTAAAGCAAATTATTAGCGGTTGATTTTTTTTTTTCAGTGCGGAAGAATGAGCATCTACTGTTATCCTTAGATTTATTTTGTCTTGTTAGATATTTATTAAATAGGAAAATATTGGCTTTGCCTAAATGTATTAAATTGTGCTGGCATAGCCATAGGCATGGGTATTAAAAAGAACAATTATAAAATATTTTTAGTACTGAGGGTGATACATTTTTCCCTTTAAGACTTAAATTTCCATTTTATTTTATTTTTTATCAGTTGGAATTTAATACATAGAGCATATCATTCCATATTTCAACCAAGACTATTGGCCTAGAAAAGAACTCTAAGGAAAGACTGGCTGGAAAGTTGAGGTGGAATAAACACAGTGCCTTACTCTGTTTCATGCCCTGTGGTGTAGTGCACTGCTGAGAAGGTAAAGGAATGGTTTCTGACAAAGTATGAAGCTCTTTTTCCTCTCCTTTCTGTATTCCTTCAGGTTAAAGATCTATAATGATTTTTCA
>NW_022111300.1:26890767-26892490 GCF_000313985.2 Echinops telfairi | reverse complement strand
GCAGTCCTATAATGTAATGCCAATTATTAGAAAATATAATTCACTGTGTCTCACACTATTATTTATAATCTACTTGAGCATTTTCTTCACATTCTTAATATCCCTGGTGTCGGAGAGAATTACAGCTGGGAAGCTGACTGCAGGCCTCCGTGTAACCAGAGAAGAGAAGAACATTGTTTTCACCAGAAGATTTTCTGTTCTGTGGTGCAGTTTCATGATTTTTCTAGAATAGTTAGTCATTTCGTTATGCATTTAGAATTCTTTTCATAAAAAATAAAAGACATTCTATAATTACATTTTTTTGTTTCTTCATAAGAATATGAATATAAAAATATTCCACCGCAACAGCTTAAAGTAGCAAACATTTCTGTTCATTTGCAATGTTATCAAAAAAATGATATTCCCCAGCAGAGTGGATCTCGATAACATATCTCAGAGCACATGTAACTCATTCTATACATTTGACTCTAACATTCCCCAGCTTTCGACTGCCCAGCTTGTGGTGGTGGTTGTGATTGTTACGTGTAGTGGAGTTGGTCTAGATTCCTAGTGACCCTACACAGCAAAATTACCCATGCCTATTAGTCTGCCAACTTCACAATTGCTATGCTTGAGACCATTGCTGCAGCCACTCTATAAATCCATCCCATCAAGGGTCTGCATTTTTTTTGCTGCCTCTCTGCCTCACCAGGGACTGTCCTGTTCCAGGAACTGGTCTCTCCTGACAACAAGTTCAAAGGACCTGAGATAAAGTCTCCATATCCTTGCTTCTAACAAGCGTTCCATGTGTACTTCTTTCAGAACACAGCTGTTCTTCTGGCCATCCATGGTATTTCCAATACTCTTCACCAGCATCATAATTTAAATGCATCACATCTTAAGGTCTTCCTTTTTCAATGTCCATATTCACATAAATATGAGGTGATTGATAATACCATGGTTTAGATCAGGTCACCTCAGTCCTCAAAGTGACATCCTTCCTCTTCAACATTTTAAAGAGGTCCTGTTTAGCAGATTTGCCTAATGTGGTACATCATTTGATTTCATAAAGATTACCAAGTAGGAAATCCTATGAGACAGGTCAGCTCTGTCAGACGGGTTCACTATGGGTTGAAATGAACTTGACAACACCGAATCAGAACAACAGTCAAGCAAACTATACGTCTGGTTGCCTGGATAGAAGGGAATACTAATTGAGCTTTTTCTCACACCAAAACTTCAGGTTTTTTGACAGGTTCACAATGCACAAGCCCCTGAGATCACGAACACCTTTGCTTTTTTCCCTTTGTTTCCTTCCCTCCATCACTCTGTGCCTCCATCTTTCTTTCCCTCCCTATGTCTCTCTCTCTTTCTTATTTTCTGTGCAATTGACCCTATATTCCTCCTTTCTGTTCCTTTATGGTCACTGCAAAATTGTATACTCTTCATCTTGAGCTGCTTCTCCTGGTGGATAGCAATCTCCCCAGCTACCAGTCATCCTCCTTCCCGTGTATTATGCTTTATGTTTCTGAACAGAGCATATGCTTTTTTTCCTTTGAGAATGTCACTGTTAATCATGGCATGAATATAGACATACAAAAGTAATAATAAACTACAAGGTGCTATAAACTTATTAGGATTTTAAGATTAAAGTGTCTAGTGTGTATCTCACAATAGCCTCTGAAATTAATCCATCCATAGAGTTCAATGATACTCATATAACCATTTTTATAAAATAGGTCAT
>NW_022111300.1:26887580-26889498 GCF_000313985.2 Echinops telfairi | reverse complement strand
TTTTCCCTAGTCTGTAATAGTCTAGAAGTTCTGTTGAAATGTGTGCACATGATTTACCCTGCTGGTATTTGAAACACTGATGGCATTTCTTCCAGCAGGGTAGCAACACACAAATCACCACAGTAGAACAAATTGACTGAGGAGTTGTGTTTCTCGATATCAGCTAATCCAGTATGGCGATAATAATGCCTTAGAAGTAAAGGGAAATAGAGGTCAATCCCAATGTACATAAAGTTGTGGGGACATCACCTATGATTTCATAAATGGGTAGTGAATGCAGGTGCCACATCAGTACAAGGTGAACCCGATAAGTCATGGGTGAGACATGTCTCCATCCTCTACCCTTCTTAATAATTTTGACATCAGACATCTCTCCCACAACATTCTCCACCACACAGTTGAGCTCACTAACTTATTGGAAAGACTACACAGAACTCATAGACAACATTCACAATTATAGGGGTGATTAGTAAAGGTAATAGGTTACAACTGAGGGTCAGAAATACTCAGAATACAATTTTTTCCAGTCAGGAAAGCCTCTACTCCCTATACCTGCAGGTACACTTCTCTCTAGCCCTTGACATCCCAGCCACATTGCCCTTGACATCAGTCATGCTTCAGTACTTGTTAGAAAGCTCTTTTAGAGGTGCTGGTTTATTCCAAAAGAGCATGCCACAATGTAAAAAGTTTTTGCCTGAAAACATTCAGCACTAGATTCGTGGGTCAGCAAATCTAGCACTTTTGGATTAAATGTCTATATTCACCCCTCTTTACAAGTGAGCCTCCTTCCTGAAAGCACTCTATTTTCTGGCAACTCTATCTTGGATTCTTGGAAGCCACAACTCTATCTTGGGCTCTTGGTGCTGCTACCACTGCTCCCATCACATCTTTAGTGTCACTCTCTTGGTCCCTGGATGGAGGCTCAATGCACAAGAAACGCCATCAATGCACACACTCCACTCTTAGCTCTTCTTTCTTGATGGCAGTGAAATCCCCCACCTGCAGTCATGAAGTCTCATTTTATACCCACCAGGATGGCAAATTTGACCCATTTCCACATTACCATGTCAAGTTTTTACTATCACAATTAACAACTTCTCACACCTGAAATCTATGATCCTATCAGCATTCTCCCCACCCCATCCCCACTTTCTCTTACCCAAATCCATCAGGAAAAGAGGAACTAGCCTTATCTATACCTGGAAGGGCCCAACCAGGCCTTTGAATGGAATTGCAAACACTATGGCTATTGTTAGGAGCCCTTCAGTCAGTTGGCTTTGACTTAGAGAGACCCCTTGTACAACAGGATCCAAACAAAACACAACTGCCCGGGCCTGTCATATCTTCATAATCATTGTTCTGCTTAAACCCATTGTCATAACCACTGGGTTAATTCATCTCTTTGAGGCTGTTCCTCCTATGTTTTGCTAATCCTCTACTTCACCAAGCATAACCTTTACTGATATCATTTCCAAAGTACATGAGACAAAGTCTTAACATTTTTGGTTTTAGGGTACATTCTGGCTATATTTTCTTCAAGTTCTTCTGTGAGTCCATGGTACTTTCAATGTTCTTCAGTGACACCATGAGCATCTATGAATTTGTTTCTCTATTCTACCCAGACTAATACATTATGGTACTAAGAGTGGGGTACTAGAGAAACAAATTAAGAAGATGGAGAGCTGGATGTTTGCTTGATTTCTACCTCATGGGGTAGTATTTCTTTTCTGGCTAGCTATAGGTGAGGTATGTCCTTGCAGTTTACTGGGCTGTTTTCTGGAAGGAATATGGGAATGTAACATTTTGATAATCTTGTTTGGTTGTAGTCTTTGGTTATGTCTGTGTGAAATGACAAAAATGAATATGATCAATATATATTGTGAGCTCAGGGATAGAATTTTCCCCCTGAATTTCTCAG
>NW_022111300.1:26883797-26885008 GCF_000313985.2 Echinops telfairi | reverse complement strand
CTGGCCACTGGCATACATGGACCTGATTTAGAGGAACTAGAGGAGAAGATGAGAGCAGGGTGGCTGGCTTGTTGAGAATTTGTAAGGAGTCCATGGTCTCAAAGCAAGGCAACCAATGGGCACCCTGGGGAGGCTAAATGAGGCAGCCCACATTGAGTTGATCAGAACCCAACACAATTCATATGTAAAGCAAGAAAGAATTGATGCCTTTGAATCTGTTGCTGGTGACAAATATTGAATATGCCATGGGCTGCTGGAAGAATGCACACATCTGTCTTGGGTGAAGTTGAGCAAAAGCAATTGTTCCTCTAGGGCTGCTGTCACTCTCGGCAGCAATTCATTTGAGTTTTCCCCCAGGTACTTTTTCTTTTTTCAAATCATTTGGCATCAATCCTTAGCCATGTTTATTATCAACTACAATTTAATATATAATAACTAGAATTGTAATTGCTTCCATAGAACAATGATTAGCATCTATGATTACCAATGATAACTAGCTTTGTAAAATCTCCCTGCACTAAATTATAGCATTTTTAGTAACATTACTGGTGCCTGAGAAGAAATCATTGGTGATTATTTTCTTTCTTTTAATTACTACTTCATTCTCAAAAAAACCTTATTGACATAGATTCATGAACTACCATAATCTTGTGGCTAAAACACCATAAAACTCGACAAAATCAGGCACTATACAAATACCACCAGCTAAACAAAACAGTGCGTGCTTTCAGCGTATGAAGACAGAAACACGTGTTTCAAAGTGTCATTGTAATTGCAGAATCATGACAGCTCTTACAGAAGCACATTAGAAAGTTCAAAGAGGAATTTAGCACACCATTTTACCTTAGTGGGTGTATTGATAAATGTAGGCTGGGCTTGCAAAAAAAATTACTGTTATAATTAACTAGAGGAATATTTTCATAAAAATTATAATTTTCTGCAGAGACAAGGCAGAAAGCAATCATTTGGGGCATTATCTCCTCTGACCAGGTCAGCCAGGGTGGTCTGGAAGCCTTGCCCTCCTTAATGATGGCACAGAACCAAGATGCTCCTTAAAAGTGAGGGTGGTGAGGCTTCATCTCACATACTTTAGACACGTTATCAGGGGAGACCAACTGTGTGAGTCTGGGTACTTTAGAGAAACAAATGCACAGAAACTCATGTATAAGAGACAGTTTTATATAAAGGTTAAGTGCGCATCAAGAACACAT
>NW_022111300.1:26880704-26882249 GCF_000313985.2 Echinops telfairi | reverse complement strand
GGGGGCTCTTACAACTCAAAACATTCCACACATCAATTGCATCAAGCATATTTACACATATGTAGCCATTATCATTTCCAAAACATTTTCTACTTTAGCCCCTGGTATCAGCTCCTCTTTTTACCCCCTCCCTCCCTGGCCCTCCCACCCTTGTGAATCCTTGATCAATTATATATTGTTATTATTAGTTTGTATCTCACACTCTCCAATGTCTCCTTTCACTCGCATTTCTGTTATTCGTCCCTTTGTGTGTGTGTGTGTGTGTGTGTGTGTGTGTGCCATATATCCAATCCCCCTACTCTCATGATATCGCTGCTTGCATTTATATTTTGATGGAAAAGAAAACGGCAATAGGTCTGTAATCATAAAGTATTATCTTTATCTCTTTGGAAGGCAGTTGTTTGATTTCACTATTTCTAGCTATTATTGTGAGAGAAATAATAGCTCTAATAATTTTAAGTGAGCAGGAGAACACTGGACAATTTTAAATGTAACAACAGCCTAACTGATTTCTACTGATGCATTTTTTGCCTTATTTGGACACCTTTAAATCCATATCTTTTTTATATAGTTCCATCCTGAGCAGCTAAGACTTTCATCCCATATATTGCACTGCACAATTGACTCGCAGCTTGGTGGGTTGTGGGGTTTGCTCTCCTCTGGTGCGTCATGTATCATCTAGTGCTTGAGGCACTGAGAATACAACATTGATGGACCAATGAGCTGATCCAATATGGCAAATCCTATATTCCTGTTTGGGTACAAATGAATAACCTCACACAGTTCTGCACACATTCAACAAAATGATGAAAGAAGGAGGAAAAAATATAATTTCTTGATCATTGCATTCCACTTTATTTCTGTTTTAACTTTGTAAGTGAATTCAATGTCTGTAGAAGGCGATTGATGGCTCTAAATGAAATGGAAAGAAAAATGTTACAGCCCCAAACCACAATTTGAGCAGTTAGGCTCCATTCTCTCTTCCTGCTAGAATCTTCGCTGGGCTCTTTGCTGCACAGCATTTAGAGGCCAACTCTGCCCGCTAAGGCAACATTGTCATGGATTTTGCAGAAAGGCCTTGGAATTGCCTTGTTTTTGCTTTTTCTACTGTTGAAGCACAGAGAAGTGTTGGCTATTTGTATATCAAAAGATAGAAGAAAAATAACGAAAAGCTATGATAATTTGCTACAAATTTCTCCTCTCCTTTAAAGTAAAATAATAAAAACAAATTTCCTAAATTGATTTGGAGTTTGCTTAGCAGACACTTCACGAATTAGGCAAGACTTCTAAGAGAGAGTCAGAGTTGCAAAGGTGAAAGAATGAACAATTATTTTGGGCCTCATTATTGACGTTGCCATGGAAATGATCACTTTTCACTGGTACAACGATACTGACCCTAAGTGACACCTTCCATTCCAATCCTAACATTTCCTTTTTTTCAAACTGACTGCACATAGATATTTTCCCCCTAAGGAGCAAAGGACCTGTGACCAAAGGGCTTCAGTAAACCCCTTCCTGTTATTGTTTGATTGAACAGTAACTTTA
>NW_022111300.1:26877621-26879571 GCF_000313985.2 Echinops telfairi | reverse complement strand
TGTCTTAAAGTGCCCACACTCTCAGGGTTAGAAATCCGAGCGAACTCCTTTCCCATTGTCAGTCTTTACTTTCTATTGAGTAGTTGAGGCCAAGAAGTCTGCTTCCAAGTTGATTATGACAGGGTGGAAGAAAGAGGCAGGACTCTAAACCCATCCATAAAAATCCAATCATAGAACTTAAAAGATCAGGGGTTTATTAGCCCCAACAGTGGACAAGAGTGAGCGGGACAAACGTGCAAAAGGACCAATGGGCATAAACAATCTGCCTGAAGCTTGGAGGCAATACAATAGAAAGAGCTCAAACATAATTGCATGTGAACCCTATACATAAATCCAGATGAGATTCGAGCTGTGACCTTGAGGTGAAAAGACTCCTTAAACTGCAACCAACGCTTTCTATTCTAATGGGATTAAATCTCTGAAAATCATTCTTTTTCTTTGCATTCATGTTTCACACTTTGTAGTGCTCACATAAAAAAGGGCAGATAAACCGGCACTTTGGTGTTTACTTTCTTGTATTCCTTTTCTTCCCCGGTAGCTGGTATTGGCCTCACTGCAGATCAAGGTGGGTGAGCCTTTTCACCTTTTGCTTATAGACTGTAATTGTCAATCCCAGGTTAGCAAGTTTCTAGTGGAAATTACCCATGCATGGAAAAATTATAAAGCAATCTTCTCAGGTGGGAGAAGCCTAGGCTTCCGCCAGGCCAGAGATATCTTTTCTAGAACTCACAATCATTATGCAAGCAAATTTAATAAACTTTAGGGTGAAGCTCGTAACAGACTACCCTTGCATCCTATTGTTGCTGCAGTATAAACTAGACAATGCGAGTGGAGAAGTCAGATGTTCCCAGACAGACTGTCAACCGTGCCCTGCCTGCCTTCCTTCAGCTTCTGCATGACATTGGAGCACAGCTCCTGAGATAGGGATGCCTGCGGCGTTTACAAGTTTGAGTTTCCTTTTCTTGCCAGTGTCGCAGTGAACACAGAGCTCAGACTTATTTAGAACAGCAGCCACCACACAGACAGTGGCTTCTGAGTTCAGAACTTGAAAGGATTATAGCTGGATTAGGAGGAGGCAGGATGTTTTCCCAACGGGCAATCTTTATGACAAGGAGAAGGCCTCTTTCCATCTTCTCTATAAGAATAACAAGGAGGAAAGGGGAATCTGAGCCATGATTCTCAAAATGGCAAGATGTTGGGAAGACTTAAGAAATACACCTTTCTAATTCACAGACAATTTATGGGTGTATGCCTAAGTATCCAATTAGCAAGCACAGATGTCATTTTACGTGAGAAAATATAAGGTTTTACATCTGCAAACCAGCTGTGCCCATAAATTTCTAATCACTTTGCAGAGGTCTACCAAGAATTTGGACCTGAATAGTGTGGAATCTATTATCTTCAGCACAGAATTAATCAAAGGTGTGTCTTTGTTATCTAGTTCTGCCATCACAGAAGCACCACGAGTGGGTGCCTTTAATAAACAGAAATATATTCACTCTACAGTTTTTAGCAAGAAGTCAGCATTCAGGGTTTCAGATTAGGGTGAGCTCTTGTCTCCCTTCTCCTGGGTCCAAGAAATTCTCAGTGCAAGAACTCGGGGGTGAAAGGGTACACCCTACCATCACTTCCTTCTCAGGTTTTGCAGAGCCGCCTCCTTTGCTAGCTTCTCTTTCCTTCTATCTTTTGTAAGAAAAAATACTGCTAGCCCCAACCCCCCAAAACTGATCCCTCACTGACTACATCATGTGGGATGATTAAATGGTTATCGAATGGCCAAATTACAGCTCCACATAACTTCCAAATTATGTAATTACATAACTGCTAACCATATCACTACCTAAATTCCAAATCACTGAGCACTAAGGCCTAACTAACTTAACATATATTTGGTGGAGCAAAATTCAATCCATGGCAGACTGATTAGTACTTTTTTTGTTGTTTAATATG
>NW_022111300.1:26875278-26876543 GCF_000313985.2 Echinops telfairi | reverse complement strand
TGTAATGCATTTTGAGTTAGTTCTACCAGGTCAGACTCGTAATCGAACTTTCAATTTAGAGATTCTGTAAAGATTGCATAACAATGTACAACAAAAAATGCCTGAATTGTGGCAGACAGGGGGCTGGTTTTGCCACCACAACAATGCACCTGCTCATGCAGCCATCTCAGTGTGCCAGTTTTTGGCAAAAAAACAGCATGCCCCTCTTGCCCAATGCACCTTACTCACCTGACCTCACTCCATGTGATTCCTTTTTGTTTCTGAGAATGAAGAGGGGCATGAATGGACAGCAATTTGACGAAGTAGATGAGGTGAAGAAAAAAATGAGGGAGGTGCTGTCAGCCATCCAAACAGATGAGTTTCCAAGAATGGAATCGCAGATTTGACAAATGTAATGTAGAGTCCTTTGAGGGTGATAAGGTTGTTAAGTAAATAAATAGCTAAATAAATAGCTTTGGAGGGAAAATCTGTTGGTTTTGTTTGTTTCTTTGTTTGGGGGGGCTTAATATGAAAAGCAAAACACCCGGAAAGAAATTACTTCATTATGTAAACTGGTATACTGTATAAGCAGAATGTGACAGACAAAAGAGAATAAAACATCAAAGGGAAGAACATCCCAACTAACTCAGACAATATATTGGCTCTCATATTTCACTTAAGAGTTCTCTTGATGTTCCTAGTAAAACAGGATTTGCACCTCTCCCAGATCCCACTGCAGAGACTTTGCATTTAGACATGTTATTTGGGGGGGGGCATGGAGTAGATTCTGACTCACTAGGCAGATGGGGCTCCCTTGTCTATAATCTTTATCAAAACATATTGTCAGATCTTCCTCCCACAGAGACTCAGGGTGGTAAAGAGCAACCAAACTGAATGAATGTGTAAGCAGGGCTCATGATATCAAGTTGAACACAGGACTTAAGGTCTGATCCACCCCCACTTAGCTCTCATCTGTGGAATTAAGTCGTTTTTACTTATGGCTGCTAAGATTGTGTTTCAATTTGGTTTGGGCATGAGTTTCTGTGATTGGGTAGATACTGTGTAATCATTCTCCATTTGTGATCTAAATGAACAGTCAATCATTTGAAAGGGCCATTTCCTTAGGGTGTGGCTTGCATCCCATCTATATGAAGGTTCTGGTAAAGCTTACTTTCTCCCAATCCTGTACTCAAATTGTTACCCACTGAGCTCCAGTTCTCCGTCTATGAGCTAGCAGCCTTCTGCCTGCATTGCTGATTTTGCATTTTTCAATCACTGTAATTACG
>NW_022111300.1:26872485-26873857 GCF_000313985.2 Echinops telfairi | reverse complement strand
ATCTATCTATCTATCTATCTATCTATCTATCTATCTATCTATCTATCTGTCTAGCATCTATCTATCATGTTTGACGCAGTCACTTAAATGAGCCACTGGAGTCCTGTGGGCTGCCTGTTGGAGATTTCTAGGAAAGGCATTATGATTGGTTAGATTCAAGAGAGTTTGTGGGGGAATAAATCTCACACACACAGTGTTCTGGCAGCTGGCAGTCAACTGCGACTTCTGTTGTGCACTCCGCAACAAGCTCTCTGTGGCTGGGAACATTTACATCAAGGTCAATTAGGTTGCCAAAATGGAGAATCACAGCTGAGGGGTGCTTAGTGGTGTGCATTGATGTTTGGCAGGGGAAATAGAACTGATAAACCTACATGTGTTTGGCCTGCCAGCTGGTGGGTGGTCCCAGCCATGCTGCTGCAACACTATTCAATTCAATTCAACAAATATTTATTGAGAAAGTAGGTTGTGCAAAGCCTGGCAAAGTACTGACGGGGAGGCAGGGCGGCGCAGACTGTGCTTCAGGCCTTTCAGACGGCTTTCCAACCACAACGGATCCCCGCCTCTAGCAATGAGTGTCTGATATTCATTTTCTAATTGTTCTACATGAATTACCCATGTTTATGTTCACACAGTCCTATACAATAGATATTTTGATCTCCCTATCTTATCAATGAAAAAACTTGTTGGACAAAGTAAGTAATCATGATCACTCGGGTTTTTATTAGTTTTAATATTTTCCACTTCTGGACATATTTTTATTGTCAATTGAAGTCGGTGTGAGCATGTGACTTGCTTTACCCGATGCAAGGGGAAGTGGGGGAAAGTCTTCAAGAGCCGATGCATAGTTCTCCATTTGTTTTCCTTCTGTAGAAGTGTCCATTGACCTTCTAGATGAGAGAAACTAGTTCTGCATGGGTCAAGGAATGGAGGTGATAAAGCAAAAGACTGCATTGAAATACAGTGTCCATGTAATACAGTGTCTTTTAGGCTGTTGAGATTTTAAAGGTGTTCATTGTGGGAAAAAAGACTAGCTTTGATTGACTAATGAAAAGTAACAATGAGAATAATAAACATATGTCTACAGAGGACAGCACTAAGCCTACTGTTTGGGGAGAGGGCTGGCCTGCCATGCCCACATTGAAGCAAACCAAAAAGGAAAAAGAGAGAGTGAGCATCTAAGCCCTGATTTGGCACAACAAGCCTTGATGCTGTCCCAGCACGGAGCTGCCAAGACACAGAGAGGACTGTAGCTTGAGACATGCTATGCCCTCACTGGAGCTTACCACAACAGAGGACAATACTGGGCACACAGGGTAGGGAATGAGTCCGGTCTGAATTACCCACAGTAAGGCGAACCAAGAAGGAAACATAA
>NW_022111300.1:26857466-26871313 GCF_000313985.2 Echinops telfairi | reverse complement strand
GCCTTCCACTTTGGGCTAGACCCCAGCATATACACCAGTACATATAAGAGATCATTACACACAGAATCAAGGTTAAATATCCCGCCCACCAGTACAGAAATGGGAGTAGCAATATCAGGAAGGTAGGGGGAAGATGGGGAGAGGAAGGAAAAAATGGGAAACTGATTACAATGATTGACAAATAACCACCATCCCACCCAACCCCACCCTCCTCCTAGGGGGATGAACAACAGAAACCATGGGGGAAGGGAGACAGCAGTCAGTGTAAGGTATGAAAATCATAATAACTTATAATTTATTAAGGGGCCATGAGGGTGGGAGGGCAGGGAGGGAGGGGAAAATAGGAGCTGATACCAAGGACTAAAATAGAAAGAAAATGTTTAGAAAATAATGATGGCACCATATGCACAAATATGCTTGATACAATTGATGTATGGATTGTTATAAGAGCTTAAGAACCCCCAATAAAATGATCAAAGAAGAATAGACATATGAAGAAACAGGCACAAAAGATAAAAGCACATGGTTAGGTCTCAAAGAAAAATAATAGTCCACGCTTTAACCATTTTTTAGGCTTAGTGATGTGTTGAACTCACTGTCTAAACATTCTCTAGTCCTCCAAATAAACCTCCCCAAGTGGAATCCACACTTACAGACAAGATATGGAGGCTCAGATAAATTAATTCATTATTTCAGATCAGTTAATAACATTTAGAACTGAATAAAACCCAGTATTTTATCTCCACTGCTTACACTGCTTTAAAAGGGGCAGCTGAAAAAAACAATCTACGATTCAATTCCTCTTCTGTACAATTGGAATCGTTATATTGTCCTGTCCTTTCTTCCCTGGTCGCTTCCCTTTTTAGTCCTTTTCTCCTTCACTTCCGTTTCTTCCCGTCTCTCCATATTTGTGTACCTGGATTCGCCTCTCTCTCCTGCTAATTCTCTTTCCTTGTTTTGTGCTTCCATCTTCTCTCCACATATCTATTGTCTACGTTCTCCATGCACAGAATTCCTTTCAATTTTCTCTCAGAATTTACTGTTCATTGGCCCCAGCATGCTCATAACACACTCAATTTATGACCATCACATGTACAGTGTGATCAGGTAGTTGTGATTTATTGGATCTTCTTTGGCCGTTTTTAGTAATAGACTGGGTATGGATTCCTGGTCTATCTTCCTTTGGAGCAAACCCAAACCAAACCCATTGCCATCAAGTGAATTTCAACTCATAGCAACACTTTCCTAGATGGTGAAGCTTTATGGAAGCAAGCAGCCTATTGGTCCCCTTCAGAGCAGCTAGTGAGCTTGAATTGCTGACCTTGTGGTGAGCAGCCGAATGCTCATCCCACAGAGAACCGGAGCTTCTTCCTTTGTATGGAAGTGCCACTAAACTCTGATCTCCATCATAGCGCCATGCAGCCGTGCCCAGGCAGCTAACTGGATGCCGAGTTTGAAGGGCAATGGTCACCAATCAAACCTAGGTCTTCTTCCTGGGAAGCAAGAATTCTACCACTGACGCACCTCTCATTGCTTAGGTTCACGGAAAGCAGAGTTCAACACGAGGCAGAAAGGTGAGGGAATAGCTGGAAGAGGGGAGCCAGAAAGATGTGAATGATGCAATGTCGCAAGTTACCTTGTGGCCACTTTGCAATGAGAAGGGGGAGACAAAAAGAACAAACACTCTAGCATATTTTTACTCACCTCTAGTTTCCTACATTTACCAACATCCATTGCTGACTTTTGGTATATTAAAAATTCTTTTTTAAAATCTCAAAATTCTCCACTTTATTTCAAACCCCCCAAAACCAAATCTTCCATTTTCCCAGACTTGTCCAGAACGGAGTTTGATTTTATCCATTCACAAGGCTCTGGAGCATGGCATGCATCTGCTCATAAAGTGTATCCAACTAGATTATGGAAGTTCTGTCTGGAAAATATATTTTCTTGGTCTCTGAATCTTCTATAACACATAGCACAGGTCCTTGCTTCTTGCTTATCTTTAATATAAATTGGCTAAACAAATGTTTCCTACAAGTATATGGGTTTAACTTTGTATTTTCTTTAAATTTATAATTGTACCAGGTTTCTCTTTTTATTTTTCTGCCTTTCCCCCACTAATTTTTCTCAGGAATTTATTGACCTCCACTGATAAAAGGTATTTTATGAAAATGAAACAAATATATATTTTCCTCTCGGTGCCTTTTAAACATTTTGTTCAAAGGAATACTGTGACATTCTTAGAGCTGTAGCTGACTAACATTGGTAGTTTTTGCTCTCATACTAATTAGCCATGCAACCTTGAGAAAAGTCATCTTACCTTTGCAACCCTTCATTTTCTTATCTTGAAAATGAGCTATAACATTTCCTGTATGAGCGACCACACAGGACTGTTCGAAAGAACAAACACTATCACATAAATACATTTTGGAGGCACAGAGCACCATATAATTGCTAACACTATCATGAATAGAAAATAACAGCTTCTCTGAGTAGTGCTGTGCTCTAAGAACAGTTAGTCCCCTCTTCTTGGGCTAGCAATGAGGGGAATGGATACCAGAAAGTTATAGAACTTGCTCAAAGGCACAATGGGTAGAAACCAGAACCAAGGAATGAAACAGTTGACTGAAGCCCCTAATTATATTTCCCCTAAAATCCAACTCTCAGATCTGTAGCTGAGCTGACTTCTCCAGGTTACTGTTTCTATCCCCCTACCCTAGACACTCAGTTATTATGATGCATGACTATCTCTACTCTGAACTCTTAGAGATAAAAGAATCACTCTCATCAGTAATCATAGAAGTTATTTTTTTTTTTTGTTTTTATCTCTTATGGTTTGTTCCCTCGGGACACAGTAAAACTGCCTCGTAGGCTTGTCCAGGCTGTAATTTCTACAAGAGCACATGCCCGGGTCTTTTTCTCATAGAGTTGCTGGTGGGGTTCGAATCTTCAGGCTTTCCATGAAGAGCCAAGCGCTTAACTGTTGTGCAATCAGGGCTCCTTCAGTGGTTCCAGCCTTTTCAAATCTGACGTTAATCGAGTCCTGGCCAGGTCTCTCAGTGGGCTATGCGCTCGTGGTAGCTAGTATTTTCTTACTAAGTCAACATGCTTTGAGAATCATAAGCTGATTCCTTTTCTTTTCTGATACGATACCCTGCCCTACAACTTTATGAGTGATTTTCTTAACCTCCCAGCTGTTTGTGCATTTGTTCAACAGAAATGACAGCTTGTGTCCTGCAGTCACCAACTGCCCAAACCAGTTCAGGCCATCAGCCTGCCCAATTCTCTGGAATATTCTTAGGTAATTTATCACTCTGCGTATTGCCAGAAATAGAAGATTAGCTCCAGGTTCTTATAACTACATATTTACACTGGTGAGTACTTTAAACAATAAATATTTTTACAGATACTTGAGAAAATCCTGTTCTTCTGACTCAGATATATTTTTAGCAGGTGCACTTTATTGTATATTATCATTATACTTTTCAGGAACAAAAAATATGGAAAATCCTTATTCCCTAAAACAATTTGATTTTTATTTTTTTTAACATTTGGGAGAAGGTTGCTAGTCTCCTTGAATATCATCTACCTATTATTTCCTTCAGCAATAGGGAAGAAAACATCAAGAGTCCCAGGCATTTTCCATCAGCAGGAGTCAGATGAAGCTCATATATACAAAATGGAATGAAAAACTGCCTGATGAGCTCGACTTGAGGCGGGGCGACAGGCATCATATATCTCATTGCTTTATTTGCCTTCTTTGGTTCTCCAATAACTATTCCCAATTTTGTTTTGCATCATCTATTTCCCCAAAATATGCTCCTTGGGCTTTTATATTTATAGAGCCTTCTTCCCTTTTCATTCTTTCATGATCTTTTTCCCCTTCTTTTTTTTTTCTCCCCAATTATTCTATGGAAGTTTTTATTGACTTTAGCCCTTGATAGCTCAGTGTATTTGAAAGCAGCCATTCACTACTTTCTGTGGAGAAGTACCAATAAAGTACAAAACCATTATCACAAAACTGTTTCTCAAAGTTTTGTCACGTCCCAGACAGTTTCATGAAGATATGCTGAAAGAATTTGTTTTGTTTGTTTTTGCTTTAGGGATTGCTAAGGGCAACAGGCGATCCTGAAAGGTACTGTAAATCATGGATTATTATGACACTGCTTATGTGTTTCTGAGGATGTTTACTTTGGGCCAAAGATTCAAAGTTTTATGAGAAGTTTTTTCTGGTGTCTCCTGCCATATCAGATGAATACTGCATGCTTTTTTGCTTGAAATCTTGAAAACTTTCTAGACAATGGTTAAAATAATTTCTAATTTAGGTTCATGAGCATTAAATAGCAGCATATTCTGATCTGTTTAAAACATGAAGTTTCAGATAGGGCATTTTCAAAGCAATGAGTTCTAGAGGGGAATAAGACTTTTCTATTTTTTATGTTCTTGAAAATTGTAATGATAATCAATAATGTCTAGAAGTGGTACAAAATCCACCAAAGTAGATTATCTTAACGTACTGAATCTTAAAGGGATACTCAATCTAGCAGGTCTCATCCTCAGAAACTCTGCTCTTAGGAAGACCCTTCGAGGCTTCCGTTTCTATGATTCAGCTCTGACCTGCCAGGCACTTGCTTTGGTAATGATCTACAGCCTCAAAAACTAAGCTTTCAAGGTACTTGTATGGATGGAGATATATTTGTGTTTATTGTGAGTGGAAGATGTTTATTTGTGTTTTACAAAACCTGATCTAGGAATCTGACAATATCTATGGTGGTATTATGCATGTATCAGCAAGTTTGTTGTTTAAGAAGGAAATTAAGACAAGAGGCATATTTGATTAAAAAGAAATATATTGAGCTATGATGTCAGACTATGTGGTGGTTTAGGAAAAAAAACAGTCTTCACCAATAACAGCAAGAAAAACCGGTATGAAAATGAATGCCTTGGAGGCGTCCTTAAACTATAGCCCGCGGGCCACATGCTGCCAGCCGAGGACATTTATCTGGCCTGCTGGGTGTTTTTGCCCCGTTTGTTTTTTTTACTTCAAAATAAGATCTGTGCAGTGTGCATAGGAATTTGTTCATAGTTTGTTTTAAAACCATAGTCTGGCCCTCCAAGGGTTCTGAGGGACAGTGAACTGGTCCCCTGTTCAAAACGTTTGAGGACCCATGGTTTAGAGCTTTCCCTCCTGGAGATCAGGCTTAGGGACAGAGTTAATATGATTTCATTTAAGCCAGACCTTGAAGAATAAGGTGGAGAATAGTCATAGGGACCAAGCAAAACTAGAAAGGTCACATGGAATTTAAACAGGAAAGTATGGAAATTTTCAGTTCTCGCATCTTTTTATTGTGGTGAAAACATACCCCCCAAATATTTGCCAATTAACATTTCTGCAAGGCAATTCAATAATATTGACTGCATTCTTCATGTTGTGAAAGCCTTATCTCTATCTTTTTCCTAATTAGTCCACCTCCATGAATATGTTCTCAGAACCCTCTAAGGCAGTGGTCTCAACCTTCTTAATGCTGCGACCCTTTAATACAGTTCCTCATGTTGTGGTGACCCCCCAACCATAAAATTATTTCCATTGCTACTTCCTAACTGTAATTTCGCTACTTTTATGAATTGTCATGTAAATATCTGATACACAGGATGTATTTTCATTCTTACAAATTGAACACAATTAAAGCATAGTGATGAATCACTAAAACAGTATGCAATTATATATTGTAAACTATTTATAATTGAAAATAAATGAAATTTTGTCTTGAAGCATGGTGTAGCATGGGTAACAGTCTTCATGCCTGGTACTAGTCTGGAGACGGATAGAGGAGTGGTTTCTCATCCTTAGACCATCGGAAATAGGTGTGTTCTGGTGGTCTTAGGCGATCCCTGTGAAAGGGTCATTCGACCCCCAAAGGGGTCACGACTCACAGGTTGAGAACCTATGCTCTAAGAAATAATTATTCTTCTTCCTTCCCACTTCAGAAAGAGTCCTTCTGATGCAGTGAATTAAGCATTTGACTGCTAACCACAAGATTGGCAGTTCAAACTCATCAGCCTCTGCTCCATGGAAGATGATGTGGCTGGCTGTGAGCCGAGGAAGATTTACCTTCTCTGAAACTCCAAGCAGTCATTCGACTCTGGCCTGTGGGGTGACTAAGAGTCAGAGTCCTCTTAATGGCACTAGGATAACCATTAGTAGACTTTTGATTTTTATGTATTTGCTTATTTTGTAATAGTGAGGCAGGCACGGGGGTCCAGATATCTGAGACTGTTTTAGCCAAAGCTTAGATTGGTTCAATTGGTTCTGTTTATTCCTGCAAATGCTGACAGAAGGAAACAATGGGACGTTGCTATCTCCAAAACAGCTTAAAAGAGTCAGTGAGAATCAAGCAAGTTATCTACTCCACACCTGTGGCAAGTTGGGGGTGGGAGTGGGGGTGGATATTTAACAGCATTAACAGCCCAGGAGATAGTTCACAAGTTTTATGCTGAGAAGATGACCTTCAGACAAAGGGAGCAAGGGTCATAGGCTACATGTCCCCACGAGATAATCAGATGTCCATCATCACCTTCGTTATGCCAGACAAGTACCCTTTAAGATTTCGGCATCAATGATTATCTAAAAGGCCCCACTTCTCATTTACTGATTTAGAGCATCCTTGATAATTACTGGGGGCTCTGATGGAGTAATAGTTACGGTTGGGCTGCGATCCACATGGTCTGGAGGATCCACATGGTTGGGAACTGGAAACCCCCAACAACTTCAAGAGAGAAAGACTGGGCTTTCTACTCCCATAAACAGTTACTGTCTTGAAAACCCACAGGGGTCACTATGAGTCAGCACTGACTCCATGCCACTGAATTTGAAGGCTGTTTTTTTTGTTTGTTTGTTGAATTCATGATTAGGTTTGAAAGGAATGCTTTCCTACAATGGAAAGGGCTGTTACAGCCTGAGTCCCTTTTAGAATCTAAATCTCAGCAGACCACATCCCACACGATGTTGCATTTCCAGTATTTTATTAACTGTTACTTTCGCCACCTCTATAAAGAACTTGCCGTGTTTGCTTTTGTGCTTGAATTCGTTTGTTTGGCATCAAATGTCTGATAAATATTTCATTGTCTTTGTGACATATTTGATTTACTCACTAATCTATTAGTGAATAATTAGTTCATTTTAATCTTTGGCTATTTTGGCTAGTGCTGCAATAGAAGATAATTGTTCATATTCATTCACTGGGAGTCCTTTTCATTGTTTCTTTAATTCCATTCACTCATCCAATCATATCTAACTATTGAGGTGATCTATATATTTCCTTCCAAATCTGAGATTCTCTGCTCATGTAATCTGATGACATCACATGTATGCACCAACACTAGGTTCACTTTGTATTTGTTTGTTTTCTTTCTTGTGATATGTGTAATCCTCTTTCCAAACAGTCTTAAACTAAGAAACCAAAGGATTTAATTTCTTTATGCCTATCACTGCAACTTCTAACTCTCCACTGTGAAAGCAAGACCACTCCTTTCACTACATAGTTATTTGTTAGTGAAGTAAATATGTACATAACTATAAACATAAATATATACATATGCCTCATTAATATTTTGTCCTGGATTTAGTTACTTATACCAAGCAGTCTCCTTCTCAACTACAGAATGAGGTATCATGGAAGGGTGTTGACACATCCAATTTACTACATGTTTCATAGTTTTATTATGGCCTTTTATCTTTATTTAGAATTTTGTTTTGTTTTTATTTTTCCCATCAAATTATAAAATCATTGTTCTTAAATACCAGGGATGGTATGTAAACATAGTCCTTGATCATCACCATACTTCTGACCCCCTGTCTAACATAATTTCTAATCCTAGGTTCGGTGGGCAAGGAGCATTGCACTTCTTATTGTGCATTAATTTCTCTCCTGGTCCGCCTATTTATTGACTACTCAAATGTATCCCTATTTTCAGGTCATATTGGAGAAGAAAATAGTCTTAAGAGCCTGCCTAATTACCACTAACCCTATTGAGTAGAGTCATAGATGACAGAACAGGTTATAGCCTAGTAACATTTGAATCAGAAAAGCATCTGGCCTTGATTTAATTAGTGGCCGATTTTGCCTGAAGGACATTTCCGTATGCACACCACAGGCACTGAGCTGTGGCTAGGGAAGGTTCTGAAGGAAACAACGATTGGCTTTGGTTTGGCCAACCATATAGGCTAGTGCACCCCAGATACCCTTTCTTTGCAGAAGTTGGAGCTGTCTGGCTCACCAGTTCATTTTCAAGAATGGGAAGTACTCTTTCCTTCACCTCATTGACTATCATCTTGCTGCACACACAATATCGGGGCGAAAACAAACACGGCCATCATCTTCTAACAGGGAAGCCATTCAAAGCTGTCTCCAGTCTCTTTAACCAAAGAGACTATTCCAGGGCTCCTTTAAACACTGTTTGTCTTGGAGTCCTCAGTCCCCATATGTTGTGTATTTCTCCTCTCATTTCATCATAATCCCACCCAGATGTTACCTGATCATCTATAAATCATGAACTACATAGTAAATTTAGGTACCGATACAAACATTTGTGTAATAAAGAAGAAAGCATAAAGGCATAGAAAACAGCAACAGCCAAAAATGAACAAAGATGAAAACAACAGCCATCGTTTCTTCTGCAGATCACACCCTTCCTTCCCCCACTTTACATTCATCACAGCCCAATGTTGTGAGACTAAATCCATGGTTGTCAAGTATCCAAGGCCTAGATTGTTCTACAAATACAGTGTGAGGGGAGAGTGTTGTTAAATTTTGCTGTTGCTTGTGGTTATGAAACATTGACAAAGTTTCCCAAAGGTTCCAAAATGTATTGCTGAGCTTTCTAGATAATGTGGCACTTTTTTCATCTGCTTTTATGAAATGCATCACAATGACAGCTTATTATAAAACAAAATACTAGGTTTTTTCCTTGGATTGAATTATACTTCTTTTGATGCTGCTCATTATCAATCAACCAACGTATTGCCCTTTTCTTAATTCTCAGTCGTGGCTACCTGATGTCTTTATAAGCAGAATGGCACTTCCTTATACTTTCAATGGCTGTGATCTTTCAGAAGCAGATCTTAAGAGTTTCTTCCAATATGTCTCCAGGTGAATTCAAGCCACCACATTGTGGTTAGTAGCTGAGCACTTAAGCTTTTGCATCACCTGGGGACATTGATGCTTTTGAATTTTGGTGGTGATGAAGAATGCTCAAAGGACCATAAGCTTACTGAAGAACTACAGCAACAACAAAAAAATGTCTTGCAGGAAGTACAACTAGAATTCTTCTTAGAAGAAAAAATGGTTTGACTTTTTCTCTGGCCCTTTGGACATCTTATCAGGAGGGACCTGTCCCTGGAAAAGGGATATCATGCTTGGTAGACCATCAGTTAAAAAGAGGAAGACACTCACTACGCTGCAGTGATATAGCTGTGGCAACAATGGGGTCAAATATAACAACAATTGTGAGAATGTCATAGGGTTAGCTGGTGGTTCATTCTGTCTGACCAAGGTTTGCTATGAGTTGGATCCAGCTCAAGGGCATGAAGCAAGCAGTACTTGCCTATTATTATCAAGCAGAAAACAACACTTTTGAGCATGTGCCATGACAAATGAGAAACTCCAGTCAACTTCTCCACGCCACGGTTTCAGAATTCCAGGGTTGACACAGGAAAAGGAATAACAAAAGACATAAAATGTCTTAACAAAAATTACATCTTAGACAAAATAAATACATCTTCTCAGTTGGCTATTAACCAATAACTTTTGTTTTGAATCCTTTTGTATTTTATTTTACAGTTTACAATGACAGGGTCTGAGTATGAGAAGTGACAATACCAGTGAATTCTTCAGGGACATCCGCCTTACTTCTTACACAAACTCTTGTAAGGACCAATCCCAATACTCATTCTCCATTTCACTTTCTCCCAGCTATGTGTCTCTAAGAAGGGATAACGCTATATGATTTCTGAAGACAAATGGGTGCATAAGCAAATGTGGTGAAGAAAGCTGATGGTGCCCAGCTATCTAAAGGTATAGAGTCTGGGGTCTTAAAGGTTTGAAGGTAAACAAGCGGCCCTCTAGCTCAGAAGCAACAAATCCCACATGGAAGAAGCACACCAGCCTGTGTGATCACAAGGTGTTGAAGGGATCAGGTATCAGGCATCATTAGAACAATAAATCTTACCATAGTGAATGATGGGGGGAGTGCGGAGTGGAGACCCAAAGCCCATTTGTAGGCCACTGGAAATCCCCTTGCTGAGGGATCTCGGGAAGGAGACAAGTCAGTGAGGGTGCGGAGTAGCAACGATGAAAAATACAACTTTCCTTTAGTTCCTAAATGCTTCTCCACACTACCCCACACACTCCCACTATCATGATCCAAATTCTACCTTGCAAGTCTGACTAGACCAGAGGATGTACACTGGTACAGATAGGAACTGGAAACACAGGGAATCCAGAGTGGGTGATCCCTTCAGGACCAGTGGTGTGAGTGGTGATATTGGGAGCGTAGAGGGAGAGTGTGTTGGAAAGGGGGAACCAATTACAAGGATCTACATGTGACCTTCTCTCTGGTGTATGGACAACAGAAAAGTGGGTGGAGGGAGACGTCGGACCGGGCAAGATATGAAAAAGTAATAATTTATTAATTATCAAGGGCTCATGAGGGAGGGGGGAGGGTAATGAGGACCTGATGCCAGGGGCTTAAGTGGAGAGCAAATGTTTTGAGAATGATGAGGGCAATGAATGTACAGATGTGCTTTACACAATTGATATATGTATGGATTGTGATAAGAGTTGTATGAGTCCCTAATAAAACGATTTAAAAAAAAGAAGGGATAACTCTACACCAAATTCTTAAGACTGGTGTGAGATGATGGCCTAATAGCTAGCTCTGTTAAGAAGCTTCTGAGGGGTGGGGAAAAAAAAAGAAAACTGAAACACAATTTTACTGTAAAAAAAAGAGGCTCAAGAAACAGATGATCCACTTTTCCTTGTTGGATGGTAGTTTGTTGCCATGGGGTGGGATGTCTTTAACTTCAGCAGTTATTGTGCAAAGCAAATGGAAGTCGCTGGGTTGACTTAGGGGAAATTAAGGAGGGGTAACTCTATGTGAGGGAGGTGCAGCCTCACTGAGGGTGTGGCCAAAGCATAAGTGACAGAGGAAGAAATGGGCAATATTTCCTGTGGAGATGGGGCATGACAAGAGAAGATCATTTTAAAACTGAATTCATAGATCAATATAGTCTTATAAAAGATACATGTGGCTGCAAAATAATGCCTTGAAAATAAATAGAGTATGCATTGCTAAGTCTAAAAATACCATGCCAAAAGAGAGGGAAATTTCCAAATAAGAGAATCAGGTCAGAAAATAAAGATAGAAAGGTTGATCAAGGTCAAATGTTTGGTGCCATTTTGTAGTTTGCTTGAGGAATGTGGAATTCAAATGTGAGGCAGAAGGAGCAGCTAAATATGCTTAAAAGTGGATATTCACATTAATTTTTTAGAAACATGCTTTGAGAGAATGGAGAGAAAAGTGTAGACTAAGGAAAAAGGAAATACCTTCAGGAAGCACTTAAAATAGTATAATAAATGAATAAAATTAGGACCCTAATAAAAGGCACGGGATCCACTTAATTTATTGACCCTTTCCTATCAGGGAATTTCATATCCCAAAGCTGACTCGACACTGTGTGGATTTGAAACCAAGCTTTATTTTTCCAATTTCTATGGCAAAGCACTTCATAAAGTTTTCACAAATAGTTTATGTCCTCAACCTAGGACTACTAAACACTAAATTTTTTATGTTCTTTCCCTCATTCTTAAAAACAGTGTCAATTGTCTTCATGCTGTTTTTCTTCCTTCCTAAATTACACTGAAAACTTCTGCCACAGGTATAAAATCATCATTTCAAAAAAGAAAAAAAATCAGTAGGCCCATCTGTTGCAGAAGTACTATCTTCCCTGAAGACAGCTAACATATTTTCCTCCCTCTCTGGCAGTCAATGTTGCTTCTAAATTCTCCAACAGAATCTCTGAGAACATCTCACATTCCTTCCCAATCATTTTTCTCGTCACAGTCTCAAGACATGGAGGGAATGTACACTGGGTTGATGGACAGGACCACTCACCGCATCAATACTTCTTGGCCTTTGGATATAACTTAGTCTTTTAAAGTCTCGCTATATTTGTCTTTTATTTCCTGGACATAGCATGGAATTGGCTTTATATAGAGGCTAAACCAGCACGTATAGATGAGGAGTGCCATGTTAGGCTCAGAAAGGAGCAGTTCTGATCCTTTATCTGGCCTTCCAAGAGCATGAAAGAGGAGTTCATGCAGCCCAACGGAAGTACTCATCTGAAACTCACATTCCCTTTTTAGACAAGGCTTTTGGAGTAGTGTGTTACTCCTTGGGCTGCTAACTGCAAGTTCAGCTGTGAGAACTCACCAGCTGCTCCATGGGAGAAAGAGGAGACTTTTTGGTCCCATCAAGATGAATAGCCTCAGAAACCCCCAGGGGGAGTTTGAGTCTTTGGGAATAAAGCCTTCTGGGTGGACCTTTATTTGCTGATGTGGCACAAAGTGAGAATACACAGCTGTAAGCATCAATTAATAATCGGAACTTACAATGTACAAAGCATGAATGTAGGAAAATTGGAAGTTGTCAAAAGTGAAATGGAACACATAAAAATCAACATTCTAGGCATTCATGAGCTGAAATGGACTGATATTGGCCATTTTGAACTAGAAAATCATATGGTTAGCTATGCTGAGAATGAAACTATCAAAGGGAATGACAGAGCACTCATTGTCAAAATGGACATTTCAAGATCGATCTTGAAGTACAATACTGCCTATCTTGAAGTATAATACTGTCTGCAATAGGATTCTATCTATCAGCAGTCAAGGAAATCCAATCAAGACAACTATTATTCAAATGTATGCACCAACCACCAAAGCTAGTGATGAAGAGATTGAAGAGTACTACCAACATATTCAGTCAGAAATCAATCAAACATGAAATCAAAATGCATTGAAAATTATTGGCAATTGGAATGTAAAAATTGGAAACAAAGAGGAAGAAATAGTAGTTGTAAAATATGGCCTTCGTGATAGATAGAAAGCCTGAGATCATGATAGAATTTTGCAAGACTACCTACTAATTCATTGTAAATATAATTTTTAACCACACAGACAATACACATGGACTTCATATGGAATGCACAGAAGTCACATTGACTACATCTGTGGGAAGAGACGATGGAGAAGCTCAATATCATCTGCTAAAGCCAGGTCAGAGGCTGACTTTGGGGACAAAAAATCAATTGCTTATATGTAAGTTCAGGTTGAAGTTGAAGAAAATGGAAGCAAGTCATGAGAACCAAAATGCATCCTTAAGTCTATCCCACCTCAAGTCTAACCCACCTGAATTTCCTCAAGTCTAACTCACCTGAATTTCCTCAAGTCTATCCCACCTGAATTGCCTTGATTCGAACCCACCTGAATTTCCTTAAGTCTATCCCACCTGAATTTCAAGAACCTTTCAATAACCAATCGGACTCATTGAACACTAACAACAGAACTGATGGGCTGTGGGATGACATCAAGAACATTGTACCTGAAGAAAGCAAAAGGTCATACAAAAGACAGGAACTACAGAAAAGATGAAGGTGCATGTCAGCAGAGACAGAAGCTTGATCTTCATCATCCATGCATCCATTCTCATTCACTCACTTGTCATCTATTCTCTTCTGACTCAGAGAAACCGGTAGGAAAGTAGACCATCTCCTTTTGATTTCTTTCTTT
>NW_022111300.1:26854573-26856555 GCF_000313985.2 Echinops telfairi | reverse complement strand
TGGTGGGCTTGAACTGTTGACCTGTGGCTAGCAACTCCATGCTTTACCCACTGTGCCACCAAGTATCCTTTATCATGAGATTCCAAAGCCTGGAGTTCAGTTATATGTGATCATTGCATTCTATTTGCATTTTGTACATGACTTTTGTGGACTTGATTCAGGGTTATTGCTTTTCTCAGATGCACAGTGAGTTACATTGGAGGGGTCAAATGATATGTGTTCACGGACATTTCTGGTGCTAGCAGAATCCAGGATCATAGTCAAAAGTAACTCTCAGCCTACCATTTCCTCTTATCTAGAACGCAAATCATCTTTGCTCCCATATCTTATTCCTTGGGTGCTGTCTAGTTACTTTGACCTTTTTTTTTTTTCATAAGAGTGAATGAGAAAAAGGTCTTTAAGCAGAATTTTTTTATACATTAACAAGTCTGTAATTTTCTTTTGTGCCTTATCTTACTTTGCTTTCATTATTATAGCTTTATGAATATGAATGTGTCTTTGTATATACATATATGTGTGTGTGTATATATATCTATATGTAGTTATATATATGAGAGATTTCTTTGAATTTTTCATCACAGTAGAGGAGTATGTAAGGGGAACACTGTATAAACAAATAGGTTATGGTTTCTGTACCTGTGGTGTTAGAATCCAAGAAAAAGGCATACAGGCCCAAACCTACCATTTCCCAGGTGTTGGTGAAATGAAATAGAATTGAAATAGTTCTTTAAAACCAAGTCTGTGGAAAAAAACCCCAAAAAAAACAAGTCTGTGATTCTCCTTAGCTGACAAGTAGTAGATGGTTAGACTGTGGATGATGGACATTTCTAGTGCTCACGTGTATTCGGGTGGTTAAATGATTCTTTGAGATAGTTTAATGATTAGATGTTTACTGAGATTGTGTTCTGTTTAATTCAAAATTATTCTACAACAATATAAAGTTCAAACTAATTTTTAAACTGTATAGGATGGCTAAATGTTGGTGTTTGTTTGTTTGTTTGTTTTTTTGTTTGTTTTGGTGCCAATGCTTCAGTTTCGACTCTTAGGGACCTTATAAACAACAGGCCCAAACACTTTCTCATCCTGAGCCAGCCTCACAACTGTTCCCATGTTTGAACCCAATGTTGTAGCTGTTGTGTCTCTTCATCCCACTGTCTATTTATTTAGCCAAGTTGGTTGTCCTTCTCCAGGAACTATTTCCTCCTGATGACATATCCAATGCCTGTGAGAGGAAGTCACATCATCCTGACTTTTAGGAAGCACTCTGGTGGTACCTGAATTTTTTTTCAGCACAGATTTATCATTCTGGCAGTGCAAGCTATATTTAAGCTGCTTAAGCAACAACATAATTCAGTGGCATGGGCCTTTTCTTCTGTCTTCTTTACTCATGATCTCAGTGCCTCGCAAGTTTGAGGCAATGGAAATACAATGGCTTGGGTCAGGTGCATCTTAGTCTTGAGAGTAGTATCTACTTAACACGTGAAAACTGGCTGCCTACTGGCCCAATCCAACCAATCATGGATTTGCTTACTGCTGCTCCCATGAGTGTTGATTGTATATCTGAGCAAAATGACATTTTTAACAACATAAATCTTTTCTGTACTTATCAGTGCTGCTTATTTGTCTAGTTTTGAGTTTTGTTTTCTTTTACTTTTTAATGTGGGGGTATAATCTATGAGGAATTCTGTAGTCTTTGATGTTTATGGTGTTTATGATTTGTGTTAGTCTGGGTACTTTAGAGAAACAAATCCACAGAAACTCAAGTATAAGAGAGAGTTTCAAATAAAGGTTAAGTGCACATGAAGAAAGCATCCCAACAAGTGCTGCCAAAGCCCACAAGTCCAACATTAACCTATATGTCTGACACAAATCCAAAAAGTCCTTCTCCATCTCACAAAACACAGGCAATGACGCCAACTGCACGAGGAAAGCCGAGTCAGTGAGTGTGTAAGTATCTCAGCACTGGCAGGGGTCTCCACACG
>NW_022111300.1:26851162-26853515 GCF_000313985.2 Echinops telfairi | reverse complement strand
GGGAAGCATGTCCCAATGGGGTCTTCAGATGTACACGCAGGGGCACAAGTATGGTGACCTGATCCACCAGCCTCTAGCTCAAGGGATGTACATGTACCAGCAGTGGCGAAACAGGTCTCAATGGAACCTCAGTGACACATGCCAAGGCCACAGGAGCCATGGGTTGGCTTGGCCCACAGTAGCACAGCACACGGTTGAGGCAAATGACTAGCTCAGGCAGCAGAACACTGATCTAATCACGAGGAAGAAAGAGAGAAGGGGTGGGGCTTAGAAAACTATTTATCTCATCACCCTCCATTTAAGCTGTGATTTAATTAAACTTGGCCTACGTGTTCCTATTGGCCCAGTTGGCGCAATAAACCTAACTATCATACTCTCTTTGTCTCTGTGATTCACCTTCCTGCTGGCTAGCTACTTGAAGATCTTCTGGGGACTTGGCAGAGCCCTGCAACTACATCCACTACCATTTGATTTATGTGACTTTGCACCCACTAGCCTGAGATCTTCCTGCATTCTGCACCAGTGCATGTGGCTGTGTGAGTCTGAAGAGGGACTTATGGACTACCATCAGACTTATGGACTGACTTGGAATGTTTTCTTGATATATAAAGCTTCTTGATATAAAGCACTCTCTTATACATATATGAGTGTCATTGGATTTCTTTCTCTAGTCAACTCAGACTAACATATCCATATATCATATAATTCAATAGGTCATCTTGATGTATGGTCAAATTCCACATAAGCATAACTTAGTGCCCTGAAATTCTTCTCAATGCTATCCAAAATTTATTATAATCCATATAGTTGAATATTTTTTTCACTGTCAATAAAGCACAGGTCAGCATCTTTCTGATATGTTCTAATTTCAGCTAAAATCTATCAGGATTTGTATTCCTGGTTCCATGGATTGCATTTCCGGGGTCTGATTCCTTCTAATAACTTGTCCAAAACACATGAAGTTCTGTCATCATACTTCTACTGAAAATTCTATCCATACTTCTTCCACATCAGTTTTGTTTGTTATTATAGTAATCCAGGGTACTTTTAGCATTCTTCAATAAGACCATGGTCCAAATGTATCAATTTTCCTCTGGTTTTTCTTATTCATTATCCTTTTACATACATATGTGAAGATTGAAAACACCATGGCTGGGGTCAGGTGAACCTTAATCCTCAAAGTAGCACCCTTGATTTTTCAACACTTTAGAAAGGTATTGTGCAGCAGATTTGTCCATTGTAATATTTTGTTTGATTTGTTGACTATCATTTTCATGACTATTGATGGTGGATCCAAGTAGAAGAAAACCTTTGGCAACTTCAATCATTCCTCTGTCCTTCATAATATTGTCTACTGGTCAAGTTGTGAACATTTTTGTTTTCCTTACACTGAGTGGTAATGCATGTAGAAGGCTACTTATTGTCTTGGTCTTACTAAGCCCTCTTCACTCTCAGCAAGAAATATTGTGACATCTGCATATCACAGTCTGTTAATCTGATGCCTCACTTTCCTTTGTACAGTCCAACTTCATTGTATTTTTGAATATTATTTGAATACAAGCATACATATTGAATAAGCACTATGAAAGAATATAAACCTGACACCCATCTCTTCTGATGTTAAATCATGCAGCAATCCCTTGTTCTGCTTGAAATACTGTTTGCTGTTCTATGTACAGAGCCTGCATCAGGACAATTCCAGTATACTGGAATTCTAATATTTTCAATGTAATCCATACAGTTGAAAGCCTTACTGTAGTCAAGAAAATGCAAATAAGCACCTTTCTTGTATTCCATCCAAGATTAATCTGATGTTAATAATTACAGGCTTTGTTCCATGTTCTCTTCTGAGTCCAACTTAAATGTCTGGCACCTTCTTGTTCATGTACTGCTGCATTATTCTCAGAAAAATATTATTTGCATGAAATGCTGATATATTGTTTGATAATTTCCATTGTGTCACTTGTTTTTGAATGAGCACAAATATCTGAGAGTCTATAGTATTGATTAGAGTCATTTGTCCAGGTAACTGTCTTTCAATTTTGGGGTCATAGTATAGTGAGTACTCAGGAGTATATCGACTTTTATTCCTATGTAATAATTTAGTTTTGAGAGAACGTGGCTGTCTTTTCTTTCCACAGGATGCCACACTGGTCCATTAAATTGATGACATTATGCTGCTTGGACCAAGGAAGGTGAAAATATCAACGACTCAAGGCTTATGGGTAAGACACCAACATGCTAGAGAATGGAAAAGTAATCATCCCTCTCCCCAAATCCAGGTATCTTATAACTCAATGAAAGGTCTAGGGACCCAGTAGTATAGGGCGTGCCATGATAATGCTTTTTAAAA
>NW_022111300.1:26812378-26851039 GCF_000313985.2 Echinops telfairi | reverse complement strand
TTTGCTTTCCTATTGGGTTCCCAGAATCAGCTCATTTTCCTTTTTTCCCCTCCCCTCCCTCCCTACTCCCCCCTCCCCCATGCACCCTTGATAATTTATAAATTATTATTATATCTTATATTACACTGCCCAGCGTCTCCCTGACAGTTCTTTGAAGTGCATTATAAACTGTTGCATGGGTCCCTCATAGAACTAAACAGGAGGTTTGGGGTTGTGGAGGGAACAGGTACTTCATTTGAGTGCAGTACTTTGGCCTATTTTCAAGTGATTCAAAATGCTGTTTATTATTTTGCATAGGGCCAGAACACGTGAAATCTCTACAATAGGGTCACAGTACAGGGCAAGCAGTTGTCTTTCTGGGCCTGCATGGTCTGGTTGATCTGAAAGTGCTTGGAGATGGAAATAGTGCTTAGAGTCTTCAGCAGGTCCATGTTGATAAGTCACACATAGACCCTTTTCTGAAAAAAAAAAAAAGGTCTGCCATCCTCTGCAGGCAACTACCCTCCTTTTGAAAAAGAGTTTTTAATTTATGTTATTATTGTTGTTAGGAAACTTGGAGTTGATTCTGACTCATATCAACCTTACATACAACAGAAGGACAAAATACTTGGTCTTGCACATTCTCACTGTGGTTGCTCTTTTTGAGTCAATTGCTACAGCCACGGTATTAATTCACTCTACAGAGCCTTCCTATTTTTTCTCCGACCCTCTCCTTGACCAAACACGAGATCCTTTTCCTCAGAGTTGTCTCTAGAGAATATCCAAGATACGTGAGCCAAACTTGCTTCTTTGCTGCTTCTTTGCTTCTAAGCCTTATACTGATTGATTATTCTTCTCAGACAGTCCATGGTGTATATTCAACATTCTTCACCAATACCATAATTCTAAGCCATCTGTTCTTCTAAAGTCTTATAAATTTGCTTTATTAATTGTTTATATATATATCAATTATTTTGTTTCTTTCTCTCCCTTATTCCATTGTTGATATAAGTTAACATGTAAATGGGTCTAGTGTACTTGTTATTTTTATTGTTATATATACTCGACTCTGTTTGTTTTCATTTTTAGATTATGTATGGTGTAAGGAGCTGTGTACAGATGTCTAGTTGACAAGGTATAGACTGTTTTTAATGTTATGTGCCAACTTGGCTAGGTAATGAGTTTCAATATTATGTAATAAACTTTCATTTTGTGATCTGATGTCAGGAGGTTTCTTTGGGAGTGTGACTTGCATTTAATATATGTGGATATTCTGCAAACAAAGTGCATGCTTTCTCTCCCTCTTTCTCTCTATACACCTGTGTGTGTGGGTGGGAGCAGGGGGTGCAGTGTATCTCTACCTCTATCCCTGACATTCAATTATGGGGATGTGAGCCAGCAACTTGCTGACTGATATGCAGATTTTGATATTTTCCAACTCTGATATTCCTTGTTCTTGCTACCTGCTATCTAACTTAATGATTTGTGGTTCATTAGCCACTACAACTATGCAAGTCAAGAGAAGCCTGCAGCCTGGCATCTAACATGGGGACTTGATACTTGTCAGCTTCCACAGCTCTGCAAGCCCTTTCCTTAAGGTAATCTTATCTATCTATCTATCTATCTATCTATCTATCTATCTATCTATCATCTATCTATCTATCTTCCATCAATTGATGTTGACTTATAGCAAATCTTTAAGACAGGGTTGAACTGCCCCTGTGAGTTTCCTACACTTTACCAGAGTAAAACTATCATCTTAATCCCATGGACGGGCTAGTGACTTTGAACTGCAGACTTTGTGTATTGCAGCCCAGCTTGTAAACACTACACCACTAGGGTACACACACACACACATTCAGACATGCATATCTATAAATGGAAGAAGATGTAAATCTACACAATATGACTAATAAGTAACATCATTATAAACAGAGAGATATTGGAGTTTTCAAGGATTGCATCTTGCTTGGATACACAATCAATGCTTATTAAAGCAGCAGCCAAGAGTTCAGATGATGCATTACATTGGATGAATCTGCTGCACAGGGCCTCTTTAAAGTAATGAAAGGCAAGGATGTTACTTTGTGGACTAAGGTGTACCTGACCCAAACCATGATATTTTCAAACTCCTTATATGCATGTGAGAGTTATAGATTGAGTAAGAAAGAAAGAATCAATGCATGTGAATGATGGTGTTGGTAAAGAATTCTGAAGGTATCATGAACTCTCAAAAGGACAAATAAATATGCCTTGGCTAAAGAACAGCCAGAAGGCTCCTTAGAGCCAAGGATGGTGAGACTTCATCTCAGGTACTTTGGACATGTTACCAGAAGAGACCAGTCCCAGGAAAGAATGTCGTATTTGGTACAGTAGAGGAGCACTGATGAAGGGGGAGGCCCTTGTCAAGCTGGATTGGCATAGTGGCCACAACAATGAGCTCAAATGGAGCAGCACTTGTGAGGATGGCCAGCACTGGGACTGGTTTCGTCCTCTGACACAGGGGCGCTATGAGCCAAAACTGACACGAACGACGGTACCTACCGAGAACAAGCGTAATATTGACTTTGCTCTTTTAGAGAAACAAGCCTAAAATAATGTCTTTATTCAAATAGAAAAATAATACTTATGTGAGTGTGATTCAACAACCATTAAGTTTGTTTTCCATATCATTTAGGCCAAATAACTTCTTTGAAGCCAGATACTTAATTTCTATGATAATATTTCATGGATCAAACCTTCTTTTAATTCTAAGACATATAAACAGAAAGTATGGAGAAGTTTGGTTTGACGTAGTTTATCACTAACTGCACCACTAAATGCTTTCTCCCCTAGCACTTTGTAGTCCGTCCCCCAGATTATACATTCTGAAGCAAAATGATCTCATTCCTACGTGTATTTCTTAAATAAATAATTTTCTCCAACTATGGAATACCATTCAATATGTTCCTCCTCAATTGAAATCTGTAATAGCTGAACAGGTGGTAGAGAGAGAAAGAAAGAAAAAACGTAGTTAGGGTTTTGCTTGTCTCCATTGAAATCCTAAAAGTCTGGGATGCTATAAAGACCCTGAAAAGACAAATGAGGTCAACACAGGATCTGAAAATCGCCGGAAGTCAAGAAGTCCCATAATAGGAAGCTGTAAACTGCTACCAAACAGTTGAGCAGAGAGATCCAGCAGAGAGAGGTGCAGGGATGCTGCTGATTGCCTTGCTCTCAGATAAATCATTCTGTTTGGGGCTCTGTTGGTATTGCAGCCTCTTGTGTATGTGCTATGCTGGGCACCTCTGGTCACATCTGATTAGAAAGGTGCAGTTGTCAGTGCTTTTCTACTGTTTGCAATTGTGCAGTGATAAAATATCAAAGTCAATATTTTTGCCAATCTTCCATGCCCTTTGCAATCTAGCATCCCTCCAGGGGCTCGAAATCTGCTGGTCCTGGAGCCGATCCACGTGTGCCTGCCAACAAAACCTCTCAGAGGAGAGCCCGAGTGTTTGATTCCACATTGGGCAGACAAACATGTTCCCCTGTGTTTTCCCCAGTGAGTGGAGGAAACTCCAAAGGCAGATGCAGTGATGGAGCAAAAGGTTTTGTTGTGATTTAATTTCCTTTTTTGATTTTTTCTCTGCTTTTATTTTTCTTTATGAGAAAAATGTCTATAAAAGGAACATGGGTTGAAGAAAAAAGATACTGGTAGAATTTAAATGTTCTGCTTAGGACAGTGCTGAAGAGAAAATGCTGCAAAATTCCCATGCCTAAAACTGGACCCTGTTGATCACACTTTCAGTAGAATTTTGTTCCTTTGATATGTAACTAAGTATTTATATGACAACCTGGCTGTCCTAGCAGTAATCTTCCATCCAACGCATTAGCAAAAAAATCTTAATTCTTTTTCATCAGTTTTATTTATCTGTTTTGTAAAAATCTTTGCTATCTAAAGTTCCACTTTTGTCTAGTACACTTGAAACACATTTATAAAAATTAGGTGGTTCTGATCATGTTCTGCCATGAAACTTCATACAAAATGCAGCAATAGGCTAGACTGCAGTCTAGAGAGCTGTCTGAGTGGTCGAGGCAGATTTTTAGACCAGAGTTGGCAAATGTGAGTATACTGCCTGTTGATCATTGAGGACAAGGGTGTAGAGTAAGTGGAATTTTCCTATTTGCAGATGGGAATGTAAAGTGACACAATTAGTTGGGAAAATTCTTTCAAGTTTCCTATAAAGTTAAAAATACAGTTATCATATAACCCAGCAACTTACTCTCAAATATCTACCCAGTAGAACTAAAGCCATGCCCATACCAGCAGCTGTACTCAAATGTTCATGGCAATTTTGTTCATAAGCAGTAAAAAAATTATCCAATCTGTGGAGGTTACATAATTTCATGCATGTCAACTTGATAAGTAAAATGTTGTATGAAAGGGTAGAGTTTAACCCGTCTATCAGGTCACAACCTGATGATGCCACTGTGTGGGCATGGCCTTCTCCTGAGGATTCTGGGAACTCCTGTCTTCCTCCCTGGAGGCCAGACACACACTCTCAATGGTTCACATTCTGTTGACAAACTATGTGAAGCTATGCTGATGGCAGCCAGAATCATGGAGCTGGAGGAGCCACATGGAGAGCTGTGCCAATGCTGAGATACTTCCACATGACTCTTTACCCACTGGTCTATGATCTTCCTGCCTTTGGGGCATCATTTCAAGTGTTGCATGAATCTGTAGAATAATTTATGGACAACTATTGGACATATGTGCTAATATCGAACTTATGGACTTGATCTGAACTGGGTCAGGATATTTTTGTAATGTACAATTATTCTGGTATAAAACTCTCTTACTGAGGACAAGGGAAGGTGAATAAGAAAGATGACACATAGAATATTACTTTATGAAATTTCTAGTTGGAAATAAAATGTTAGTAAATGGGAAAATGACAGATTTTCAGTGAACATTTTAATCTTTGAAATAGTATGGTATCCCCTCTCAGGGGGATGAACAATGGAAAAGTAGGTGAGGGGTGACAGAGGACGATGTAAGATATAAAATTAATAATAATCTATAACTTATCAAGGGTTCATGAGGGAGAGTGGGCGTGGGAGGGAGGGGGAAGAAATGGTGAGCTGATATCAGGGGTTCAAGTGGGAAAAGAATGCTTTGAAAGTGATGATGGCAGTATGTGTGCAAATGGCTTGACACACTGGATGAATGTATAGATTGTGATAAGATATGTAAGAGCCCACAATAAAAGTATTTTTTTTTAAAAAAACCCTCTATCTTACATACATAGGAGTGTGTCTGGATTTGTTTCTCTAGTCAGCCGAGACTAACACATTATGGTACCAGGAGAGGGGTACTAGGCAAACAAATCATAAAGATGGAGAGTGGATATTTGACCTCTGCCTCATGGTAGTTTTCCTTCTTTGGCTAGCCAGAGGTCAGATATGGCCCTGCAGTTTCCTGGGTTGTTTTCTGGGGAAAAAAATATGAGAAGTTAAAGTTTTGATCATTTTGTTTGGTTGTTGTCATTGATTCTTCCTGTTTGAAATGGCAAAAATGAATGTGATGAATGTATATTTTGAGCTCAGGGGGCAAAATCACCCCTTGAATTTCTCAGAGACATGCTGCTTAGTGAAAACAGCTAACAGAAAGTCAACATAGCTGACAGAAGGCCCTGGCCTGATACAGTCAGGGGCATAAGTCCATACTTTGTATCAATGGAATAGTATAGATAAGGATTAAGATAAAATAGATAAGGATTGAGTTAGACTGTTTCAAGAATTTAGGATCTGGATCTACTAGGTTTATACTTTTTTCTGACTATTGTTATTGATACCATGATTAATAGAAATGATGATTGGGAAGTAAAATAGAGAGTTTGTAAGCCTACTTGCCTTCAGCCATCAATATGAATCATTAAATGGGTTAGAAAACACATGGAAAGAAGGCTCTGAAAAGATAATCCCTACTCAGTGCTTTAGAATACTCAGGACTTGCCCAGGGCCCTATTGACAGGCTGAAGAAAAAAGCATACTTTGGCTTTTGGAATTTTGAGCTAGTGTTTTTTGCCCTGAAGCTGGAAAAATCTGGAAACATGAAGGCACTCTTCTCTCTAGGAATGAAAGTTAATGGGATCCAATCAGCAGCCTGAAATGCTCACTAGGTGACTACCTGGATCCATTTGTTGAGTGTAAGTGGGAGAAATGCAGCAATAAAGCTATGGGTTTAGCCTAGCCAATGAGATCCGTGGACCTAGAGGAGAAGACAGGAGTGGGATGACTGGTCTGAAGCCCATGACCTAGCACAAGGGGGCTACGGTTGTTGAGCATTTGTGACGAGGCCCATGCTCAGTTGACCAGTGGGCACCCTGGTGAGGGTAAGCAAGGCAGCTGTACACATTAAATTGACCTGGATCCAACCACAGGAAGATATGATTTTTGATTCGGTGAATTATTAGTGCTTATTGCTGCCAACTTTAGGATGGCCTGTCTTGAGTGGACTTTTCTAATGGATGCAGACTAACAAGGTTATAACTGGAATGAAGATTCTTCACATCAAAGAACATGATTGTCTCCTCAAAGCACTGGGTTGATGTAAGTGGGCAGCACAGAAATTGGATACCCAAAATGGGGCAGATAAAGGCATGAAGTGGCTGGTTTACAAACTTTAATAGGTGGGGGAATATGCTCAGGATTATAAGACCAGGGTGTAAGTGTTCATTTAACAACAATTGTTAGGCATAGAATATTCTTATTTTGTTCAATTATAGAATATTATGTTTAAATGAGACTGACACACATTGAATTGTATGCATTTTAGTTTTATCCTGTTAGGTACAGATATTATTTTATTACTGTTTTGTTTTAAAATGATATATGACTAAAGAGCTGTGTAAAAGTGTCAAGCTGTCAAGGGGTGGTCTGTGGCAGTTATATAATCTGTCAACTAGAGTGAAGGGTTGGAGTCTAGACTATCAATCAGGTTACAACCTGATGATGCCTCTGTGTGGGCATGATCTTCTCCTAAGGATTCTGGGAACTCTTGTCTTCCTCCCTGGGGACTGCACACACACTCTCTATGCTTCATATTCTATTGACAAGCCACATGAAGCTATGCTGATGGCAGCCAGAGCCCTGGAGCTGCAGGAGCCACATGGAGAGACACACCAATGCTGAGGTGCTTCCGCACGACTCCTTACCCACTGGCCTGTGATCTTCCTGCTTTCAGCAATCATTACATGTACTGTGTGAGTCTGTAGAAAAATTTATGGACTAGTATTGGACATAGGGGCTAATATCTGACTTAAGGGCTAATATCGAACTTATGGACTTCATCTAGACTGGGTCAGGTTTTTTATAGACAATTACTCTTGGATATAATTTTTTTTCTTGCATACATATAAGTGTGTCTGGATTTGTTTCTTCAGTCAACCCAGACTAACACAGACAGAGACCTCCACAGACAGTCATGTGATGTTTCCACTGCCATTGGATCCACAAGAGTTTTCACTCACTGGCCTTGATTTTCCTGCATTTTGGGTCAATGCAAGTGGCAAGGTGAGTCTGAAGAGGTATTTATGGACTGGCAGCAGACATATGGGTTAATATAAGAATTATGGGCTTTATCTGGACTTGGCTGGGATGTTTTCTTAATATACAACTACCCTCTGACAAGAAAGCTCTTTCTTACATCTTTATAAGTGTCAATAAAACTGTTTCTCTAGTCTACTAAAACTAACCCACAATTCAAATATCCATCAAAAAGTGAATGGATGAACATAATGTTAAACAACCTCACAATAGAATTCCATTCATCAATATTAGAACCAAATCTAGATACATACAATGACCTAATTATTAACATTATGATGAATTAAAGAAGCCAGACACAAAAATATGCATAGTGTGTAATTCTATGTGTAAGAAATTCCAAAAATGCAAATTGGCAGTCAAGACTAGGCCTAGATTTGTTTGGAGTTGGTTGGTGTATAATGTCCTGAGTGAGTTGGAAGATACATATGGAAACATTTGGACTTACAGAAATCTTCCATAAAATGATTGTGGCTGTAATTTATCCTGTGTGCTTATGAAAACTCCCCCAAATATACATGGAACACATGTGCATTTTTATTGTATGTAAATTTATGTTAATTAAATTGACATCGATTTCTTGTGATTGAAAGTTGGAATTCACATTAATCACAGAGGTAGACCGCTTTAATGCTGTTTTTCCAGAAAAGGTATATATTATGGAAGTTCATTAATTTACTCAGCCATGAGGATTACTCTATAATATTGAGCTTGAGGAGAGTTTGAATGTTGTTTGTGAATATTGACAGGTGAAAGATGTTTGCAAAGGCTGAGGACTAGACTACACTACAATAAGTATCCTTGGAAGTTGGGCAGGGAAATGTGTGTGGGTGTGCCTGCAAATGCACGTATATGCCGCACTAGTATCCCTCAGTTTCGTAATTGATGGAACGGTCACCTAGCAATCTGTTGTCCTACACAATACAGCCGAAGAAACACTGTGGGGCAATTCCATTCTTGCCTATGGCGTCTCCATGAGTCGAAGTGACTAAACAGCACATCATCGCAACCTAACAGCCAGGCAATCACAGACTACAGGAGGCTAGTGATGGAGAAAGGAAATGAAAACAACTAAAATGAAGCAATACATGTATGCTCCATTTAAGTTTCAAATAACCATAGTGTTCATTATTACTTATTTTTATTATCAGTAGCTTTATAAATTTGATATTTTGTTCATCTTTGGGAGTTGGCATGCAAATGATAGCATTAACAAGTCCCTGCTTCATCTTTGTAATAGTACACTTTCTTAATGGTAAGATGTTTTTAAAATGGACAATTGCATCTGCGGCTCCTTACAACACACTCTAAATCATGGACTAACTGTATATCACCAAAGTCCAAATAAATTAATGGCAACAAAGGCTGAATTCTTTGTAACTTAGTGACTCAACATTTTGATGAAGGCAATCATTTTTTTAAATTTTATTTTTGAGGTCAAGGCCAGATACAAATGAAATGATCTCTACTTTAAACCTAAGAATTTCTTATTTAGTAAAGGTCAAAGGAAATATAGATGATAGATTACTGATAAGTATATAAATAGATAACTATAGATATTAAAAACAGAAGAATAAAACATCATTTGTGTCAATTACTAATTTATTTAATGTACATTTTTCCCCATTTAATTGGTCTGAGACTTGTACGCCTCAAGAGTCATTCTGCCGAGGACCTGCAGAGAATCACTGAATTTTAACGTTGTGGTTCTAGACATTTCTCCAAGCCAACTGATCTTAAATCTTAGTGAATTTTCGTTCTGAGAGTCAGCAGACACCACAGTTGCTTAATTTTAGGATCCCTAAGTTTTGAAACTTCCCATCATTATTGCCCCATTCTAGTACTGAAAATATTATTTAAAGTTTTGCAGGTGATATTATCAAGACTGCAACATAGTTTTGGTCATCGCATTTTGCATAAACGTGGTGTGAGAAGGCATGATGGAGTCCTTGGGAGAACAGCCAGGGAACCTTTCAGTTGAAAAATTATTGGAATTAGAGGTATGAAGAGGTCTTAGGAAAGGAGTAGCTGAGAAGTATGGCGGCTTCTGGAAGAGATAAAATAGGAATGGGAAATTAGAGGTTTTAAAAGACACATCTTTATTTACCCACACATATATGGGCAGGTGAAAAAGCATTCCTACTAGGGTTTTAGTTAAAAGTACATGGTCTGTTTCAAACAACATGTTGCAATATCTAGCTGATCAATGGATAGCTGCAGTAAACTTCTCTCAGTAATAGACTTGTCTGCATCTCTTTGGGGTGCCTTCAAAAACAAGTTTGATGAAAACCGTGACTTCAGAGGGGATCTGCCGGACCAGTTAAATTCAAGGCAGAGAAGTCAGCTCAGAGGGTTATTTTGGCTATGCTTGGAAATTCCGAAGGAGTCATTATCTCAGGACACAGAATAACCACAGGACACACACACACACACACCACAACGGAGTACATACTTATTCTTTCAGGGAAGCAAGGGCTGTTCTTTGAGAATGTCATGGAGGACCCTCACCCTTTGCCACCCTACAGCTCTGATCTTGCCCCTTTAGCCTTCTATTTTCTCCTCAAAAGTCAGAGAACATTTTAAAGGAATATAACTTGAATCCCTCATGCTCTTTTGATGTGGTCTGAATTGAAGAGCAAGAATTCTTCAGGAAAAGTTAGAGAGATGGAAACAGTACCTTCACAAGTGTATAGACCTAGATGGAGGCGATGCTGAAAAACCTTCATTTCTCACATTGATAATTTTGTTTAATAAATGTTCATATGGCTTTAGAGCAATATTTTTACTAACACTCATATTTGTACAACACGCACACATATTCATGAAAACAAAAGTAACATTCAGCCAGCAAATACTTATTGACCTGCATTATTGATTATACCATTCTTCATTATATCTTGACTGCCAACAATGAGATAAGTATTGTGAAAATTTAAACAAAACCAAGCAAAACAAAACAGAACAAAAATAACACTATAAATTTAAGGAGGTTATACCCCAATTGATGGAAATGGTACTAACCCACATAGGTTAGAAAAAAATTATTTGTAAATTTCTGAGATGCTATCTAAATAGTATGCAAATAGAGAATAAATAAGGAGATCAAAGCATTTGATGCAAAGTTTTCAAGACAAGTTAATAGCTGATATGGCTTTTGGAGAGTGGGGGAAGAGTGATGGTGTTTACTGGCAAAGGAGTTGTAAGACAAAGGGCTATCCTTCACAATATGATCTTTTTCCAGAAGGCTTACAGGTACTTAACTATCAACATGTTTAACAAACGGAGGGAACAAGTCATACACCTTCCCCAAATTGGACCAACAGGCTCATCAGTGACCCTTCCCCAAAGAAGAAGATTTGGCTGTGGAAGAAATTCTACAATTGTCTAGGCCTCCAAGAACACAGGGGGCGCTAGCTGAGCCCAGAAGACTGAGAGAAGTGTGTGTGGAAGCAAAACAGAATCACAGAAGGTGACAAATCAGAGACACAGAGAGACATGAGAGGCCCCTTGAGTCATTACGAGGAGACTTTGCTTCCTTGGAGGGTCATAGAAATTCTAGGGGTTTTTCATGTTTATAAAGAGATGATAAATCCACCTTATGAAAAGACCACGCTTGATGCAGAATATGAAGTAAATTCTAAAACCCCAAGTCGAGGGCAATGAGTCCTGGTCACCCAGTGGGGTAGACATTAGACTGGGAACTGCACGGTGCGTGATTCAAACGCACCTGTAGAAGACAGGTGGACGTGCTACATAAAGGCTGACAGTCTAGGAAACTCTAAAGGAGCAGTTCTGTTGTGCCATAATTAGTCACCATGGGTCAGAATCAACTCCGTAGCTGTAGTTTTCTTTTTATTTGTCTGCTTGTTTTAAGTATAGGAAGCTTGATCAGTTACAAGATTCTTGGAGTACTTCGTGCATATCAGAAATAAGAGTGGCTTCACTAGAGTAGGGGGTGGGGTGGAGAGTGAGTTGAAGAAAAGTGTGGAAATAAAGAGGCACGTGAGACACGACACCGTCATGTATTGTTGTCCTCTGGCCTCCAACCCTGTGAGATTCTCATATGATCATTGTGATTTCTTCCTTCTTTTTATATCAGGGTTCAGGTGTATAAGTAGTGCCCTCATTTGTTTCTTAATCTGTTGCACATGTAATTCAATGGTGTCCATGTGTATGTCAAAACCAGAGAGGGAGTGTGTGTGTGTGTGTGTGTGTGTGAGAGAGAGAGAGAGAGAGAGAGAGAGAGAGAGAGAGAAAAGAGAGAGAGAGGTGGAGATGGCTGCTCCAAATACAGGGGCATTTTCTTCAGTTTCTTGGCTATACATAGGTGCCTGTCAATCTTTATTAATAAAAATTAATTTAAATCTCCATGCTTCCCACAGGAAGGCCTTTACAAAATTCCACCAGGAAGGGCTGTGGGGGATTTTTGATAGCAAGACCATCTAGAAACAGCATGAATCGGTGGCAGGGTGTATGCAAGTTTTAAAAACAGGTATTTATCTAGAAATACAGTTATGTGTTACAGAATGCCTGTAGGGCAACATTTGGCTACATACACAGTGGGCTCCCAAAAGCTCCGGGAAATCTCTGCCATCGTCCTCGTTCCTGGGACATCCCATCCTGATTGTCGTCCCTGCTGAAGACTTGCCTCCAGCTCAGAAACCCTCAAGAGTGGTCCGAAGACTGGCAGTCTTCACGGGAGTAGAAAGCTTCGTCTTTCTTTTGAAGTTCATCTTGCAGATTGAAATTGCTGATGTGATGGGTAGCAATCCAAAATAGTCACAAATCTAGATTAGAGAACAGGATAAAATAGATAGAATATGATGTATTAAACTCAATTTCTTCCAGTCAGAAACACATGTCTTGCATCTAAACAATTGTGTCATCAGGTATAATGAATGGTACACTACATATATACCCTATATTCTCATACGTATGTTTTGACAGACACAATACCTATGTTACTGGCTTAGATAAATATTGTACTTTTCATCATTATTTCAGCGTCTTCCAATCTCATGTATCAGGTGTCTCTTGAGTGTGGTAGTGTTGCCTCACTGATTAATTTTGTCTCAAAAATATCACCGTGAAGTGCACCATGGTTCTGAAATGTAGAAAGCCAGTGCTTGTGATAGCAGCAGCAACAGGCAAAGGCGAAGTATCGATCTGAAGTGAAACAAAAGGTTATTAAGCAAAATGAAGGTGGAAAATCCGTATATAGCTACCATCCTCTGCCTGCCTCTGCATGTGTTTCCATGATCCCTCCAATCTTGTTTCCCACCCGCCCCATCCCACTCACTCAACCCTCCCTCACCACCGCTCCACCCCCACACACTAGCCCCCCGTCGTGCCCCTAGTGCTAGAAACCTGTGCAATATCATTTTCCGCATAATGAAATCTGGAGTGACATTAATATAAGTGTAATTTTATAGAAGGGAATGGGCCTGGCTGATAGTTTCTACCTGCTGTGTTTTGATGATAGACATCGGGATGTCACCATCTGTGTAATGAAATTTCACCTCCGTAATAGTTCAGATTATCAAATGCTCTTCCAAGCTGGCTCTGGGAATCTGTTTATTTATTTATTTACGTATTTATTTATCTGAAAATGGGCACCATAGGCCTGTTCATCATAGAAGGTATGGGTAAAGAGGGTATTAAGTGCATTAAGCACAGTAAAAGAAAAGTGAATCTAAACATTTGCTATTGCTCTGTAGATACATTGATCATGGGGTGAAGTTACTATTTTCAGCCCTTAATATGAATTTTTCTTGTGTATTAACCCTCATAGCTCTCTAATTGGAGTATATCAAACTGATAGGTTAATTCCAGGTGAGTGTAAAATTAAGGTAAGTAACATGCATTGAGTGTCTATTAAATAAATGTTTATACATAATCTTATTTAATTTCTGCAAATGTGTTGCCAGGTCTAAAAGCTCCAGGAGACAAATATAAAACAGAATGGGCAGTACTCACCCAAGATAGATGCTATTACCATCTTAGGCAAAAATTGAGACTCAGAGAGGTGAGTTAACTTGCCAAGAGACACAGGGATAACACATGTTTTGACTCAGATCGGTCTGCCTTACAAATCCATGCTCTCTTCATGACTCTTCAAGGAACAAAAGGTCAAATTGAGACAGGTAAGCTGCATTTAGCAGGAAGAAGCTCCCATATGTCCAACTTCTTCCACACAGTTTAACGTTGTCAAGTTGGAATATGGAGTGTGTCTTCAATGTTAGCAATGACCTAGAACATTCTTTTGTTGTATTTACCCCATTACCTGGCTGAGACAATGTCAGTAAGAAGGTAGAGAAGAGAGGACAGAGAATAAATACTGGTAGAAAAAATAATCAGTTATATTGGAAACTGCTTATTCCATTATATCTCAAATCCATTTATGTATAAATATTTAGAACTATATTTCAGATTATATCCAGAGTTCAAATACACATTTCTGATAATCTGTTTCTGAAAATTATAATTGACTTTATCTTCTACCTCTAAAATATAAAAAAGCTATAATATTCCATGATTGCTCAGGACTGTACCCTTTATTTCTGATTTTTATTTCAATGTTAAAAGGAAAGAAAACAACAGCGATAACAAAAATTAGGAAACAAACAACATTTGAAATAGTTAAAACCATATTTCACCTGGTATGAATTCGTTAATTTTGAAGCATGCCAAATACAGTAGATAATAGTCAAGCAATCAACATTTAAATAGTTGACTTCTTTCGTCAATTTATTTTAGCAAGTGTTTCCTCTTACAATATTATTTTCCCTCAATTGGAAAAGAGAAATAGAGTAAAAGTGGTAGTTTATCCTATGAAGCCAAAGGTAATTGACTAACAGGTGATACGAGTGTGGGACCCATAGGTGCACAAAGGAAGACAATGTTCCAACATTGACTGTGGTGATGATTGTACAACCCTTTGAAATATGAATGAGCTACTGAATTATATGCTAAAGTAATTATAGCTAATACAAATACTTTTTTTTTTTAAAAAAAGAAAGTTAATTCTCAAAAAGTCCCAACAAAAATATTAGAATTAGTGCCTACCTTGAGTGCAAATGTCATATGAGGCCCTAAAAATGGCATACTTTTTGATCCCCTATTTTCTACAGCTGTTACATAATCTCTCCTCCTGGTTGACTTGGTGTAGCCAATGAACTAGCCTCACACTTCAATAATTTGAAGACTGTCCTCAAGCAAGGGACTGCCTTTACTCACCTTTTGTCTAACTTGTAGCACACTGCACTAAAAAATACTGAACAACAATTCCTTTTACAGATATACAATCATCCTCTTTTTCATCTAGCTTTAAAATTAAAGTAAATATCTTAGTTAAGACAGTTCAGAACCCATTTCTTCAAGAACACTAGTTTTTCTGTTTTTTTGTCCATTCAACTCCCAAATGTTCCTATTATTTAGTCATGCTTGGCTCTTGGATTCTTTTGCACAAAACATGGAGTTGTTATTCATTGTCACACTTTTTGTGATTGGAGATTCCAAGAGATCTCCCTGGATCACAATTTTATGTGGGCTGAGGGCAAATCATATGGTCTTAATGCCTGGACAGATGGTCCAAGAGTCACTGGAGTGTGAAAGCAGCATCGTTTTGTTGGTGGTAAGCACATGCTTATCAACCTGAGAATAAACAAATGCAGTGGGATAGGCTTGTCTATCCACAGGGGGTAAGGGCTGAAGTAGGGGACAAGTGTATTTTCTTGACATCTTCCATCTGGGTCTTGAGCAAAAATAAAAAAAACAAAAACAAAACAATCGACAACAAACAAACAAAAAGAACTAACTCAAAGCTAGATGATTTTAACATATCCATTTCTTCTTAAGAATATGCTTTTCATAACCTAAAACTTCTGCATGTACCAGAGACCAGAGCTCTGGGTGCTTACTATGATTTAATACAGTTCTTCTAAAGATTTTTGGCTAAATCTGGGTGCAGCTATGGCTTTTCAGAAACGATTTTGCACCTTACACTATACATTTTCATTATCTCTCCAAACCCATCTAATTCCACAGAGTTTCACTGAACCATTAAAACCATGCTTGACTTCCATTTACATCACCAAACCAACCAGTGACCATGGAGTCCGCTAACTCCTGATGATACCATGTGTATCACAGTAGAACTATGCACCACAGGATTTTTAATGGCAGAAGGCAGACTTCCAAGCCTTTCTTCTGAGGCACCTTTAAGTGACTACACCCTCCAACTTTTGGTTAGCAGCCAGAGAAGTTAATGATATGCACCATTTTGATATTTCTTTACATTGCTAGGAGCCCTGGTGGCTCCAAGGGGCTGTTCTATGTGCTTGGGGCTGTGTGAGAGTCCTCGTGGTGGCATGGTCAGTAGTTAAAAACTATCATCCGCTCCACAGGAGAAGGATGGAGCTTTCTCCTCCTGCAGAGAGTTATAGTCTCTGAAACTCACAGGGGCAGGTGTACCCAGTTCTAAAGGATCAGTATGAGTCAGCGTCAACTAGAGATGTATTTGTTATTAGTTAGTTAGTGTTTGGTTTGCATTGAAAGAGCTAGATTTAACTTGTCCGAGACTTGCTGGCCAAAGACCAGATCCCATCAATCATTGGTTTCTTTCTCTTACTTTCTCATTTCTTCTAGAGGGGCATTCAGCTTTGGACATTTAGCAGTTACATGGTGGACTGCAAGCCTAACAAACAAGTTGGCTGTTTGTCCTCCTAATAAAGCCTGGAAGAAAGACAGGGCTTTCTGCTCCCATCAAAAAGTTAGGGTATATTTCATCCTAAGATAATGTTAGCAAGTTCTGTCTTTCAAAGGGAAATTGGTTGATTTCTAACTTCTTACAGGAAGCACTAAAAGTTTTCAAGTTATCATGAATTCCAATAGAATTATTGACTGGGGAAACAAAAGAGGACAAAATATACCAAGCATGACCAGTCTTCTAGGGGCTGAAGTGGTAGCTCAAACTAAAAGTGGGTGAAGTACAGGCATTACCTCTAGGGGGTGAAAGCCTCTCCAGTTGCATTTATATTTGCTCTCTCTTTGCAGATTAGACGTGGCAAGACATACAGGTCAGCTATAATTTTTTTCACTTACACTTGTGTGTGGGGGTCACATTAGCAAGAGAGTCCCAGATAATGGGTGAGCGAAATAGATTAGTTCTCTGGATCTATAAACTAAATTATACATAATTTGCTATTTCTAGAGGTTCTGAAAGGTTTCAATAAGGAGTGAAGGTATTTCAACTTACATTTGGAGAAACACGAAGGATGAGAGCCATAAACTTTACACATAGACCTTGAACGAGCAGATAGGCTTTGTGTTTCACAAGTGAGAGATCCCTCTGAACCTCAGAAATAAGAAGGACCATGGCAAAAAAAAAAAATTGAAGTAAGCAGATGAAGACACTGGGAGGAATTTAAGACTTACAGGCAAAAAGGTAAGTACGGTTATAAAAACACAATCCCACAGTAAGAGTTATTTAACAATAGAAACAATAATAGATCTACACCTTGCCATGCTGCAAATATGTGCATCAATGGGGTGGAGCATACAGGAGACAAAGTATGCTCCTTAGACATACCAAACATTTTGAAGAAATGGATTTCCTGGCCTGTGAACTTCTGGTCATTGTGTCCAGGGATACCAAAGTCAACAAGTTCACAAAGAAAATGTGCTACCTCCGGCTTTGATGAGTAGGGATCTAAGACGCAACTATTATTCTCTCTCTGTGATGCAAGAAGAGTGGTGGAAGAAGAAAGAAGGGTGATGAAAATTGATGACACATGCAATCCATTCGCCCAATGGGTTTATGGGCCCGCACATTTCAGGAGTCACGATGCTAAGACCAGAAGTTATGAAAGTGATCGCAGTAGTCAATCCTTACGTAGAGTATGGGGAAAATGTGGAGCACACATCAAAATCATAAAAAAAAGATCAGGTTGACTGCTCAGTTAGCAACTGGAAGATGAACCACCACCTGGAGACAATATGGCCCTAGGTCACCCTTCAGGTCTGGATCTGACATCATCTCTATGGCTGAATTTTCAGGCAAATAATTAATAGGCCTAGTCTTGAAACAGTGTTGTCATTAGGTACCAAGGAGTCAATCCCAATTCTTACAGACCTGATAGACAATACAAGGGAACCCGACTCAGTCCTGTGCCAGCCTCATGACTATCGTTATGTTTGGTCCATTGTTACAGCCTCTGTGTCATTCTCATCGAGGGTCTCTCACTTTCATGATGACCATCTACTTTAGCAAGTATGAGATCTCTCTCCAGGACTGGTCCTTCTGAAAACAGAGAGGAAATCCACCATCTCATTTTCAAGGAGCGTTCTAGCTGTACGTTTCCCATGATAGATCTCTTCATTCTTCCTGCTGGCCATGCTACTTTCAATATTCTTCACCAGCACTGTAATTCAAATGCATCAATTCTTGTAAGAACAGTAGCACTGAGAAATCAAGAACACCTTAAAATAAACAACCCTTCAAGATGAAAGGGGCAGCGTTTACCAAGGACAAAGTTCAGAAGGACTAGGGCGATAGGAGAATTGGAAACAGAAAGTGCAACAAGAAATGGAATAAGGGATGTTACCAAGGAGAGGATTGCAATGAATGAGAAAAAACAAAATATTCCAAATTGTTGAATGTAAAACTGATGACCTGCTCTAGAAACCTTCACTCAATTTATAATAAAAAGTTTTTAAAATCCAACAATATAGTTTGACAATGAAAGTAAGGTAAAGGGGTCAAAACTTCTGGTGTTTCATTAACTTCCTGTCAACTCAGAAACAGGGCTTGTGCCTCAAGTGTCAAAGCTCTAAAATTTTCAAATTGATGCAAAATGTGTTGACTTTAACAATTATCTGGACACTTTCCCTTACAAATCTGAGTCTATAATTTAGGAAATGAAGTGCAATTGAGTGCAGTCCCTCCTCCCAGTCTCACCACTTCATTTTGTATAGAATTTGTTCAGCTGCTCTTTGATGATGTTTTTCTATTTTGAAAAATATGCAGAAATCATGTTATAACAAATATGTTGATCACCGCTGGGTTAGATAATAAGGGTACCATCATGTTGCATTTAAATATGCTTTAAATAATTTCCTAAGATAAGAAGTAACCAATTAAAACTTACAAATATGATTTGATTATTATAAATAGAAAGTAGATAATGAAAGTAATAATAAGCCCTTTGACCAAAATAAAAGCGAAAGAAATGAAATTAAAAACAAACATTATCTGTGAAGAGAAAAGGGGACATTGAAACACTAAGCTTTAGCATCATAAAGTTTTGGGGCTATTGGTCTGGATTTATAAAAGTGAAAGGAAATGGAGCTTAATCATAGAAACCATTGGGGGCTTTTAATATGAATGAACAAATGCTAGAACAAAGAAAAATTATCCGGGCAGTGATCAAAAATGCACTCATGAGGAATGGAACATTATATCTTACACACATTATGGAAAATATGAAGAAAAACAAAAATATTTTTAAATGGAAATTAGAAATAGTATATATATATAATTGAATGCTTGTCAAAAAACTTGGATTATTAGCTGGCAAGAAAATAATTATAGACCATCACCTAACTATCCCTCCCAAACCTTCAGGTAGCAAACAAACAAATGACAAGCAAGATATAAATAACTGCATGCAAAGTGTTGGAGAACGACAGGTGCTACATTATTGCGTGGTTAATTGTTGGGTTGGCCCCTCAGTAACTCATGGATGGATTTATTCTAAAGATGCTCATGTCAGGATCAAGCAGCAGCTTTTGGATGAATAGGATTTTTCACTACCAAACACATATGTCACTTATTACTGAAAAATCTATATGGCATTTTGTTTTTTTTCTTTAAACATTTCCCTTTTTTTCATTTCTTGTACTTTTATTCCTTTTTAGAGCAAGATAAACTTTCCTAGAAGCTCTCTGCTGGACATTCTTTTCCATGTCTCACACCATCACCAGCAAAGTCATGAATGCATCATTTTCAAAACAAATCCTGACAAGGGAGCGGGTACTGCACTCAGATTGCCTAGCATTCAGCCCAACTGCAGGAATGGGGAAGGGGCGCATCTCCACTGAAGTCCAGGGTGCGGAGATACTGGATCTGCTAGCAAAGAAGCGGGGCATTGGAGTGGTACTGGCTTTAAACAAAATGCTCTCCCGTGTCTCACGGTATGTTTCCTATATGTGTGCCAGGGAACACAAGAGAAGCATGTTCTCTAAGCAGGGCAACATTCTCAGAAATATTCTGTTACTGTTTGTAACAAATGCTTGTTTCCACCTTATTATGTTTTGTTTCCTCGTTATGTGATCATTTTATCTTTTGTTAGGCATCATGGTACAGAAACACAAAGGTAAATAAAATATTAAAACAAACAAGATGACAGGGTGGGGAGAAGTATTTATCAAGAAACTAACCAGCTCAAATAGTTTTTTTATAGTTTCTGGTTGATTTTATACACATATCTATATTAGTGACTTAAACCTCAATAGTGCTAATTATACAATTACATGTCAGAAACTAGGCTAGCTTTTCTGTGTTATTTATCCCCCATAAGCCTCATAATTAATTCTATAATGCAACCCCCCAGCTATCAAATCGATTCCATGCTTAACTTACAGAACAGAGAACACTAATCTAGTGTTGCTGAGACTGAAGCTTTACTAAAGCAGTCAGCTTCATTTCTCTCTCTCTCTCTCTCTCTCTCTCTCTCTCTCTCTCTCTCTCTCTCATAGAGTGGCTGGTGAGCTTGAACTGTTTTTGTTGTTGTTGTTAGGTGTCAACAAGCTTGTCCTGACTCACAGTGAGGACACTGTGCACAATACACTGAAACACTCCCAGGTCCCGTACCATCCTCACAATCGTATTTGATCTCCTTGTTGCAGTCACTGTTCTTGACACACTTCCTCCTTTCAGATCCTTCTGTTCATCAAACATTATGTCCTGTCCAGGGACTGATGTCTCCTGAAAACAGGCCCCAAGTACGTGAGCTGAAGTCTCATCATCCTAACTTCTCAGAAGTATGTCAGTTGTACTTCCTCCAAGACCTATTTGTTCATTCTCCTAAGACAGATTTTTGGTTATCCTGGTAGATCCTGGTAGTTTCAATATCCTTGGCCAAAGCCATATCTAAAATGCATTAAATATCCTTTGATCATGTTTATTCTTGGCCAGTATCATAATGCAAATGCATTCAATGTTCTTTGATCGTGCTTATTCGACATCCAACTTTCACATGTGTCTGAGACCATTGAAAGTAGCATGGCTTGAGTCAGACGCATGTTGGCTGTCAGTGGCCACCTTGCTCTTCGACATTTTAAAGAAGTCTTGTACAGCAGATTGGCCCATTGTAACACATAATTTGATTTCTTGAGTGTTGTTTTCATGAGTATTAACTGTGAATCCAAACAAAATGAAATCTCTGACTTCAAACTTTTTGCTGTGTGTGTCATGATGTTACCTATTGGTCCATTTGTGAGGATTCCGGTCTCCTTTACACTGAGTTGTAGTCCACAGAGTAGGCTAAAGTCTCTGGTCTTCACCAGCAAGTGCTTCGTGTCCTCCTCACTTTTAGAAAGCAAGGCTGTGTCATCTGTGCTTCACGGGTTGGTAACCTCTGCTCCGGTCCTAATGCTGAGTTCTTCCTACTGTCCATTTTGTCAGATGATTTGGACAGGAGACAGATTTAATATATATAATGGACATATTATATACAAAATCCTGGTGGACTCTTCGAGTTTTTAAGCCATGCAGTATTTATTTGTTATATTTGCATAACCATCTCTTGGTCCATGCAAACGTTGCTTATGAGCACAGTAAAATGTTCTGCAATTCCCATTCTTCTCAATGTTATCCAGACTTTATTATGGGCACAATAATAAACATGGGGCTTCTGAGGTGGAATCAGATGGTTTTATCTTCTTCCCACAGAGTGATTGATGGGATCAAACTGTAGACCTTTTGGTTAGCAGCCCGATGCTTAACCCACTGACTACAACATGACCCACTGCCATCATGATCCCAGAGGATTTTGAAAGCCATAAATCTTTACAGGAGCAGACAGTCTGGTCTTTATTCAAAGAACCAGCTGGTGGGTTTGAATTGCTGACCTCACAACAGCCCAAAGCTTCCCCCACATCATCACCAGAGCTCTTCAGTATACAAAACAAAACAAATACGGTGTTTAGGAGTCCCCAGAGGTGCTAATGGTTAAGCACTAGTAGAATAAACAAAAAGTTGATGATTCAAACTCAGCTAATGGAGATTCAGAAGAAAGGCCTAGTATAGTTCAAGTCACAGTTAGTACAAGACCTACTCCAAAAGGAGGTATTTCTGAATTTAAAAACAGGTCTCCAACAATGGACAGAATATCAATTGAAATGTTTCAACTTGAGTATATCCCCTTCACTCTTTTTTTTAAACTGAAACAACCTTTAAATGGATTAAAAGTGAGATCAAATAAGATAATTATATTTTAACCTAACTATATCTATAATAATTGACTCTACAATGCTGTCTGTCTGATAACAAGACTATCCGCATCTTTTGACTATGGTCAGAAGGCATTCACCCTGTGTGGGCTCTACAATGGATTTTAGGACTTCCACTTGTCATCCATAGCTTTCCGTAAACCAGGTGTTCACAATTTACGTTCTAATATCATTTCCTCCTATTGATTTGGATTATGTTATTTATGATCCTTGGATCACACAAGCTGATGTGCTTCTTCTATGTGGACTTAATTGAATGCCTCACTTAGATGACTGCTTGTTTGAAGACAAGCCCCTAAGACTCCAGACATTATTATTTTTTATGTCCAGGCACCATCTAGTTTCTTCACACACTTTGCTATAGCATCCATAGCTTCAGTGATCTCTTTATGATTGTGAATATCAAGCAGGACCATGCCATAAGAACTAATTGTTCTTATATTGGGGCTAGAATTAAGTGGAAGCCTAAAATCCATTTATATACCTGTGGTTTATATATGTCTCTGTGTCACTTTAGAGACAACATTGTCATTTTATGTTAGAGAACATCATCAGTCATCTGCTTGGGGCAATTCTATTGATATTGTCATAAATGTAGCCAATGGTATAGTATTTAGGACACAGTTGAGAAAAGAAAATTCTCTAAGTAAAGGCCAGCTATGAACTGCAATATATGAACTGTTGACTTGTATAGATTAAACTCTTTGAATGACAGGACATTATTAATACAAACAATGGGGTTTGGTGATGATGCAAAACTTTCCATAATATTTATTGACATTGGCAGAACCATGCCGACCAGATAAATATATAGCATAATAAAGCAAGGAGGATGTGATAGGTTTATTTCGCCAAGCAGGCCAATAGGAACATGTGGGCAGAATTTAATCACGTCACAGCTTGATTGGAGAGCAATGAGATAAATAGCTTTCCAAAGCTCGATCCTGCTCTTCCTTCCTCCCTGATCAGACCCGTATGCTGCTGCTTGAGTGAATTCTTTGCTTCATCTGTGTTCTACACCACCTGAGGGCCAAGCCAAACCATGGATTGTATTGCTAGAGTTTAAGACTCCTTCAAGACTTGCTTCGCTGAGCTCTCATGCTACTAAATGTTGCTGGACCACTCTGCTGTCTGCTGCCTTTGGGCAGACTCTGTTTGTCTTGCCTGAGGGAAGACTCCTCTGTCTGCTTCCTTGACCTTGGACCAGTTGAAGGACATTCAATATATTAACTGTTCCATGAAAGTGAGTTGAACTGAGCCATCTCTATTGCTGTGTGGAATCATTGGCTATCTTCCTTCTCTCTGTATAAATCTATCTATCTATCTATCTATCTATCTATCTATCTATCTATCTATCTATCTATCTATCTATCTATCTATCATCTATCAAGTTCTTGGTTTTGTTTCTCTAGAGAACCCTGCCTAGCACAGAGGGTATTAGAATAGCAAATATATAGTAGTCTGAGCCCACCATTCATTGGGCACCTTCAAGGAAAAAGATCTGAAACAAAGTTCAATGACAATTGGTACTGTGCCTTTGGGAATAGCAGTCAGCTCCATCTTTTCATATTAAGGAGTTTCAGTCTTAAGTTAAAGGACTACAGGTGATTTTGAAGGAGAGCCCCGTTCTTGAATAGGGTTTCCACATCAAGTAGAACTGTTGACCATAGCAGCTTAATGTGTAACCCACTATACCATCAGAAGGACTTTGCATTGGATAAAAATGGTTCTATGGAACCAAAGGGGAGAAGAGGTCTGATCCTGTGTTCCTAAATGGACACTTTTGACCTAGGTTGTACCCAACTCTTGGTAACCCCCAGCCACGTGCTATAGAGTACTTTGATTTTCGACTCTGTTCAATGTCTGTCTTTGAAGGGATATTTCTGTTGAGATATGACAATCAAACAAGCTCAGGGTAAGTCTGAAATGTAAGAACCTGGCCTTTGTGTTTCTGAGACTTCCAATCTTTACTACAGTAGACAGCTTAATATTTCACCCCGGCAGTATTCAGTGACCTCAAACTGCTGACCTTAGCAGATTAATGTGTAACCCACTATACCGTCAGAGCTCCTATCGCTATTTACTTAAAGTTTTCCCTCTGCATTACTTCCTATCTACAGTCCATTTTCCAATCATATCACTCCCACTGAGAGATGTACAAATCCCAGGCATTCCTTCCATCCCAAGTGCCCACCTTGGCTTGAATCATCACCACAATATATTTCTAACTGATCTTGCCTACTTACAGCCATTGGATACTACTGTTGGAAAATTCTGTTTACATATAGATTTGATTATACCATGTTTAATTTATCCTTTAAGTGGTCAAAGAGCTTTCACTGCATTAAAGACAAAGCCTTATAATATGGCCTATGTGAATGATTCTCATCTTTCCCTCCTCACCAGTTTGCATTATTGTTCTCACCACTTACATGCTTACACTTTCCAACATTAAAAAAAAAGTAATTCTCTGCACTTTGACAAAATGGGTCAAGTTTTCAATAGTCTCATAACTTTCATCCTCACTCCTTCCTATGCCTAGAATGCCTTGCCTTACATCTCACCTAATGATTTCCTAAATAGCAGGACTGATTTAGCACGTTTCTAGAAGTTTTGCCAGCGGCAGCAGACTCAATTCTTCCCAGAATTCCCTGAATCTATCCTTCCGATGACATTATCTCCTTGTATTAAACTTAGTGACGGCCTCTGTTCCCCACTAAGCAGAGTCACCTTGGAAACAAGCTCACTCTTCTTTATCTCTTGAATGTAGCACATGTGATATATTTTTGATGCTTGATACATTTTTTAAGTAATTTAGTAAATGAAGGCATGAGTGGATGTATGCACAAACAGGAAGGAATGAAAGCAAGGAAAGCAGAAAAAAGATTTATTTCCTCCTGCCCAAGCAAACAATACAGGTCTTTTTGGGGGCCACAAGAGAGGATCAGAAGCACATGCCACTGTAAGATGTAAGTGTGGTTTTAGAGAAAATAAATTATAGTGTATTTCTTGTATAGAAAACTGTAAACCTAACACCTCTGATTGTAAATCTGACCTTCCACGGAATAAATCTATCCTGTAATCTCAGCGTTTTCCCTAAAATCGTCTTTTTCTTGAAAAGAGTAAAATGATCTAATCGGCAGTTCTCAGACTTCTCTTTTCCCCCCAAAAGAAAGGATTATTGAAATTTATAGATTTGGCCATGGCAAAATGGCATTGATACGTTTCAGAGTCGAAATGCAATGAAATATCGAACTGGTTGGGTTTTGCGTTCATGACAAATCGGCACTGACAAATACACGCCACATTACCATCCTTGATTGCTCTGATGGAACTCATTTTCATCTTGTGTTCCCCTAATTACATGAAAATTGCATACTTTTTATGCATGACACATTTTTCACAGCTTTCGCAAAAGGTTGTGAAGAGAGGGAGAGGAAAAAAAAAACATTTATCAGTTTCTTCCCCTTTCACCGCAGCCATTGATCATCTTCCCGGCAATCAATCTTGCTTTATGGGCCTACTTTTCTCCACTATTGTTGTAACCAAGTGGCAGCAGAAAGGCACTGTACACCAAAAAATATGGTGGGGTTTTTGGAGGTGTTTTTTTTCTCTGCTCTTAATAGAGGAGATTTAGGATGCCCTTGCTTTCTGACGGGTCTTCTGAGTGGTTTCCTTAGCTCCTCCTCACTCGCCTTTCCACCTGGATTTGTAGCTTTTCACCTTCCAAAGAGTGATCTGACTCCTGGGTAAGAATTCATCCCCACTCCCTATTGCTCATGCAAACTACTTTACATTTATAGAGAATATTTAAATTTTCTTATCCATGTTTTTCATTTTCATTTCACAATTAAATGGGGATATATTTAGGGGAGGCAATTTTCATCCCTGTTTTAAAGATGAGGAAATGGAATGATTATATGATTTATGACTTGCCTAAATTGAACTGATTTATTTGTTGTTAATTCCGCAAGTCGACTCAGAAGTCCTAACTCCCAGCCCCAGCCTTTCCCAAAGGGTTTGGCTTCTCTGTGCTGAGGACTAGGGGGACTAGGGGGAAATATATATATATATTTTTTTTTTCTGCTACCTATTCCTAAAATGCATACAAAGAATACATCAATAACAAATACTGAAGCAAATTCCAGGCAATCAATTGGGTGTTTCTTCTCCCGTTCTTTATTTCTTTTCTTTCTGAACAAGAAGGCATTGGCATTCGCTTGAAGCTTAGCATCGTTGTATTTAACTCAAAAGGGATTGTGGAAGGCACATCTCATTCCTTGAAAATAATGACAAATTATGCAATTTTTGCTTTACCCAACTAGATTGAATACGCCTGGGGAATAGCCAAGCTGCCTGGCATAGGAAGGCATTTGATGTTTCGGGCTTTGGAGCTAAGGGAGCAGCATTGCTTTTTAAACAGGCGTGGGCTCCGAACGCTGTGTTGGCTTCCCTTTTTTGGACGGACACAGCACCTGACCGACTTCGGGAGAAGAAAGCCTCCATCTGGCCAGAAGGGGAAGAGCGCTGGGTGCCTGCGGAGCAGCAGAGAACAAGGCTCTGCTTCTCTTTGAAGCACTGGCATGCTTGTTAATTACCTGGCAAAGTCTTAATTCAAATAGGGATGCATACAAAAGGGGGAGGGTTCTTAAGTATATTTGACTTTCATATTACACCCACTTACCTTTCATCTGGTTTATTGAAAAAGCTAATCTCTCGCATGCTAATAGTGAACCCCATTTTTATCTGAATCGGAATCCTGTGGGGGCCTGCGTCACTCTGTTTGGTCCTAGGGTTAGTTCATGTTATCACCTTTGCCATGGAGGAATGATGTCTGGGGGAGGAAATCTGTGGGATCTGGCACACTTTGGACGACAGTGGTAGCGGGGTAAACACTAGAGGACTCTCGGCTTTTGGTTCACCTAATTAGACAATAATACATATATTGTGGGATATCTGAAACACACCACCTGGAGAGCCTGCCTTTTTCACCATTGGATACTGTATGCTTTGATGCATTTCATACACTGATTCTTATAAAGTAGATATCCTAAAGGAATTGTCTTATCTTTTCTGGAAGAGACATCAAAGCTTAACTTTTGGAGAACTATACCAACAGCATTAAGCCATGGTGTCATGCCCTGCTTGTGTGTCTCCGTGTTTGTAATGTGATATGACTGCAGAATGTATGTCTTCCCCACTTCTGCTCTTGAGCAGTTCCTAAAAGATTGAGGTTAGTTATTGCTTGATCTTACACTTAGTACTGCATTTTGAATAAAGTCATATGTTGAGCATACAAGAAATATAGGGCATGCCTTGCTGTCAGGGGGTTATAACCTATGTGTGTGCCCTGGTGGTACAGTGGTTACACATTGGGTTTCTAACAGCAAGGTTCAAAGTTTGAAACCGTCAACTACTCTGCTGGAGAGGAAGAAGGGGCTTCCTAATCCTGTAAAGAGTTATTGTCTCAGAAACCCACAGGGAAGTTTGCGCCTGTCCTGTGAGGCCACTCGAAGTTGGCACCGACTTCACGGCAGTGAGTTTGGTGTGGGAACCTGTGTGTGGGAAAGAAAATGTTCTCGTTGGAAATGACAACATGAAAGATAGAATTGAGAGTCTAAACAATATTTAATGATCACAAGGCAATTTTCAGTCAAAAGTAAATGACGATGTTAATCGAATTCTCGTTTGAGATGGGCTTTGAGCTTTTCATACAATTAGAGAGATAACTATGGATGGTGTTTTCTTAAAAAAGGAATTGTGTGAAGGAGTTTCTAGTGGGAACTCTTCCCTTGTCTGAACCAGTGTTTGTAAATGATGTCTGGGTAGAAGACTTTTCTTTTGGCAGGTGGAAATCAAAGATGAAGGTCAGCCTTTGGCCAAGAGTCTGTGTGAACGTGTGTGGGTGCCGTGAAATAAACCTCTCACTTTATTTTCTAGATGCCCGTGTCTCTGGGATACCCAGAGAGCACCTCTGGATCTTCATCTCATACTCCAGCAGACCTCTCTTCTTTCTGCATCAGAGCAGCTTCTCCATTTGGAACCCATAAGTAGCTGAAAGCAAGCTACAAAATAAAATTATGTCAAGTTGTATATTTATGACTGCAGTTCACTACATTCTCAAGATTGTATTTTCCAAGGGTAGTCTTATGTTGAAGGAGCCCTGGTGGAGCAAGGGAATGAATCCAATGGTTTAGCTCAACTGCCAATGGAATGTGATTTGGTGGTTTGAATCCACCTCATGGCTACATGGAAGAAAGACCAGGCTATCAACGTCTATGAAGATTACGGCCCTTGGGGAAGTTATACTCTGGTAGACAGGGTTATTGTGTGATAGATTCCCCTTGATGGTACTGTTGCCAGAATTAAGTTATTTTATGGGGCAACACAAAAGAGATATTTTATGGGGCAACACAAGAGAGCTTTTTTTTTAGAAGCACTCTGCTCCCATAAAGTTTGTCTCTGAAATACATAGAGGAAGTTCTACCCCATCCTGCAGGGTTGCTATGAGTTAGAATTGACTCAATAGCAGTGAGTTTGTTTTTTGGTTTTGAGGCAGTACAGAGCATGACCATTCAGAATCACCCCTCTCTCTATTTCTTGCTCTCCCTTTCCCTGTCATGCCCACCATCCACAACCCACCACCCCACTTATGCACAAGCACAACCACCTTTTTATAAAGATGCCTGCTCACACAAGAGTCACTCTCAGGAACTTTTACCAAGGTAGCAAGGGGTTCTGGAGAGTGTAGTCCTGAGATGGTGTTATGGGTTCTAACCTGCTCTATTCAAATCTCAAACAACCCTCCATCAGCTGCTATAGTAGATATGTATGATACTGAACAGGGTTCAGTGGACCTTCTAAATTAAGAGAGACCAGGAAGAAAGGACTGGTGCTTATCCTCCCCAAAATCAGCACCAATGAAAGCCCTAATAATCCTTAGGGTCACAAGGAATGCTACAGGGCAGGGCAGTGCTTCATGTCATTGAACACAAATCAATGGGTCGGAGCTACATGGTAGTTCAAAAAAGCAATAAAGTTCACCCAAGGAGGGTGATTTGGGCAGACTTATGCAAGTGAACCAATTCAGGAGACCAAAGCAGAAGAGTGAGCAAGAATGTTTATTGAATACTGGTACTGTTAGATTCCTTGGGTGACAAATACCTCGGTTTTTCGCTTCTCATGAGAAAGAATTTTTGCCGAAGCCTGGTTGGTGATCCAAGTGGGTTTTTCAGAAGGACAGCAGAAGTTTCAGGTTTGACAGTCACAGAACAAGGGCAACCTCCCCAGACTGCATACCCACACATGTTGTCCTGAGGCCAGAGAGAGAGAGACCACGCAAGGCTGAGAAGGAAGGCCAAGGAGTAGCTGGAAAGAGGGTAGTGGTCTCCAGGTTCTGGCCTTGAGGGCCTTCAGCTGGAAGGTATAGTCCATGGTACTGGTGAACCCCATGGGCTGAATTAAGCTCACCTGGCCTAGTTGGGGACTACCCAGATGTAATGCCTCCTGGGCTCAAGGGTCTGAATTTGGAGCATGCCCAGTAGACACCCACTGGCCCCTGCTCTAGCTACCTAGGATGATAGGCTGGACCATATCCATCAACACTTGCTTCCTTGTGCAGCAGGATCATGAGCATTTGATAGTCAAGGCATGGAGGAAGGGGTTTTATGGAGCAATCTGGCCCATGAGAGAAGCTGTCTAGTTCTAAGATTGTTCTTTTTTCTTAAAGGCAGGATTTCCTCTCTGGTCACAGGTATTGTCAGGTGAGTCCTGCTGCTCAGATGTAGATGGGTTCATCTTAACTTCTAAGGGAAACAGAAAAGATTTGTCAATCTATCATGAATTCTAACAGGATGATGGAGATTGTAATACACAGAGAGCAAAGTATGGAAAGAGTAACGTGTTTTGCTGAAGGATAATGCAGCATCAACATTACCCTTAACCAGAGAAGCCATGAACGTCTCAGACTCCAAGGATCAGATAACTCAGGAGCATGTGTGGGGTACAGGAGGACATACTAGTGACCATCTGTGCCCTTTACGTAAGGTACTGTAAACTACTAAAATGCAATTTAAGATGGAAAAGGATTTGTTCTTCAAGACTATAGAAATCCACAGTTCTGTTAAAAATGGTATTTGTCCTGTTGGGGGCTGCAGTTGAAAAGAGGGGCAGGTCGGTGGTGCTTGCAGAATCCCATTTAAGGATTTATTTATTATTCTAGTTTGTGGTTTATGCGTATAGCATCTATAATAAATAAACACGCTCCAGAAGAAAGCACAACTTAACAAGGAGTAGATGAGATTGAATGTGACGATTCCAGCCCTGTACAAGAGGCACTGGCCCATTAAATGAATGTGCAGAGCTACTTCTTATTGCTCTCCCTAAGTAATCAATTTCTGAAAATACCAAATAATTTTAAAATAGCCCCGTCTGACCTCAGTCTCCAGTGACGTTGGGCTAGCCCTTGCTGATTTGCGTACCTAGTTTTTAATCAATCAGATTTGACATTTTTGGTTTGGTTTTGTTATTCCCCCACCCCCACCCCTTTGCGTATCCATTCACCTTTTCTCTTCCCTTGGCGATATTAAATGGAACCAGCTCTCCCTCAAGGTTAAGGGCCCACAACCCAGCTTAATATTTATAAGTTCAGAAGTCTTTTGAAATAGCAGCTGAGGACTCTAAATGCCATCAGAAGGGGCACGAAGGTCCTGATTCCGTGCCAGAGTTTGATTTCCAGTCAGATTAAAAGGCCCTGGAAACCCAGAACCTGAACATGGATGGCACTTGATAAAGAAGCGCCCGATCTTCTCTCCGACTTCCAGATCAGCGATGATGCAGCCTTTAAAAAAGGCTTGAAAAAGCAGCTGGCGCTTCCTTGCTCTTTTTGACAGATTAAACTCTTCATGTCAAACTGAAAGTAATTTTTCCCCAGCTTTCTAGCTCATAGTACATAATATTTGGGAAATAGACTCTAATTTGAAAACATTATTATATAATCTCCCTTTTTCTTTGTTTTTGCTTATCATAGATCTATGTACAATCCTCCTTTCTTTAGTCTGCTTATTCTATTTTCCCTTTCTCTGGACAAAGACTATTTTGAGCATCATTATATTTATACTAGTATATCTTGGTAAGTATGGAATGATTTGCATCACCTACTTAGGGTGACTATGCATTGGATTCAACTCAATAGCAGTGCTTTCTTGGTAGGTATTTTCAGTCACCTAATGTGCGTGTGGCAGGTGGACATTGCTGAAGGAAGACCAAAGAGGAATCGGTGCCGTTGAATCATGGTGCCCGTGAAGACTACTGAAAGTGCCAGGGACTGCTCAAAGAGGAGAAGTATCGTCAGAACGCTCCCTGAGGCAAGGATGGTGAGACTTTGTCTTAAAAAAAGTTTGGACATGTCGTCCTGAGTAACTGGTCCTTGGACAAGGCCATCATGCTTGGTCAAGGAGAGGACGGCATAAAAAGCAGAAGGCCTCTACAAGGTAGGTGACACCGGGGCTCAGACATAGAAACCATTGTGGGGATGGCGCGGAACCAGGCAGTGTTTCACTCTTGTACTATGAGTCAGAACCAACTCGATAGCCCTTACCAACATGTGTCTACAACTGCTGCTAAAAGTATATTGTGGCATTACAATCAATGTACTCTCCAAAGTCAGAAGGTGGCTCACAGAAATAATTGACCCACTAAGGATCTGGGACAGGAATGGACCAAATCCAGCCAACAGCCTGTTTTTGTACCATTCTTGAGCTGAATTTGCTTGTTTGTAAATAGTTGAAAAATAATTGAAAGTAGACTATTTTGTGATTGCTAAACCTCAAACTTCCACAAATAAAATGTCATTGGCACGGCATGACAAAACATGGAGTGTCTATGACTGCTTTCATGCCTCTTTCAGAATTTATTGAGTGCCTTATAGAAAGTATAGCCTATAATATTTATTACCTGGCCCTTCACAGAGGAAAACATTCTTCATTTCTTATTCTATAAATTCTGATTTGTGGGAAATGGGATTCTTGCCCATATATTTAATTTAATCAAGTTTATACATATAAAATGTCTATCATTTCCAATGATATTTACTGTAAGTTATGAGGTTATAAGTGTTTGTTTCTTTAGGATTTATTCAATAAAAATTGGTATATGTGCTATTAATATAAGCACAATACTAGGAATGATATGAATATGAATAAGCCGACATTGCTTTAGAAAGACTTCATTCCAGTGAAGAACCGAATGTAAATGCATACAGCTAGGTACACACAGCAACTCTTCTCCCTCCCCACCTCCCCCCACTCCACCAAAATAAGTTGAGCTTTTCCTAGAACTAATTCTGTTTTAAAAGCTTTTCCTAGAACTAATTCTGGTTTAAAACTCTGTAGAAGGTTTTCTGGTTTAATGTAACAAAAGGGCATTCTAAATTGAAAATTCACTATGAATTTTGGACAAGAGGAGGCAGCGAACATAACACATTCTGAGAATGAGAGCACATTTAATATGTCTTAAACATGGGCTCTTGGCAAATAGGAAGTGGCAGAACCAAGGTTAAAGAGAAAACTTTGGTGAGATTACGTAGAGCCTTCATGAGATACCAAAAATGTGCACCTTGCTCATGGTGAGGGATGATTTTTTTTTAAATCTAAGATTGATTGTGAAGAAGCAGCATGAAACTGAGGCATATTTCCAGGGACAGAATTAATAAACCACCGGGACATGCGTGGTGAGACAATACATACAGGGATAATCCTACATGGAGTGTTTGTGTATATGTTTTTGAAGGGTGTCGACTGTCGCCGGGGAGCAGGAGGTCTGGAGGCTGCGGTCTGGAAATGCCATGTTAAAGGTACAGATTGAAGACCAGGTGTCTGTCAGTGCCGATGGGGCTCATCTCAACACTGACAAGACCATGGAGAGAGGACTGGCCAAATTATCAAAGGGCTAGATTTTAGCCTGACAGTTCAAGCTTCTCATGATGATCAATATCAACTCTTCCTGAAGAAACTCTAAGACTAAAGTTCTTGGAAAAAAATGATTAAGAGGCTACACATCTGAGTGCACCAGAAAGCCAGATCAAGCCAAACAAATCCATTGCCTTGAGGCAAGTCCAACTCATTGAAACGTTGTGAGCATTGCAGTAGAACCGTATTCTCTTGAGATGTCAACGGTCTTCATCTTATGGAAGTTGACACACACACACCCACAGGCCTTTCTTCCTTCGTGTCACCATGGATGTGAATTGTCAACTTGTGGATTAGGAACTGAGAGAAAACAGTTTACACCACCGAGAGACATAGAAAGAGATCTGCCAAGGGGCACATGGAAACCACCAAAGATGACTCTGTCTACTTTCATGCTTTTGATGAGTGCTGTCTGTGGGCCCTTGATTCCCAATTATTAACCTAATTTCCTAATGTTAAAAACAAAAGTAAAAACATCACACAAAGCAGACTGTTGTCAACTTGCCTACTGCGCCTGGGACAGAAACCTCTCTATTCTCCAATTAGTTACATTGTCATTTCTTGATTTGTCCCCCCTTCCAGAGGCTGATCATATTTTGTTTTCCACCATCTCCCTTTATTTCTTCCTTTGCCAGTTGCTAAGCACTCCCTTGTTGCTAAGTGGGATATGAGCACTTAATTTACTCCATTCTTTTTTCTCATACCAGATTTTAGAAATTGCAGATCCTGTTTAATCAATGTGTAAATGCAATGCTTTTGATGTATTTTTCCTAAGAGCAATATTTTGATCATTCTTAATGATACTTAATGAAGTCACCGCATGATTTCTGATTGTACCTAATTGAAGCTTGTGACTTGCATTTCAAAATTATCATCTTACAGCGTTAGGTCTATGAGATGTATTCACCCCCACCCCCACCCCAGGGCCCAAAATATTAGGAAATCTAAAGAATTCATTCATTTATTTATTTAAATTCATAAATTATTCTAGAATATATGTATGCATATGTGGAGATACATGCATGAAATTAAATGACAACCAAAACAAATTCCCCATAAGGCCTTTTGTTTGTTGATGCAAAAAGAAGCAACCTCTGTGCTGAAGAGGAAGCCCTGGTGGTATAGTGAGTTATGGTGGGAGTTTTTAATATCAAGGTCAGCAGTTTGACACCACCTGTAGATCCATAGGAGAAAGTTGAGGTATTCTGATCCAGTAAAGGTATACAGCCTTAGAAATGCAAACAACTACTGTATCAGATAGCTTTGCTATTGTTAGAATTCACTCGAAGACAGTGGATTTTCTGTGAGGAAGAGGAGAATTAATTACCCCAGCTTTCTGTTTCACAAAGAATTCTAAAGGGCCATAAGACTCATATTTTATCCAAACCCTGTACTGAACAACGTATGGAATCTGGCAAATGTGTAAACCTGACTGATGGAAAAGATTAAATTGGGTGTTGTTACTTCAAACTTATTCTAGTTCCATAATTTTATTGTTTTAGTACCTGGGCATCACCATAACAAACAATTAACTAGCCCCTTAATCATTCTCATTCTTTTAAATTCACCTCTCTGTTATAAAAATTTGCCCACCATGTTCCTTCTTCCCTCAGGGGTCTTTTCTTTGCTACAGGACAATAGATGCTAATGGTTTAATCAGAGACAATAACCCCTGCTAATATGTTAACTAGCTCATATATTAACCCTCCTAGGATAACACATGAGCCGTGACAGAGATTTGATTTTTTTTTAGAGTATTAGAGTTCCAATATAACCCGTTAAGGAATAATGGCATTACAGTGATTTAACCCCAGTAAGCCAGTGGGGGAGAGACTTAAGGACCACTTTTAACATCCTTCTTGTTGTTAGGTGCCATCAAGGTGGTTCTCACTTATAGTCACTGTGGTAGTTACGTAATTTCATGTTAACTTGAAAATATATGAAAGGGTAGGGGTAGTATTCAACCTGTTAATCTGGTCACAAGATAATGGGGCCTCCTTGTGGAAGTAGCCTCACAAGGAAGGTCCTGGGAATCTCTGCTTTTCTCTCCTGTCTTCACCTTCAGGATGCTGGCTGACCCTGATTGCTGCCAGAGCCCTGTGATGCTTCCACCTCATTGGCTCCACACGGCTCTGCACCCACCAATCTGTAGTATTCCTGTATCCTGCATCATTGCTTGTGACTGTGGGAGTCCTGTGGGAGTCTGAAGAGGCTCTAATGCACTACTACCAGCCTCATGGACTTGAGTGGAACTGGGCTGAGATGTTTTCTTGATATATAATAAGGGATACTCCGCATCCCCAAATGGAATTTTTTCAAAGGTATGTATTTATTTTTTTTTACAAAGACAACCGTATTACTTTCAAAGTACTCTCCATTACACTAAATACATTGATCAAATCTGCAATTCCATTCTTGGAAACATTTTTCAAACTCAACTGCTGATAGCACTTCCCCCTTTTTTTTTTCACTGCTTCCCTAATCAAATGGATATACTTCCATGTCCCTCTGCATTCACAGAAACAAAAAAAAGAAGTTGAATGGGGCGAGGTCAGGTGATTAAGGTGTGTGAGGCAAGAGATACATGCTGCTTTTTGCCAAAAACTGGCACACTGAGATGACGATGTGAGCAGGTGCATTTACATGGTGGCAAAACCAGTCGCATGTCTGCCACAAATCAGGCCATTTTTTTTTACCATTTTATTAGGAGTTCTTACAGATATTATAATCCATAGTTCCATTTGTTAAACACAATTGTACAGTTGCTGTAATAATCATTTTCAATACATTTTCTTTCTTCTTAAACTCTTTGATATCAGTCCCCCTTTACCCCCACTCCCTCACACTACAACCTCCATGAACCCTTTATATATTACTATTATTATTGCCATCTCTTACACCATTCACTGTATCCATTTACCTACAATTCTACTGTTTGTTCCCCTCCAGTGGGGTTATACATTCATCATTGCTATCAGTTCCTCTTCCCACCCCACCCCCATCTCTTTCCATACCCTCAGGAAATTGTTCCTCCCATCACGGTTTCTGAAAGGTTTATCTATCTTGGATTTTGTTCATTGAAAGATCTTGATTGTACAAGTGTACATATGCAGCTCTAGCTAGATTAGTGAGGCAAAACTGAGGCCATAATAGTTGGGGTAGGAAATATTAAAGAAATAGAGCAGCAGTTCTTAATCTGTGGTTCGCGACCCCTTTGGGAGTTTGCCAGATACATAACAGTAGCAAAATTACAGTTATGAAGTAGCAACAAAAATAATTTTATGGTGGGGGGATCACCACAACATGAGGAACTGTATTAAAGGGTTGCAGCATTAGGAAGGTTGAGAACCACTGAACTAGAGGATAGTTATGTGTTTCATCAGTGTTGTACTGCACCCTGGATAGATCATCCCCTCTGTGTGGCCCTGCTGTGAGGGATTGTCCAATTATCTTACAGGTGGGCTGTAGGTCTCCACTTTGTCCACGCTCCTTCACATCAATTTGATTGCTTGTTTTTTAACTTCTGATACTTGTTCCTTTCAGTACCTCATGATCACACAGGCTGGGGAGCTTCATCCATGTAGGCATTGTTGTTTCCCTGATAGATGGCCACCTGTTTAACTTCAAGACTTTAAGACCCCAGGTGCTATATCTTTATTAGTCAGGCGCCATCAGCTTTCTTCATTACATTTGCTTATGCACTCATTTTGTCTTCAGCGATTGTGTAGGGGAGGTGAGTATCATACCTTGCCACAATATTAGAATAAATCATTCTTGCATTGATGTAAGATTTACGTAGAGACACAAATTCATCTGCTTCCTTATACACAAATATGTCCAAGTTTATATATTTATATATTTACATATCTATATATAGTTATACCTATGTACATATAGTTATACCTATATATATATGTAATTTTTACTTCCAAGTTCTTTCAAATATTTCTTGCTTCTTTCCTCTTGCCCACTATCATGTTCTCCCACCGTTCATCTCTCCGAAATTCCTCTTGGATACATTACAATTGGTCAAACACCACCAGGAATGCCACCCATTCCTCATTGTCAATTTTTGGTCCATTGCTATTCCTCTGTCCCTGATGTAATTAGCTCACCACTCCCCTGCTCCCACTTCCTCTTCTCCATGCCCCCCAGAACTGTTGATCCCATTGCTGTGTCCTTGGGAATGTTTATCCTGCCTATCTTATATAGATAGATAGATAACAAAAAGGAAAACAAAAACATATACATAGTCCCATATACAATGTTGACATTTGTCAAAATTTTACAGCCACACACTGTTCTCTTACCTCCGTCATCACAAAAAATGAGGTTCAGTCAAAACTGCTTTTATGAAAAAATTCACTGTCACCAGAGAGAACCTTCCCAGGTGACGTCACTGAGTGCACTAACTCAGAGTGAGTTGCTGGACTCTCGCCTAGCAGTAAAAACACGTACTATGAAAGCTCTGCTCCACTCAGCACAATTCCGGTTTGGTGTGTGTGTTGGGGGGGGGGGGGGGGCACCCCAGGACTTCTTGAAATAAAGCTCTTTCTTACGCATACATATATGTGTGTCACCAGATTTGTTTCTCTAGTCATCCCAGCCTAACTCAGTGAACTTATGTACAACAGAAGGAGACATGGCTCCACCCCATGTCATTCTCTTTTTGCTGCCTCTCTCGAATGATGTCCTTCTTCAGGATGGTCTCTCTTGACAGTATGTTCAAAGTACACGAGGCAAGAATCTCACCATTCTTGCCTCTAAGGAAAATTCTGACAATGCAGTTTGGATTTCTCTTCCAAAATAGATTTATTTGTAAATTTGGCAATCCATGGTACTTTCAATATTCTTCACCAACACTCATAGCTGAAATCCATCAATTCTTCTTCATTTTTCCTTATTCAATTTCCTATTTTTACATGTCTATGAGTGGATTGAGATTATCATGGCTTGGCTCAGGCGCATCTTAAGTCTTCAAAGTAATATCCTTGCTTTTCAACACGTAAAGAGGTCTTGTTCAGCAGATTTACGTAAGGCAATTCATAATTTAATCCCTTGATAGAAGATTCCATGAGAATCAATTGTGGATCCAAGCTGATGGAATCTTTAATAACTTTAATCTTTTCTCTGCTTATTATGATGGTACCTATTGGTTCATTTGTGGGGATTGTGGATTTTTTTTAACATGGATTTTAATCCATACTCTAGGCTGTGATCTTTGATCTTCAGTAACAAGTGCTTTAAGTCCTTCTCAATTTCAGCAAGGAAGGGTGTATCATCTGCATATCAGAGGTTGTTAATAAACCTTCCTCCAATCCTGATTAACATCCTTGGAATCTATCATATGGGAGTCTCCGCTTTGGGTCAATAGTGGAAATAAATACCAATAGTGATGCTGACAAAAGTTAGTTTCACTTGTTTTTTCTAATCATATTATCAGGGACTCCCATATCAACTTATAAAACATATTTATAAGAGTACAGAAGACACCAAAGTAAATGGATGAGAATACATTAATTGTAACCATTTTCCTTTTGATGTTTTTTCCTAGCTATTAACAATTTACAAGGATATTTATAATGCATATATTTATTTTTATAGCTACATTGTG
>NW_022111300.1:26808084-26812278 GCF_000313985.2 Echinops telfairi | reverse complement strand
TATATATATCCAGAAAAGTTAGTTATTAACTAAGGGTTAAAGTGTAGTAACTATGAAAGCTGACTCAACTGTAAGACTTTCACTTCCAACCCTAGTGCTTCTCTCTATTTATATAGGAACTGCCTTTTTTTTATTCTCAAAAGGCTCACAAAAGTCAGATATAACTAATATGTGTATGGCATCAATCAAGGAGTTTGGATTGTCCCTTTGGGCACTGAATCTCTCACTCACCTCTTTTTGACCTCTGACTCCTCAGCTCTCTAGAGAAAAAGCCATAGTTGTATTAAGGCATAAAGTACTTTTGTGAGGATATAAATTGATTTTCTAATAGATATTAAACCGTTAGACTGAGATCCTCCTTCTGTAATTCCCTCAACCTTAACTTTTGTTCTCGCCGACCCACCCTTCTAAGTATATAAACCTTCCATATTGCAAAGCATTCCATCCCAAGACCTTCTGAAAAGAGCAGACCAAGGGTCCTCCCAGTTTAGATTGGGACTGAGATCATGTGCAGAGTATATGTGTGTGTGTATATATATATGTGTGTGTGTGTGTGTGTGTACATATATGTGTATGTATACACTATACACTATATATAGTGTGTGTATATGTATACTATATGTGTGTATATATATTTCTATATTTGTGTGTGAATATATATAAATATATATAAAATCAGGCAATACCCTTCAACTCACCATCCCAGATTCAAAAGTCCAGTGAAGGAATCACACCTAGCTGACCCAGTATTCTACCCAATGGATTTCTCAACTGAAAGGTCTGTCTAGAGAACATCTAGGAGAATATGAGTCACCATCCAGAGCTCCATTTATGGACAGAGGTAGGTTTGAGGGGTATTCAGAATCCCAGAAGTCTGATGGGATGAAGAGCCTTTGGTGCCCCCACGCTTCTCTTTGTCTGTACTGATGATAAAATCCCTGTCTGTTCTCTTGCTTGCAGTGTTTGCTTTATTTTAATTGGTTAATAAAATAGGATACGGGCCCTCAGGTTTGGGCAATAGCAAATATATTGTCAAAATTGGTGTCAAGACACTGTAATATAACTGGTACCATGTGATAAGTCAACCTGAACATGGATTAAATATGATTTGTAGTTGTGGATTCAGCTACAGTTGTACAGGAAAAAAAATGTAATCCAGAACCCAAACTGTTTTCTTACAGATTAAGATAAATAGCACATTCATGTCTTAAGAAATACCTGCATAAGAATATATTCTTACCATCAAAACGCCCACTGTATAGATGGGGAGACAGCATACAAAAAGAATCAGTTATGAATTAAAGCAAGCATTTAAATAATAATGTAAGAATCCAGAGCAGGAAGAGGACACAGCGTATTTGAATACATTTTCTAAGTAATTTATAAGAATTATTTTGTGTCGTATTTACAACAGAAGTAAGAGATAAGTACTATTACTATCCTAATCATACAAATGATGGAAATGAGACTTTGAGAGATAAACAAGTGGCCCCATTTACACTAGGAGTAAGTGATCAAAACAGTGTTTGAATCAAGGTACTGCCTTATGTGCACTCTGTGCTCAGCCTCTCCCTCCTTGGCCCTATTCACTCAGGTTTCTATAACATTCGAGGTTGTATTATAACTGTATTACAACTTACATCCTGAACATTAGGTTGACAGAAGGCTACAGCGCAGTTTTTGTCTTGTGAGTTGCCATCAAGCAGTTCTGACTCAGGGGCCCCATGGACAATAGAACAAGACACCGCCCAATTGTCCTCCATCCTCCTGATGGTTCTTACGCTTGAGCTTATTGTCAAAGCTATTGTGTCAATCCATCTTGTCCCCGGTCCTCTTTTTTGTTGTCCTTCACTTTACCTAGCATGATTTCTTTCCCCAGAGACTAATCTTTCCTGAGAACATATCGAACATATCCAAAGTAAGTGAGATGAAGTTTTAAAACCAAGTACTATTTCCTTGTTCTGTTGAATGACTAGCTCTTGATTCATAATTCAGAAGCATAATTAAGTGTTCTGGAGTTCCCGTTTTTCTCAGTGTTACTTGTAATTGGTTATGATCCACAGAGTCTAATGCCTTTGGGTAAACACTAAAATAGAAATAAACATTTTTTTCTAGTATTCCCTACTTTCAGCCCATATCCATCTAGCATCAGCACTGACAGCTCTTTTTGCACCTCCTCTTCTGAATCTGGCTTAAATTTCTGGCATCACCCTGTCAATGCACTGCTACAATCATTGTTAAATAATCTTCAGCTAAATTTTACTTACATGTGATATTAATGAAATTGTTCAGTACTTTCTGAATTCTGTTGGTTCACCTTTCTTCAGCATGGGTACAAATATTAATCACTTCCAGACAGTTGATTAGAGGAGTGGATATTTCCAGTGCTTCATCAGCTGGTTGCAACTTTTCAATTGCTATTCCAGTTTCCTCTAGCCTTATTTTTTGCTAATGCCTTCAGGGCTGCTAGGGTTTAATCCTTCAGTACAATTGGTTATTAATCATGTTATCTCTTGAAATGGCTGGATGTCCCCTACTTCTGTTTTTATATAGTGACTATGTAGTGTTTCCATCATCTCTGATGCTTTCTACATTACTCAATACTTTGCCTATAGTATCTGTTCATATTGGAACTAGAGGTTTGAAACTCCATCAGTTCTTTCAGTATGAGACTGATGATGAGCCTGCCCTTCGTTTTTGGTTTCCTAACTTCCTGTCTTTGCACGTTTTGCTGTAATATGTTACTTTGTCTTCTTGAACTGCCCTTTGATCATTTTCTTTCAAGACTTTTATTTCATCGACTCTTCCAATAGCTTTACTCTATGATCAAGACTAAATTTGAGAGCTTCTTGCAACATCCACTTTGATCTGTTCTTTCTTTTTGCCCTCTTAATAATCTTTTGCTTTCTTGATGTCATCCCACAGCTTGTAGGACTTCTGTCATTAGTGTTTAATGAGTCAAATCTATTCTTGAGATATTCTCAAAAATCAAGTGACATAATTCTATTATGTGACTTCCTGCTTTGTATCTGTCACCTAGGCCATATTTTTCAACTACAGTTTCTTCAGCCTTGTTTCCAGCTTTCACATTCTAATTGTCAATAAGTCTCAATGCATCTTGATCACTAGTTTGATCAATATCATACAGAAGATGATGGTAGAATTCTTCAATTTCTTGATCGCTAGCTTTTGCAGTCAGTGTGAAAATTTGTGTAATAGTTGTGTTGACTAGATTTCCTTGTATATATATAGATATTACTTCAAGATAGATCTTGAGATGTTCTTTCAGGTGATGCTCTTGAATTTGTCATGCTTAGCATAGTAGATGGTATGATTGTCTAATTCAAAATGGCAAATACCAGTCCATGTCTTCTCGCTACTCCCTAGGATACTGGTTTCTTGTAGAAGTGTTTTATTATTTTCTTGGTATAAGTCTTTTATTTTTCTGGTAAGATTTATTTCATCTTTTGGGTAGTTATTGTAAATTTTATTCCCCTGGCTCATGTCATCTGATATACGATACAAAAATCCAATTGATTTCTTTATATTGATCTTTTAGTCTACGTGATTGCTGATGTTTTCAATTAGTTCCAGAAATTGAATCTTAGTGTCTTTATATTTATAAAATTGTATCGTCTGAAAATAAAGAAATTTTGTTTCTTCTGTGCCAATATGGATGATTTTAACATATTATTGCTGCCTTATAGATCTAGCTGAGACTTCAAGGACTATATTTAAAAAAAAGAGTGGTGATAAAAGACAACAATCTTGGTGCCCATTCAAAGGGGAATGTTTTTGATTTCTGTCCATTAAGTAAGATGCTAGCTCTTGGTTTCGCATATATGGCTTTTATTATGCTGAAGAATTTCACTTCTATTCCAATTTTGTTGAGTTTATTTTTATAAAGAATGCATGTTACATTTTATCGAATACCTTTTCTACCTTGATTTATTTAATCATATGGTTTATATCCTTTATTTTGTTTATGTGGTGAATTACTTGCATTGTTTTTCTAATATTAATCAATCCTTGAATACCTGATATGAATCCTACTTGATTGTGATGTATTGATTTTTTTATGCTTTGTTGACTTTTTTTGCTTAGAATTTTTTTTTAAATAATCATTTTATTAGGGGCTCATACAACTCATCACAATCTGTACATATGTCATCTGTGTCCAGCACTTTAGTACAT
>NW_022111300.1:26758250-26806796 GCF_000313985.2 Echinops telfairi | reverse complement strand
ACCTATAAATATATGTACATTGATCTATTTCCCCCTCATCATATATAAATATATTCACATCTTTATATGCCTGTATTTACAACTCTATGAGTACCCTTTGCCTCCTAGTTCTTTCCTCTGTTTCTTTGTACTTTCCTCTTTGCTTAGAATTTTGTTGAATATTTTGGTTTCTATTTTCATCTTATTGGTATATAATTTTCAATTATGATAATTTCTTTATTTGGCTTCAGTATTAGAGTTATATTTGATTTATAAAATTACTTTGGTAATATATTGTCCATTTGTGTAGAAAGAGTTCATGTAGGATTGGTGCTAATTCTTTTCTAAATGCTTGTTAACATTCCCTGGTATAACTGTCCAGTCCCATATTTCTTGCTGTTTTGTGCTCAGATCGTTTCCTCTTGAATTATAGGCTTGTTGAGATTTCCTACATTCATCTATGGCAGTGGTTCTCAACCTGTGGGTTGCAACCTCTTTGGGGGTCGAATGATCCTTTCACAGGGGTTGCCCAAATCATAACAGTAGCAACATTACACTTATGAAGTAGCAACGAAAATCATTTTATGGTTAGGTAGTCACCACCACATGAGGAACTGTATTAAAGGGTCACAGCATTAGGAAGGTTGAGAACCACTGATCTATGGTTACTAGTTAGATAATGCATTTCTAAAAATTTGTCTATTTATTTTAGGTTTAAAATTGGTTGGCATACACTTTTTAATAATACTGATACTGTGTGATTATCTTATATATTTCAGTTGGCTTATAAAGTTCTACTTTTATTAATAAATCATTTCGGGGGGCTCTTACACCTCTTATAAGAATCCATGTGTCAATTGTATCAAACACATATGTACATATGTTGCTGTCAAATATAGTTCTATTGCAATGTCACCCATTTCATTTCATACTTTTAATATTTTCTTTTTCTTTCTTAGGCTTGCCAGTGATTTATCAATTTTAGTAATCTTTTTGAAGAACCACCTTCTTGTCTTATTGATATATGTATCTCAGATTCATTTTTTATCCTCTAATCTTTATTATTTCCTTTTTTCTAGTATCTGAGGGTTTGTTTTTCTGGTATTTTCCCAATAGTTCTACAGAATATGTTAAGTATTTGCTTTAATTCTTTCTTCCTTTTGGATATATGGAGTAATGGCTTTAAACTACCCTCTGGGTACTGCTTTTGCTGTGTCCCAGAGATTTTCATATGCTGTTCCTTTATTCTCATTTGTTTAATTTTGAAAAATTCTACATTCTTTATTGCTTCAACTACTGATGTTTTGTAAGTAACATGTATTTGAATTTACATGTATTTGACTTTTGGAACTGATTGTCCAGTGTTGATTTCAAATTTTACAGCCATATGATCTAGAAAATGGTATGTAGCATGTCATTGTTTTCAGAGTAATTTATACCTGATTTATGGCACAAACTGTGATCTACTCTGGAGTAGGTGCCATGTACACTAGAAAAGAATGTGAATTATTATTTTTTTTGCGTAAACTATTCTGAGAGGTCCAGTTGATTCATTATGTTTAGTTTTTTCTATATCTTTGTTGATTATTTTTCTAGTTGATTGATCTTTGTTTGAGCATGATGTGTTGATGTCTCCTAGTATTATTGTATTATGACTTATTTTTCTCCTATTTCTATAAGAATTTTATTAGCGTATTTTGTAATCTTTAATTTGTTGCATATATATTATTTGTGGTTATAGTTTCTTGATCTATTGAAGCTTTCATGACTACATGATAATTTTCTTTGTCTCTTTTTATGTTTGTTACTTTGATATCTGTTTTATCAGAGATTAATATTGCTACTTTGGCTTTTTTTTTTAATGATGCTACCTTTATCTATTTTTTCCATCCTTTTATTTTTACTCAAAATTTGTCTTTATAGCTAACGTCTGCTTCTTGAAATCAGCATATTACTGGCTCATGGTTTCTTATTTGTTTAATCTTTATCTTTTACCTGGTGAGTTCAATCCATTTTCATTCAGTCTTGTTATTGATAAGATTTTATTATATTTCTTTATTATTGTTATTTAATAAGTTATTTTATTGTGGCCTCTTATATCTCTTATACCAATCCACACATCAGTTGTATCAAACACATTTGCACATATGTTGCCATCATTATTTTCAAAACATTTTCTTTCTACTTGAGCCCTTGGTATCAGCACCCCTTTCCCCCCTCCATTCCCCACCCTCCCACCCTCGTAAACCCGTCATTAAATATTATTATTTTCTTATCTTACACCTTCTACTGTCTTCCTTCACCTATGTTTCTGTTGTTCATTCCCCTGGGGGCAGGGTGGATGATATTATACATCAATCATTGCAATTATTTTGTTTATATATTTTATGGTGATGTTAGTTTCCATTTTAATAATGCCTCGTGTTATATTCCTTTTGGCTATAGATTTTCTTTTCAATACATTCTTTACTTTATTTTTTAACTAATTTCTTAACTTGATTCTATCATTTTTGTCCTTTTTGTTTTGTTGAGGTTTTAAATTTCTCTTTGACAATTATGTGTGTAGTTTCCTTTCCAAATTCAAAACAGCTTATTTTCATTTGCAAATGGCTTGAAATCTCTCTGTTTGACTATTAATATTCTAATCCATTCCCTTGGTGTTTTAATTTTGTGTGTGTGCGCGCGTGTGTGTGTGTGCTTTCTTGCCTTTTTTTCTTTTTGTCTACATAATCTGTGTTTCCTTAGTTTCGTAGAACATTGGGGCTCTCTACACCCAGAGAGAATTGCAGTCTCATAAACCCACAGGGGCATTTGTGCTGTGTTCTACGGGATCACTGAGTCTTCATCAGCTTAATGGCAGTGAGTTTGGTTATATTTGGTATAGTTCTGTTTAACTTAGTGTAATACTTATATAACATGTATTCTATGGAAATTTTAGATTGTTCTCTGTTGTTTTTTATTCGCTGTACAAAGAATTCCTTTAAATATTTTTTGTAAGGCGAAGTTCTTTTTAAAAATACCTTTAGATTTTCCTTATCTGAAAATTATTTTATAACTCCTTCATATGTGAGGGATAATTTTGCTGGGTATAGGATTTTTGGTTAGCAGTTTATTTTGTCATTTGAAATCTTGAATATATCAATCCATTTCCATCTAGCCCACATGGTTTGAATAAAGAAATATGAATTTACCCTAATTGGTTGTCCTTTATTTGTGATTGTTCTTTTTTCTCATGCTGCTGTCAAGATCATTTACCTTTCTTTGATGTTAGAAGGTTTGACTAAAATGTGTCATAATTATTTTCTTTTGGGATTGATTCTGTTTAAAGTTCTGAATTTCTTGGATAGTTATTTTTTGTCTGTCATAAAAATTAGGGATATTCTCTTTTAATACTTCATCAGCTATTTTCTCTGTAGATACTGATCATTACAGCTATCCATTTCATGATTCAGGACTTCAAATTTTCCGGGATTCTAAATTCTTATATTCCTTAGAATATGGACAGCTTATTCTGACATTGTAGTCTGTTCTTTAGCTGGAAGTTTTGCTTAAACTTCTTCATCTTCTGTGACCCTGTTGGTATTTGAAGTACCAGTGGCATATCTGCCAACATAGTAGCATCATGCAAGCCACCAAAGTACGACAACCTGATAGACAAATAGTTAAGGTGTACCATAAAATCTCTAAATTTATTTTCAGTCTCTGGACACATTCAAAGCCATCTGAGTTTTTTCTGACCATTGTGCAGTAGTATGAAAAGTTCTGCCCTCACTCACAATATGTTTTCTGCTATTCCCTTGACAATCAAGGGAGGAACAATCTCACCCTCATGGATTTGCTAGGGCCCTCCATGGAAAGTGAGTTACCAGGGTCTTATGGTTATGAGTCATACTACCAGGCATCAGAACCAATTCTGTTTATCTTTCTATTGTGCTGCAGTGCATGAATTTCAATTGAGACTCCTTTCTTGATTCTACAGTTCCATTTTTGAATGTGATAAATTGACATTCCTGCCAATCATGATTTTGTGACAATTTTCCTTTGTTTTCAAGTTTTATAATTCAGCCACATGTCTGTGAATTCTTTGGACAATACTTTATTTCATATTGCTAGCCTATCTCATTGTAATTTTTCATTTTGTCTTTTTCTTTCTTTGTCCTGTATAAAAATTAATCAAAGGTTATCTATGAACTATAATAAGGTATCTTGGTGGTGTACTGGTAATGCGTTGGACTGCTACCTGCAAGGCTGGCAGCTTGTATCCACTATCTGCTATGCTAGAGTAAGACCAGGCTTTCTAGTCCCATAAAGAGTTATTGTCTCAGCAACCCTTTTGGGTTGTAACAATCTTTTAACTACAGTAGCATTAAGTGCACTTTTATTTCTTGAGCCATCATACACAAATGATTTAGTACCTGATCATTACTAAGAGGCAATTCTCCAATTGTTTTTCTTAATAAGCTTTTAAACATTTTAGATACTGATATAGATGGGGTGCTTCCCAACACTGTAATGTGTATCACCTGGAGATGTTGATGAAAGAAAGATTTTGATTTAATGATGTGTGCGGGGCTTGAGAGTCTGTATAGTCTAACAAACTCCCAGATTATCCTGATATCTAAAAAACTTCCAACAGTCACCACTGGTTCATGAACCATTCTTTAAGTACCAATTCTACAGAAGATGTATTTATCTAAGAAGCAGATGATACAAATCTGGTAGAAGAATAAATACTTGGACCATTTCATTTATGAAATGTGTTGAATTGCTTGCCTAAGACTTTAGAACACTCCAAATATCTACAGTAAACTGTCCAAACTGGAGACACACTATTATACTGACAGTAAGTAAAAAAAGGAACACTTAGTGTATTTTTCATTAAAATATTTACAGATGAGGAAACCACTGGGTACAAATTTTTCGAGTTTCTCAATGTCTCCTAGCTGGAGATTGGCCTAAAGATGGCATGTAAGCCCATGAAGATCCAACTCCAGGGTTAATTTTTATACTGGCCATACACATTACTCTGAGAAAGCCCAGTGTATACAGTTTCATCCAAGGGCATGTATTGCAGGTTCCTCAACCAGAGAAAATAGCAGATGAGAGTATAAATAATGCATAATGGCAAGGAAATACATACTTATGTAATAATTCCACTGAGTTTTGTCACTTGTACTTGCCAGAACATATTTGGACTGTTCAGGTTAGTTATAGGATCACCATTAAAATATTATATAGACAACCTGAAGTATGTTCTTATGAGGGGGGGAAACACTGCAAAAGACCTGGGATATATCATAAGAGCTATTGAAACAAGACATAACCTATAGTGGAGAAGAACATACTTACTGAGAGATAATGTAGCTTAGTGGGAGTCAGTGAAAGAGAAAGTAGAATTACACTGCACATATTTTGAGAACACCATTGGAACTAATGTATGGAAGGTGACGCAAGCAAGTTTTCTGCCAAATATGATATGCCAGCATCGGAAATACTCAAGCAGAGACTTTCCAAAAACCTTCCAGGACTCCTTCTGTGGAGTTTCCAGTCCATTGTGAGAGATAGGGGTAAATATATCTCAAAAACCCTATATAAATCTTCTGAACCTAGGGATCCACATCATCAAGTTTGTATTCAAGAAGCCAATAGACCATCACAAAAAATTAACACCAAAGTCTATTATTTAGTTTTCACATGTAGAAAAATATCAAATAACATCTAATTTATGCCCCACTGTAATAGTGGTAAAAATATCCTACTGTACTCTCCAAAACTTTTGTTCCCCATTACTGCTCAAAATATACTGGGTCTCCTAAATGTGGACATTTCTGCTCCAGATCAGTCCACAATAACATTTGCTTTCCCACTTTCCCTCTCCCTCTTTCCAGAAAAAAACAATTCTTTTTTAAAGGAGGAAAGAAGGGAGAGGGGAGTGAAAAGCTAAAAGCAATATGTATATTAAGCTGGGTTGGAAGGAGAGGCAGGCATCTTACCTGACTCTTAGCACATGCATCCAGGTTGGGGAACTCAGAATGTCTTTGTTCTGGTGTTGTCTGATTGAAGCTCAGCTTGGATCCCACTGTTTATGTGTTTGGGTAAAGGGATGATTTTGTAGGAAAGAATCGGAGGAAACAAGGTATGTGAGAATTGGCTTTTCCCTTTCAGAGTGATGGGATAGAAACACAATGATCAGTACGGAAAGATAGTCCCAAGCCCCTTTGACTTGGAGTGATTTACACAGTCTGGAGAAAGACAAAATATCAATCCAACATCCTGTAGCTGCCAAATCGCCTTCCTTTATTTCAGGATCTAACTCACTTCCTTGAAGAAATTGGTTATCATTTGATGACCATAGAATTTCTCCCTGGCAATAAAACAGAATCTGTAGAGATGGAAAAAAAAAATCAATCAGTATTTCAGTCAATTTGCTGAGCACTGAATGTGGCTCCGTCATTTAATTGGTGTTCTGAGGACACTAGAGAGAGAAAAGACGAGATCTTCTGAGCGCTTCATTTGAAGGTTGATACAGATAGCAGGGTTAAAATCTATTTCCAAGCCTTTGAAAGTGTGTGTGTGTGTGCCCTTGTTAATTTAACCAAAGCACAACCACACTGTAGGATTTTTTTATTAAGGACTTGGTGCAAATTTGCAATTTAAGGGCTTGAATTAGAGGCACTACTTCTGGAAATCTATTTTTCTTTTCAGCAAGAAGCTTCAACTGCTTTATCTAAGTACAATAATGTCTAATAAACTGTTGCAGATTTCTGCCTCACATGCAGCTAGTTGGCAATGTACCAATGTATGCATCTCAGCAGAACTTGGAATAGTGTCTTTTGTAATAGCTCTATTGATAATGGCTAATGCCCTATCACCACAGCATCATATAGACTGTGATAGATGCACCTGCTGTATACATAATGCTTATTGGGTTCTGCACACTGTAACACAAATGGCTCATAAAAATCCCAGATGTCTTTTTTGTCCTCTCTTCTTTCTCTCTTTCTGCACAAGTGTTTGCTCACAGTGTCACTGTGCTATGTAAATAACTGCACTGGGGTATGTGATGGATGAACGAGCAGATGGATAGATATCCCTGTCATTTTTGTTGATGGTTCTAGGAACAGTTCCCCTGAGCAATGAAAAGTAGAAGTTTAGATGGTCCAATGAACAAAAATTGTGTGCCAAATTTAAAAGAAAAATGAAGACAATAGGAAACATATAACACTCCCCAGGCCTAATTTGTTAGGCTTTGTGAGACAGCACAGGATGTAATGGACGAAAATTGACTGGGAGTTAGAACACCTGAGTTCTTGTCCTGTAGACTGACTACTTGTGAGTGTGACCTTGGATAAGTTGTTTAACTTTTCTGGGTTCTTTAGTTGTAGGATAGGGACTTGTGTTAGGCAATGTCTCAATTCAATTCCAGGTTTCAAATTCAATGTTTAAGTTTTCTGATTCTATCAGGATGTCATTGAACAAGCATTTACTAATGCTTTAAAAAGGAGTATCTTTTACAATATTGAGACTATACAAAGATAAGGGCATTGCCTCTGCTTCCCTTGGAATGTTATTTGTAACTTAAATATAAATTCAAGAAGCACAAAGTATTATATATAACCATAGAATTGGCTTGTTTATGATGAGAGATATATAATAAGTGAGCAAGGAAGAGCCAGAGAGTGATGGACCCGGTGGGATTCTTTGTGCAAGAGTGGTGGATGAGAATAATTTAGATGTGCATGGTTCATGACGTCCTCTAGTCTAGACAACAGAGAATGCCTTTGGCAAAGCGGAAAAGGTTAGGGAGCTATATATCATGTACCTGCCTCAAATCTTGACGCTCCACCTCTCCGCACTCAGTGTCACCTCTCCACAAAGTAATTCTCTCCCTTCCATCTCATACTATGTCCTCTGCGCACCAAAGTATGGTATTAATCATTTATACTTTGTCACTGAGTTTAGTAACACTATTTCTAGGCTTATTTTAAAGACTGAAATTTTAGATATTAGTAAAAGTTGCTATTTGAGTGCAACACATCACTGAATTTCCAACAATCACAGAAGTACTGTTCCTTTTTAACCTCATGATGCTTCTTATTAGGAAATGAATCACCTCAAAATTACAGGTGGAAAGTTCAATCCTGTAAAAGATTTTAATTCTCTCCCAGGTTGAAATTCATGTGTATAATTAGGTACATATAAGCAAAAATCAAAAACCAAACTCACTGCTATTGAGTTGACTCAAAGAGGCCACAGAGGGCAGGATAGAACTTCCCCTGTGAGTTTCTGAAACTGGAACCCTTTACAGGAGTAGAAAGCCTAGTCCTCCCTTGGAGCCATTGGTCCTTTAGAACTGGTGTCCTTGGGATTGGCAGGAAACCTTGCAGTTTGTCTAGTGTGTAATCACTATGCCATCAAAGCGTTCTCATTTTGAGACTCTTTTTCATAGCCCGCTCCTTTAGAGGGATGATGTTGCTGAACTAACACTATTGTGAGGCGTTTCACATAGCCCTACAAGACATATTTTGGGTTTCCTTTTGGCCAAATGGTGGTGGAAGCTTTCTCAAGATTTATCAGAATTTGGGCAAATTTGAAACCTACAGTAATTACTCAATAAGGCTGTATTATACCCAACACCATTTGCACACACACCCCCGCTTCCTGTCTAGAAAGGTCACCTAAATTACATCTCTTCTAACAACCAATCTTTGGTTGGATGATCAAGGTGGACTGAGAAATGCGACAGAGGTCTTACAGTGGAGTCACTAATATAGATGTGAGTCTGATTTAGCTAGGGAATTCCATAAACAGAAGAAGTATAAAGGCTCTGACATGACCTTGACTTTAACTCCTGGCTTCTTAACACTTACAAACTAACCTTGAAGAAACAAATCACATGCCTTGTACTTCACTTTATTCCTTGACAGTAATAAATAAGCCTAAGTCATAGGGTTATTATGAGGATTTTTAAAAAGACAGTTTATTTAAATAATTTAGCACAATGCCTGAAAAGCATAACTTCATCCTAGCAATTGTGGTGGTGGTGATTGTAATCATTCTAGAAACTAGAGAATGGTGACAGAAAAAGGAAACTCGTGTCTATTGAAAGACACTAGGAACTACACGTATATTGACTAGTACTGAGCCTTCTTTGTTTTTTTCAGTGTCCATTAGAATGACCCATCTGACAGCACATTCTTTTGTTAATAAAATATACATCAGTTTCGACAGTCATTGAATTTTGTCATGTATGCTTCAATATACCTATCACTTTCACAAAATTTAAATGTGCAAAGAAGGGTTCTGGTGATACATCTTGGGGAAACTTATTTAAAGGAGACTCTTGGCTTACCCTCTGTGAGAACCCTTCCTAGTCCTTCCTCCCACCATTCCATGCAGATTTACCAAGTCCTTAAAATAGGTTCTTCAAAGGCAGAGATGTGTTATTAGAAGTGAGGTAAGCACCTGTGACTTAAAGGTGTTTCTCTGAGATTCCAGCTATCATTAACTCAACATCTAAGTCCCATAATTTTCTTCTTTCTGAGAAGAAGAAAATCAGAAGAAGCCATTGTTTTGTTTCTACTTCATAGATTTTTAACTTGTTTTGTTCACATACGACTTTAGCAAATAAAAAGAAAGCTGAGACTAATTCATCTTCATTTCTTCAAGACTAGTGCAAACATAGAACCTTGAATGATATGGTTAGAGTAAAAGAAAGAGTAAATGATATTAATGAAGATTATAGCACAATTTTATTATTTGCAATCACAAGGAAGAAGTTTAGAGTTGAGTCATATACATAGTACTACTTCCGAATACATAGGTTTCTGATATATGAGGGAACATAAAAAAGTTTACAAAAAACAATTTAAAATAATGGAATGTTCCTGTGAATTTTTTCAAACTCCCTTGTATATGTTGTACTGATTTGAATGAAACAAGTGGTAGATTTTCTGATCCCGAAGTTATCCTAGCTGAGATGTGCTGAGAACACTGGGAAAAAAAGAAATGCAATTCCATGTGAGAGTATGAAAATGCATGGCATTTGGGTTTTATTATTTAAATTAGAAAGACGTATTTGGAAAGGGTCACGATGAAAAGCTGAAAATTTCATTTCTCCTTTGGTTGCTCCTTCTGACAGATTGATTGCATGATCACCATTTAGCACAAGAAAGGTGAAGTATGTAGCTGAGAAAATAATTCATTTAATTTAATGAAATTTTAATTCTGCTATTAAGAAAAAGCATCCCTGACTCCTTCTTTTTGGTCTAATTTAGATCAGCTAATCAAACCACATTCACCCAGTGACAACTTGAGATCCTGTCATAGAACTTAATATTTTATAAACTCTGGTGAAAGAAAAGGGCCCTAGTGGTGCACTGTAGTAAGCAAATTGAAGGGCTAATAACTGCCAGGTTGGAAATTCAAATCTACAGTTAGTCTGGGTAAGCTAGGGAAAAATATCCACTGAACTTCATGTATAAGAGAGAGTTTTATATAAAGGGTAAGTGTACATTAAGAAAGCAACTCAACCCAATGCTGTCCAGGCCCATAAATCCAACATTAGCCCATATGTCCAACAGCAGTCTGCAAAGTCCTCCTCAATCTCACAAACACCCTCAATGACACCTACTTCAGGAGGAAAGCTGAATCAGTGAGCTTGTAAGCATCTCAGCACTGGCAGGGGTCTCCACATGGCTACTCCAGCACCCAGGGCTGCATCAGGGCAGGTCCATGTGGCACAATAAACCTTAACTATCTCGGACTCCTTAGGAAGTCTAAATGGGGATAAGGAACATTGAACTTGGCGTTTGCCTCTTGTACATAAATTATTATCCTGATCCTTAGGAACTCTTGCCATATTTTGTTTGCTCAATCATTTACCAAATGAGGATACATGACGATTACTCATAGCCACTGAATAGCTGAAAAAGAGTTTTATCTATCTTTCTCACTGTGTTTTCTTCTCTAGAGAAACTGACCTAACACACTATCATTACCCTTATTTTTAACTACAATAGAAGTTGTGCAGCTATCATTTCATTTTAAAGACGAGAGTTCAAAGACGAATCCAGGCAAGAGCCATGCAGCCCTGCCTTCATTTCTGCATTTGACTTCCTCTTCACGCACTACTATTAGGTTGGATCACATCTTGCTAGGAGATGAGACTGTTTTGGGTGCCTTTCCACCCTCTCTTCTCTGTAGCTGGCAGGCTCCTCGATGATGTCCCCAATATCGTCTACATCTGCAAGACGTAGAATCTGCATCCACATAAGTTCCAACTCTGAGAAAGCTATAATGAGAAAACATGGAAACAGGAGAGAATGTAATTTAGGGAAAGTCTAATTACTACCAGTTTTAGACCTGAGTGATTAAATGACCCTAAAATTTCCCGGAAAGGCCAAGCATGATATCTCTAGGAAGTGATCCCATTATGCAGGAGAAATAGAGAGAGAGAGAGAGAGAGAGAGAGAGAGAGAGAGAGAGAGAGAACAGCCAAAATTACACTGCACACCTACGTTTCTGGCTTGAATCTGACTCAAATGGCTGTACTCTCTAAATAATTTATTTCAATTAAAAACAGAGAGAAGTAGAAAGAGAAAGGGTAAAATGAAAGGATGAAACCTTAGGTGATGTCAATCATGGAATTTTACCCTATTAGCTGATCTAATTTATAGGGAACTTTATCACCTCCCCAATCTGTCAGGGTTGTTTTTCTTTCCTTTTGTCTTTTCTACCAGTTACAAGAAAGTAATCTGGAATTGTGGTCAGAACTGACCGAGTTTCATCGCGGGCTAAGACACCATGTTTGCACAGAGACGGAGTTCCTGAGCTATGCGATGGCTTTTTCTTTACACACATTGTGGCATCCGCCTCTGTGAAGCCGAAATGCGCAGCGAGTTCACCCCCTTGCCCTGCTGCTCCAGGACTCATGGTCCATAGTGAAGACAAAGGTCCCCCGAAGCAAGTTCCAACTGCAGACATTCTTTTCGCTGTGCAACTTTTTGTTCTCTAAGCAGAAAAATATTTTGAGCAGTCTTGTTCTATCTGTAATCGCACCAGCGAGTTGAAGGGACAATCCTCCTTGACATAACACCCTTCCAGAAAAAAGTCATTAGGCAGGACTAACAAACCAGAACACAAGCTGGCTTCCATCAAACTAATTCTCATTCATAGTGACCCTCTAGGGCAGAATAGAACTCCCCCTGTGGAAGGCTAGACAATCTTTATGGGGCTAGAAAGTTTCATCTTCCTCCCACAGAGCAGCTGGTGGTTTTGAACTGCTGACCTTGCAGTTAGCACCCCATCACATAACCCCATAAAATATCTACAGATTGATGTTGACGTTGTTGTTGTGGGGAGGTGTTGTCCAGTGAGTTCCGACTCACAGAACCTCGTGTTGGAGAAAAAATAAGTGCCATCCTCACAATTGTTCCTATATTTACAATTGTTCCTGTATTTACAATTGTTCCTATATTTGAGGCCATTGATGCAAGCACTGTATCAATCAATGTCATAAAAGGTCTTCCTCTTTTTTTTTTTGCTGCCACACTACTTTGCCAAGCATGAAGTCCTTCTGCTTGACTGGCCCCTACGGATAGCATGTCGAAAGTCCCTAGGGGTACCCAGTCTTCTATTTTGAAATTTGTTATCCCCCAACTCCATTATCCAGAGGGCTGCTATTAATTTTAAAAAACACCAAAATCAGAAGCTGCCTCCTCTGCTCTGCCTTTAGAAATGTGGTCTTTCCTAAACCGTTTCTTTGGCTGAGCAAACATGATGGAGACTGTCTGGGCAGGGCCACGTGTCATCGTCTTTCCAGAAGGAGCGCATCCCACAGAGCACGGACATGGCCAACAGTCAAAGGAGAGAATACTCCTGTGCTTTATATGATGGCTGGCTGCATGGAAGGAGTAAGAAGCACTTAATGTTTGTATCTCTCTTCTGGATTGCTCAAATCACTGAGATTTAGTTATTTTGGAATTAATTATTTAGGGTTGTCTCTGACAAACAAAATTTCTGTGTTTTGTGGAATTCCACAGGTTACTGGGTGCAGGTGGAAGAACTTCAAATGACCTTGGAAGCATAAGTGAGAAGAAAAGGAAGAAAATTGACCAGATCTCTGATCTGCAAAGCCTGCCCTGCGTTTGTGCTCCTTCGGTCTAGGATTAAGTGTTTTTATTGTCTAATGTTGAAGAATCATACTCATACTGACCTCCTAGGATACAGTGAGCAACCCCTGTGGTTTCCTAAGACTGAAAATCATTACGGGTTTAGAAACTTCATTGTTTGCCTGGGAAGAAGCTGGTGGTTTTGATGCCAGCCTTGTGGTTAACAAGCCAACCTGTAATCCACTATGTTACCAGGGCTCCTGAGGAGGCGGAATCTTCTCCATTGCTGTGAGAGACTGAGTGCTAAATAATTATCTCCTTATTTACCTTTTTATTCTTTTTGGTAAACTGTAAGATAGTTTTTGTATCCAGGGACAATTAAACAGACACAGTATACATGGCAATAGGATACAAGTTACTAATCCAATTCATAAACTCACAATTATTAAGCAACATTCCCTTGCAATAGTCATGTTGCTTTCATCCTTCATATCTTCCTTTTTGCTTGATAGTTTGCCTAATATAATTAAAATTTCTACCAGATATGAATGACACCACATTCAGACAAGACTGTAAATAACAATGGTTTGCTAACTTCCTTCTATTTCCTGCAAGGACACTGTGGCAAAAGGATGTGGCCATGTGTTGCTGTGAAGATTCACAACCATGGAAACCACAATGGACAGTTCTATTTTATCCGTCATCCACATCAACTCAAGGCAATGGGTTGTGTAAATATCTGTATATTACCATCAAATTGTCCTCTGGAATTATTGAACACCCATACTGCAGGGTTTGGGATATAGTTCTTTGACTAGTTCTCCGGGGGTTCACCCAAACCGAAGAAAGCCAGTTGTCCTCTAGTAACTTCTGAAATTCTGGTAATGCCAGTCAACTCATGGCTGCCACCTGCGACATAGAGTGGAACTTCCCCTTAGGCTTCCCATGGTGGTCTTTATGAAAAAGGTTGCCAGGTCTTTGGTCCTGTGGTGCCACTGGATGGGTTTACACACCAACCATTAGGTTAGGAGTACAAGTAGCAGCTGTGGGACATCTTGAAACATCTACTGGACCAGGGCAAGTATTGAGTCAAATTAACCAGGATAAATTGAGGAGAATACTGGGTAAAGAGGAGAAATACTTCTCAGATTCATGATGTATTGTTATGGATAAAGGAAGGCCAGTCTTGCTAGATTTTCAGGCTTTCCAATAGAAGCTACAAGTACAGATTTTTATATTAAATCTTTAAATTAAGTAATGATACCATCTACTTTAAAGGCAGCTCAATTGATCAAAACAAAACAGGCCTGCAGACTAGGCCCCTTGTGGTATATCTTCTGCCTTAACATACACTTGGCAGTTACCTCGCCTATTCGGGGAAGAAAAGGATTCTTTTGATAGTAGTCTCTTCATCAGGGCTGAAAATATTTAAATCGGCCTTCCTTTACCCTTAATCACTGTACTTTAACATGGCTCCTGTTTATATGATCATTTTTTCATAATGACAAAGAATCATGGTTTTAGACACTTGTGCATTAACCTGTTGCTCATTCAATGTAGATTCAATGTATAAAAATGAATGAGGGAGTTCTTTATATCCTGACCTGGAGTCCTATCCAAGATATATTGTCAAGTGGGGAGGAAATCTACAGGGCAATAAGTATGATTACATTTACGTTAAGTAAGGGAGGAGTATGAGCATATATTTGCTTTCTTTTATAGGCATGAACTATATTTTAAACAAGTAAACTTTGATAAAATATCCCCATGGAAGGGAAGTAAGGGTCTAGGAGCAGCATGAGAAGAGGATTTTCACACTTAACCCCTAAGTTATACTCACCATACAGTCAAATTTTATTAATTAAATGAGATGCAAAATGGTATTGTAATTTTGGAAGACACTGACAATTTCTTATAAAGCTGACCATAAGCTTATCATATCATCATTTCTAATGAAGTGAAAATTTATGTCCATGTGAACACATGCACACAAATATATACATCATCTTTATTTATAATGAAAAAAAATTGGGAGCAATCAAAATAGTCTTCAATAGGTGAATGATAAACAATTTATGGTAGTCATACAATGGAGTATTATTCAGTGATAAAAAGAAATGACCTCTCAAGCTATAAAAAAAAATGTAAAAATCTTCAGTTAATTTTGTGAACTGAAAGAAACCAGTTCCCAAAGCTACATATTATATGATTTTAACTCCAAGATATCATGGAAAAGACGAACTTTGAAAGACAGTGAAATGATGCATGATTGCCAGGGTTTCAAAATGAAGAGGGTAGCGCTGAGCAGGTAGAATGCCGGGCGTCTTCAGGGCTGTGGAAATACTCTGTCTGGGCAGACCCATGCCCAACACTCACCATCTTCAAGTCAAGTTTGACTCGTAGCAAATCTGAGACAGAATTGAACTGCTGCTTAAGGTTTTTGAGGTTGTGAATCTTTATGGGCACAAAAAGCCTCATCTTTCTCTTGTTGAAAGCTGGTGGGTTTGAACTGCTGGCGTTGAGGTTAGCAGTCCAAAACTAACCCACCTGCCACTAAGACTTGGGGGTCACTGTAATAGGTATATACAAAGGACTGCACATCACAAAAAGTGAGTCCTGTAAATGATACATTTCAATTAATAATAATAATATATCAGCATTGGGTTATCTACATGAAAGCAAGATAGTAATAATAAAAGGAAAATGTATGGAGGAGAAGAGGTGGGATATGGGAACATTCTATTTTATGGGAAGATTCTTTTTTCTCTCACCCATCCCCAAAGGTTTATTCTTCTATAAACTCTAAACTACAATTTAAAAAATCAAGTCTGCACTCTAAAGGGTAAAACCCACCTGCCCACTGTGGGAGAAAGATATAGTGGCCTTGGAAATTCTAAAGTCAAGTCTACTCAGTCCTATACCATCACCATCTAAAGTCAAGTCTACTCAGTCCTATACCATCACCACAAGTCTATGAGTCAGACTTGGTGCCATGGTAGTGAGATTGTTAAGATTTATATTTTACAAAGTAGTAGAGAAAAGGCTATCTCTCACAACAACAACAACAACAACAAACTAGATGATTTTGAGGGTCATTGACTGAGTTATACAACATAGAGGCAAACACAAAAAGACATATCCCCCCACTTAAACTATCCCAACAAATTCATACATTTTCAAAAGTCACTAAGTAAATAGAAAATTAACACTATGCAAATGCATTTCGGAAGCAAAGCTCTCCATGGCCCAGGCAGCTTTTGTTTGCAAGAAACCAGCATCATAAACTGTGAAGTAAATCCCAAATTGAATTTTCTTGGTCCCCAAAATGTATTCTGGCTGCCCTGCTGGTAAGAGACCAAGGGAGCCACAGCAGAACTCTCTTAGTTATTCATAAATTCTTCCTCTTAAATAAAATGGTTGTGGATGTTGTTGTTGGTGGTGTTTTTTCTTTCTTTTTTTTTAAACACAAGAGTAGAGATGAACTCCAGAGCTCAGAAACGATTTTCATGCAAAACCAGGAGGTTCAATATACAAATATACAATATACCCTGAACAGAGCAACATAAATACTCACATCTGGTATAAATAAACAACAAGATACATTGTTTTACATTTAATGCCCAGCTCATGAATAAGTGTACACAATGGAGATAGAAATATTTAATTTTGGGTTGTAGAACATAATTAAAAATTATTAAACAAAGTCTGAACACAGTAGAGACTTTTTAAAGCTCATAGATCCCTAGTGCAGCCTGAGAGCGTTTGGAATCAGTTTTGTCCAACATGACATCTTTTTCTTAAAAAAACAAAACAAAAAAAAAGCAAATAACAGAGGCCTCCAACCATAGTGTTTTACTAGAGCCGACAAGAGCTACTCTTGTACTCCCTTGTTTTTCCGACTTCCTTCTGGGAGTTTAAAGCACTTCGATATGATAAATCGAGGATCACACTGTCTTAAAATGTCTCACCTTGTTACTGATAATGCATGCAATTATGGAAGAAGAGAAACAGGGAAAGACTCATTTTCTCCTCCAGGCTGGTGTTGTTTACCTATTGCATTTCCTGAGCTCAGACAACACAGTCAAACAGTGAATTTTACTGGTCCCTGTTAGTTCCCATTTGATTCTCCACATACATGGCATCCCTACACGTTTCATTTATTATTTTATTCTGTAGCCAAAAACCCAATGTTCGTTTTGTTAAATTTGTGGCAACTTAGCCTACATCTTGCTTTAAGCCAACTAGTGTAAAACTGAGTAGAGGTGGGTCCGCCTCCTCAGGTTTGTTAAAATATCAGACCATCTTCTGTCTCCAGAGAGGGGGGAAGAGAATGTACCAGATGGAGTCAGCCAACCCAGCACAGCTTTGAGACATGTGATTGACTGCAGTCAACACGACATAGGAACAGAATAATGAATTTGAAGAAGAAGAAGAAGAAGGAGGAGGAGGAGGAGGAGGAGGAGGAGGAGAAAAGCAGTGGAGTTATTTAGTTTCTGATTCTGATTTTCAAGCCCTGCCTTGAATATGAGAAGGGGGAGAAGAATTCAGATAGCCTTAATTTTTCAGTTTCAGAAGTAAGCACGTCCAGAAAGAGGATGTAAGGCCAAAGGATGAACACGCATCGAGTCAAAAGAGTCACACAATAAAGCAAAAGAGGCCTCAACTACTGCTGGACAGAAGGCAAAGATGGGGCGTTTGTCCTCAGAGTATTGTCCCTGCTCGGACTTTTTGTCTGAATAACCTTTCTAACTGATTTATCTCCTTCTTAGCGGCCAAAATGATAACGATCCTGAAACTCTTCTCCCTGGCCTTTTCTCTCACTCCCCTGCCGGCAACTTAACTCTTAGTTGTTTTGAAAATTAGCTATCTTACAGGGCCCTGCCTTTACTGGCTACTTGTTCTGCTGACCTATGGGGGGAAGCTGAAATTGGTGTTGCAAATGCGTTCCTTTAACAGGTCTGTTATTGCATTATTCCTTTATGGGGGCTTCCACATAATTACACCAAATGTTGTTATAAATCCCACCGGAAGGCACCTCTCAGCTGATGTCTAGAGGACACTTTCAGAGCATATCTCCCTCATCTGCTATTAGCACAGCTCCATGTTCTTCCCAGTACATTAGAGGACACGCTGAAGGGGGACAAGGACTACATGATCCAAATGGAGAGTGAGCAATTTGAAAAGAAGCCAACCAGCACTTGGAGCAAAACTAACTACCGCCAAAACACTTCCTTCGGAACAAAGGTTGAATCAAAACCCTATTCCCCTAGCATATGAATTAGAAGAACAATTGTCTGATTATGATTTTTAAAAAGAGCATTACATTTTATGTTCAGCCATAATTGGTATTTATGACAATTTATGTAAACAGTAATGAAGCCTATGTGATTTTTGCGGGAAATTGCATTATGACACCAATGATCGTTACTGTTAATTTTCCTGAAGATGATGGCAATCAGCAGGCAGAGCTTCATTGTAAATAGGTTAATTTAAAATTCAAACACTCTGGTATTTCACAACGAGTTCACATTTGATTCTTGAAAGCTTTGGCCCAGTGTTTTTTCATGTCAAGATCAAAAGGCAAGGGCGACATATGTCAATATATAAAACTTTGTTCTTGGAGGTTGTGTGTGCCTAAAGGAAGTTGTGGGATGTATGTGAGTGTGCATATTACATAGGACACATCCATGTAGTTCTTTTCTTGCTCTCATGCCAATGAAAATGAATTTTCAAAATTTCATACATGTTTAACCACAAATCAGTTACCAAAAATTAGTTTTCTAGCTTTGTGGTATAAGTGTGGAGTGCCATACCAGCACATTCTATTATTTTTAATATCTATTTCAAACTCCCTAATCATCAAGTCATTTAACAGGGAACTATAAAAGCATCTCTCTTTATTGACCCTTGGTCTTCTGGCTAGTTGCTGAGTGAAAATTATGTTCTGACAGTATATTTTTCAGACCACCTCAACTAGTTGAGCATTTTTTTAAATTTTAATATATACTCTTATAAGGATTTTGATTCCTACCAACTTGCCCAAGAAAAGTGAAGTGATTTGATTTCACTTTTTAAGGTTTTTTTTTAAGTAGTTATCTTATTGTTCTTGCTTACATACCGTAATCACATTTTAAAGATGTTTTATTGGGAAGAATGGAAAAGAAAACTATTAACCCTAAAATGACTATATAAAATGTGACCTTATTTTCCCCTAACAACCATTCTTCAACATGGGATGTAGAATTATATGGACAAAAAACCCCAACATTTTAAGCACTGTCCAGATGTCTACCTATTTAAAGCAGTGATTGAGTTTCCACATAATTTATGTGTTTGAAAACTTCCCTGTGAGAAGCTACTAAATCTTATATAAAACATTCTAAACTATGATTTTGCATGGATACTTTAGGTTGGATTGACCATAGAAATGAGCCATGACTAGAAATAGTCAGTCTCATTCTTGTTCTTTATAAGTCCAAATTTTTAATAAGTCCAATTTCTGATTAGTGTACAATTGTTCAGTGCTTGCTACTGTAATGAAAAAAAAATTAGAATGAATATTCTAAACTGAATTATAATTTTGACTGTATATAGCCTACTAGATTGATCTTGAATGTTATCTACTTCTTAAGCAAATTGCATAACTATATATACCTTGATGTGTAGTACTTTTAATAAAAATGACATTTAGAAACATAAATACAGGTATTTTTACAATAGACTTCTTATCTGAAAGAACAGGTACCTGAAAGCATATTGTGATAGTTAAGGTTAATTGTGCCAACCTGGTCTATAAACACATGTGGGATTAATTGAAGGGCACAGAGCTAAATGGCTTGAGAAGCCTTGCCTTCCTGGTTCTCAGGTCTCCTGTTCTCTGATGTTGGACCAGGGTGCAGCTGCCTTAGCCAGTTTCCTGCTTGAGCTTGCAAGGCTCACTTCCTGAGAGACACCCCTGAGGAGAAGCCACATGGACCTACTCTGATGCAGCCCTGGGTGCTGGAGCAGCGGTGTGGAGACCCCTGCCAACAGTGAGATGCTTACACCGCCACTGGATTAAAAGACTTTCTACCCATTGGCCTGTGATCCTCTTGCATTCAGTGTTTTGTGAGTTTGAGGAAGACTTTGTAGATTGATGTTGGACATAAGGGCTAAGTCGGACTTATGGGCTTGGACTGGACTGGGTTGGGACGCTTTCTGAATGTACACTTACCCTATATATAAAACTCATACATATATGAATTTCTGTGGATTTGTTTCCCTAGTTTACCCAGACTAGCACATTTATATTAGATAGCCAAGTACCAGTAAATGTCTTCACACTTAGATAGTATCACCCACAAATTCACATTGTTTTGTATTGATTGGCATAAAAACACAACATATTTTCTTCATTTGAACCACACATATAGTTTTTGCCTAAAATATACATATGAATTTATTAAGTATATATACTTCAAAATCTCAATAATGTAATTACACAAACACAAAATATTTAAGGACCTATTTAAGTTGTTTTCTCTGTGCTCTCAATATTCATTGGTTACATGTTCTTTAATTCTAATAACTGCTGTCAGCAAACAAGTTGCAGTCAGCTCTAACATTTTGAAGGGCAAAATTATGGAAGGAATTTTTAATATTAGGCAAAGTGCATACATTTATTAAATGTTCTGGAAATTAGAAAGTCATTAGTTTAATTGCCTCTTGTAGTGGGTATATATTCTTCTGGAATTTAAATTGAAAATTACTGCTCAAAAATGTAATCAAAATGATACAGGTTTGATCCTGAATAGATAGATGATGATGATGATGATTGCTATTTTTTAATATGATAAGTGCATCTCTATAGAAGAGGCTAAAGTCCTGCTTTGTTCCCTGGTGGTCCCATGAGTCTCCATCCCCCTTTCTTTTAACAGTTAACTCTTACATACAGAAACTTCCTTAATTTTAGAGGGCACATTTTTACTACATTTTTGACTCTTCGCTATTCTTTAAAAATAGAATCAATGAAAAAATAATAATAACCAAAGCAAAGACAAACATGTATCCCATTACTAATAATTCAGTAGCATTGAATTATAAACTTCATATCCACAGGCAGGGTTTTAATTATTTCTCTAGATATTCTCTCTATTAACAAAAGAGCTTTGCAATACATTTCCAGATTTCTTGACTATACTAACTTTTTTGTGATCCCTCCCATCACAGGACCTAGCTATTAATAAACCTACTTATTTGACCTAAAATAGCAAAATTATTTGGATAATTGTTTGCTTATTAATACAAGGAGCTTGATCTCATTTGTCTGTTACATAAAAATTACTTAATTTGCAGTGATGATCTCTACCTCAATTAATCATTATAAAAAGGGGAAAATTAAAAATATTTTGATACAAAATATCAAATTAACTTTAGAAAGTGAACAGTGTGTCTATTGAAAACTACTGCTTTATATATCTCTGGGAGTGAGGATTTGGGTTGGGGATAGCATATCACTCGTGGTCCAAATGTGGAAGCACTTGATGAATAATAGGAAGGTTGAACTCACCTAGCAGCACCCTGGAAAACAGGAACAGAGATTTGTTTTTTGAAAAAATCACAGTCTTGAAAGCCAGGGAGCAGTTCTACTCGATGCATATGCGGTCTGATCATCATGAGTTTGTCCTGATTAACAATAACATCTGCAACAATAATATTACTGTATTAGTATGGATTATTGTTTCATAGGCTGCATCTCCAGTTTCATTTAAAATTTATGTCTGTTCTTAAACACAAATTGTCCTCATAACCCTGGCCTCTAAGTTGGAATATATAATGGAGGATGACTGCTTAACATTATCTCTATAAGATCAGCCATGCCTTAACTTAAAATAAACAAAAGGCAACACACAAAAACACCTCCACAAAGTAGTACATAGACTGGGAAGAGACATACTCTATAAATACCTGTACAAGAAGCTACCTTACATGCTATTTGGCTGTTTGTAGGTATTTGGCAAGTACATTAAAATGCGTGCAAAGATTTAAAATATGAATAACCCTACAGCCATTCTCAAAACAAAACCTTGCTACCATTGAGCCCTTCCTACTCACAGAGACCCTATAAGAGAGGGTACAACAGCCCCCGTGAGTTTCAGTAGTTGTAACCCTTTCCTGGGTAGAAAGCCTTATCCTTTGCTGGAGTAGCGGCAGGTAATTTCCAACTACACTATCAGGGCTCCTTCTAAAGCCATTAGGTTCTTATTTTACAGCTTGGCATTATGGTGTGATTGGTAGAAACAAACGTATCCACACACACAGAAAATACATTTTTTGGATGCATTTTCTCTCACTGCATCAGTAAATCTGTTGCATAAGACCTCATTAAAGTGTTGAAAAGCAAGGAGGTTACTTTGAGGACTAAGGTGCGGCCAACCCAAGCCATGGCATTCTCCATGGCATCATAGACAGGTGAAGGTTGGACATTGAATAAGAAAGACTGAAGAAGAATAGATGCATTTGAATTGTGGTGTTGGAAAAGAATATTGAAAGTACCAGGGGCTGCCAAGAGAACCAACAAATCTGTCTTGAAAGAAGTACAACCAGAACGCTCCTCGGAGGCAAGGATGGCAAAACTTCAGGACCAGTCTGTGAAAAAGGGCAGCCTGCTTGGTAAACTAGAGGGCCAGCAAAAAAGAGAATGGCTCTCAACGAGATGGATTGACATGGTAGCTAGCTGGAACAAGGTGCTCAAGCAGAACAATCATGAGGACGATGCAGGGCTGGGCTGTATTTAATTGTGTTGTGCATAGGACGTCTATGTGTTGGAACCAACTGATGGCATCTGACAACACAAATATTTGCCTACTTTTTAATTGCCTAATGATCTTTCCTAATTTTTGCCCATAATTAGAATGAGAAATGTTAGCTAAATATAGCTGGTGAGTTGCAGAGGTGTTAAAAACTATGGCTCAGAATGAACCTTTTTAAATTCTATATTTTGGTAGACAGAGTAGAAAACAGCAGTTATCTATGGCCTCATCTTCATAGAAACAAAACCCTCTTAGTTGATTGGCTGCCGCACACAGGCGCAGAGGCCGAATTCTTCCTCAAGTCAGAACCCAGTGGATCAGCTGATTAGCCACCTTTCTATGCATGTTGAGGCAGGAGCTTACTAGCCAAATGTTCTCTGTCCTAATGAGAGAACAGTGTTGACAAATTGATTTACCTCTAGGGTTTTTGATCTGAGGATTGGCTGAAAGAGTTTAATTCCATTTGTTAGTGTCTGTCTGTCATCACTCAAAGCTGATGGAAAAGGGGGGAAAAAATCCCTTTCAAAGGATCCCATTCAAAGAAACTTTTTTTTTTTTAATTTCAGAAGGGAGAAATGATTTGACCCCAAAGATAATGGAGTTTTAATTCTTTATTTTTAAAGGGCAACCTTTAGAGGGTGACTCTCTCATTCTAAAAATGCAGGTATTGCTTTTCTCCATGACCTGGCCCCTCCCCCTTTCTATTAAGAACTGTGCATGGAACCACTCAGTGGATAGAGACCAAGGGTCAACACAACAGTTGGAAAGGTGACAAATAGCCATTCATTTCACTGTTTGTTTTCCTGATGATAGCTACTTCTTTTCCTGCTGTTTTCATGTTTGTGGGGTGCTACACAATGAGTTCTCTCTCCTTTTAAATGGGGCCAGTGTTGCCACAGTGTAAACTAATAAATAGCACTAGAGATGTTTTCTTCTTCTTACAATGAAGTTCTCACAGTTACTTTACTTATCCTCACATTTTATTTTTCCCTAAAGAGAAAGACAGGCTTATTTTCTGACTTTTTCTGACACTAATGTTTAATTTACTTTTAACTTCCTTTCTTTATTTATAGCTAGATTTCCTACTCTATACCTTGAATGATGTAAGAATGAATAGGTTTCAGAATCAGTGTTCCCAACCATGCCCCCCGCCCCCCCCAAATTCCCTAGTTAGTCTTTTCTATTGTAAGACTACAAAAGAATTGTTTGAATTATTCCTGATGAGTTAATTTTATATTTTACTTTTTGGGAAAAACAATGATTTGATATTTGAGTGGGAAAAACTGGAGACTGTTCAAATGAAACTGGATCAATGAGATCAAGACATCCACGATAAAAAAGGGGTTTATCTGATCAATGCACTAATTTTAGTTGTCTTTATAGTTAATATCTGTCAATCTATGTGAACATATTTAGCGATTGATATTGATCGGTAAGATGTTCTGAAAATCACTAGAGAAAAATGAAAGCATGCCCATGTCCATTCATTGAGATCATATTGGCACTTTCTAAGTGCCAGATTTTTTACGATAGCGGCAACTTAAATATTAGATTGCCAAACCAAAGAAAGATGATATTGTGGTTTTAAGCAATATCAAGAACATTTCCTTATTAAAAAAGAGTAAATTTTAAGAGCATTTCCCTATATATTTTTTTTCACTTTTCTGGCTAAAGTTTCCCTATGATTTTAAATATCATAAGACACCTGCTGATTTAAAAGATGAATAAACCCTCAAATTCACTGGTTTAAGACTGCTTCACTTGCTTGTTTAATTTTCTCTCTTGTTGTTAGGCAGCTTCACACCCATTTCTGGCTCACAGGAACCCAAGAGGGGTGAGCACAGCAGTCCATAGGGTTTTGTAGATTTAAGTTGGTAAGGGTGCAGCTCTCCAGTCTTTTCTCCCATGCTGCTTTTGGATTGGTGCAAACTGCTAACCTTTCTGTTAACAGCGGAACATTTCCGTCGAAATGTCATGGGTTATTATCACAGTCTGTGTTTTCCACCATAGATAATATAAGACATAGGACCCTTTAAACAAGGAAGATGATACTTTCCCTCCTCATTGATGACCAGCTAAATTATATGATCCTTTTAGCCAAAGCAACCAAAACCGTCGAGGCTGTAGCACTCTGGGGGGGGAGAAACTTTAAATAGAAAAAGCAAAATATGTTTTGCAGTCTACAGGACATGACAATGCCAAATCCAGCCATGCCAAAGTGATGGTTCTGTAAGCGAAGTGAAGTCACTGTGAAATACAACCATCCATGGCCAATGGTGAGCATGTAAACTGAGCAAAAAAATGAAACACTGTCTGTGTAGGCTCCTGGATTTTTGGAGCTGTTGGCTATTGAAGCATAACATAGCTTATGCTTACTGCTACTTGAATTGATATCAAGAAGGCATGCTCTTATAAAAGAGAATTTAAACTATGTGGCAGTGATAGCAGGGTAGGATAAAAAGGCAAGGAGACAATGACTAAGGAAAGGAAAATGGTAATGAATAGTAAACCCTTGGGTAGAATTGCTACCTGAATTCACTTGCAAGGAAGATAATATACCAAATAAACCCGACATTAGCTCTACTTGAAAAGTTGCTACAGGAAAGAGATGACTTAATAAAACTGAAAACAAAAACATTAAAGACTGAAAATGAGAAAGAAAAGGACAATGTCCAGAAATGTAGAAATTTGTTATATTGAAGCTGTATCTGAGTGCTAATTTTCACCAATGCAAGGGGAGGGAGGATGTAGGCCCTTGAAAGGCAATGCATATAGATTATTAAGTATAAAGTGAGAGAATATCTCAAAATAAATTGTGGGTGTGACAGCTGATAAACAGAATTGTCTAAAATAAACTGAGAAATAACATATTTTTCTAGACTCATACAGTAAAGAAACTGATTATTTGAGGTTGGAAATGACCGCTGCACTTCTAATTTTTTAAATGCAAGAGTTATGACTGATTTCTCATAGCAGGCGGTGTGGTGATTTATGCTTAAGCAGCACTGTCAACTCTGAGAGGAATCCCCAATTCTTCCAGACAGGTTTCCGGAGGTCTCTCTCTGTGCATCTCTCACCTCGGGCATCTTGTGCTTTGAACTCTAGTCTCTTTTGTCTCCTTGGATAATCAGCTCTGGTTGATCAAGTAAGAGTTTTCTGAAAAAGCCTGTCTTTATATATCTGTGATCTGTGCAATTACACAGGACCCTGCCCACAAAAGGGTCCAGTGTAAAGATTTATGCTCTTCTATTGGCATATTCCAACATTTCTCTGTAGTTTGCCACATGTCACTTGCATTTCAAATACCAGCTGGGTTACCTAAAAAGAACAGGTTTCAGCAGCATTTGCAGACTAAGGAGAAATAATAGGCTGTCCACTTTAGAGTAGTTCAACACTGAAAATCCTATGGATCAAAACAATATTAGTTACTGAAAATCTAATAATTGGGAGTAGAATATTGTCAGAGATAGTGCCAGAAGAGGGGCACCTCAGGTCTGAGGGCATTTAAAGTACAACTGAGGAAGAGCTGCCTTCTCTAAGTAGAATCAACATCATTGTACTGAAGGAAGAAGTTCAAGCTGCACGGACAGCAGTAGCCAAAAGGAAGTCTTTGGGCATTGCTGGAACACCCACTGAAATGTTTCAACAATTCGATGAAGCACTGATTGGTTTTGCCAAGAAATTTAGAAGAAGGTACTTTGCCAATCGACTGAAAGAGATCTATATTTGTACTCAACTCATTTCAAAGAAAAGTACCCAACAAAAGGCTCAAATTATAGAGCAATAACACTGATCGCATGCAAGAGAAATTTTGCTGAAGATCATCGAACTTTTGCTGAAGATCATTCAATGGTTGCAGCAGTATGTTGACAGGGTTCAGAAGTGTAGGCTGGATGCATAAGAGGAATAAGAAATATCTTGGAACAAGAGATATCATTGCTGATATCAGATGGATCTTGGATGAAAATAGAGAATACCTATAAGATGTTTGATTGTGTTTCATTGACTATGTAAAGGCATTTGACTGTTTGGATCATAACAAACTATGGATAGCCTAGAGAAGAATGGAAATTACATAGCACTTCATTGTGTCCCTATGGAATTTGTACATGGATCAAGAAGAAATTATGGGAACAGAAGAAAGGAATATCACATTGTTTAAAATAAAGAAAGCTATGAATTAGGGTTATATACTCTCGCCACAGTTATTCAATCTTTATGTGGAACAAATGATCTGAGAAGGTGTATTATACGAAGAAGAATGCAATATCAGGATTGGAAAAAACTTATTAGCAACCTGAAATATGCAGATGATACAACCTTGCTTGCTGAAAATGAGGAGGATTTGAAGCATTTGCTGATGAAGATCAAGGATCGCAGCCTTCAGTCTGGATTACAACTCAATGTAAAGAAATAGAAAATATTTGCAACCAGACCAGTAATTAACATCTAGCTAAATGGATAAAAGATTGAAATTATCAAGGATCTCATCTTGAATAGATTCACAGTCAATTCTCATGGAAGAAACAATCAAGAGATCAAATGACACAGTTCCTTGGTAAATCTGCTGCACAAGACCTCTTTAAAGTTTTGAAAAGCAAGGAGGTTACTTTGAGGACTAAGGTGCGCCGGATCCAACCCATGATATTTTCAAGGCCTCATACGCATATGAAAGTCAGCCATTCAACAAGGGAGACCTGAGAAGAATAGATGTATTTAAACTATGGTGTTGGTGAAGAATACTGACAATATCATGCACTGCCAAAAGAAGGAACAGATCTGCCTTGAAAGAAGTACAACCCGAGTGTTCCTTCGAGACAAGAATGGTAAGCCTTCTCTCCGTACTATGGAAATGGTATCTCCAATCACTGGAGAAGAGCATAGTGCTTAATAATGTGGAGGGGCAATGAAAAAGAGGAAGGCATTTGAAGAGATAGACAGAGGGCGTACAAAAATGGGCTCAAATTTAACTATTGGACAACAGAGCAGGATTTGGAAGCCTTTGGGTGTGTTGCACATAGGATCTCCGTAAGTTGAATTTGACGAGGCGGCACCTAAGCCCAGCAAACAAAAATTGACATCTTAATGAGCCTTGGTGGTTCAGTAGCTAAATACTTGTCTCCTAAACATTTCATGGTTAGGACCCATCAACCTTTCCAGCGTAGAAAGATGTGACAACCTGCTTTGATAAAGATGACAGTTGCAGAAACCCTATGAAGCAGTTTGTGTCTTAAAAATCACTATGAGCCAGCATCCATTTGATAGCAATGGATTTTGTTTGTTTGTTAGTTGGTTGGTTTTTATTGCCATCTTGAAGTTATTTAATATTTTATCTTCAAACTTGTGTCTGATACGTGAAGTCTAAGGGAAGAGTGGAACATGAAGGAGAACAGAGAAGAAATGCACAGTATGCATGGCTGCTGACACTCCCGTGGACCATTCCATACAGTATTTGCAATGCACATGAATGCAAAATTCTAGTGGACTCTTAGTATATAACTCAAAATAAGTAGAAAGTAAGCATGCTCTCTTTAAGATTGAGGGAGCTGTGAGAGATCCAGAGGTCCTGCTTTCTATTCAAACAATAACATGCTATAAAAACAGAAAGAAGACAAATAGTATTCTCATGAACACATATGCCCAGGGACACTAAGCACATTCTTTTTTATTCATGCTATTTCCATGTATTACACATCACTTATGCTGAAAATACTGACGTAAACAAGAAGGAAGACAAGGCTTCAGGAAATTCCTTTTCTTTTTAGAGTTTTTTTACCAAAGAGCTAGACGTTGAGAGTTGATGCAATTTGTGCATTTCACAAAGTGAAGTGAAAACGGTTAATCTAGTTTGTCCACTGCTCTGAATCAAAGTACACACATGAAGGAGGCATGGGATAAAAGTCATATAACTTTGGTGATCTGTATATGAATTAAGCAACTTTATATGTTCCTTTAAAATTAATGTTTTGAAAACATTTTATAAAACATTTTTATAAATGCTAACATTTTAACATTGAATAAATTAAAAATGAAATACAATGCATGATAATAATGGAAATTGTTTCTTGACTACAGTGATATTAAATAGCAAATAGAAGAAAAGGAAATGTCTTACAATTTCATACCTATAATAAGCACTTTTCTTATCTTTTAAACAAAAGGCCCTGTGATTTAATGCTGCACTGCCTTCTGAAATTTTCATTTCTGAGCCTGCCCCCAGCCCCATCTGAGTTTCCTCTCCTTAAATCATCATCTGGATATTCTCTCAGAATAATCAGCTCGGTCAATCAAAGAGTTCACCTCATTACTTTTCCTTGTCTGAACAAATGTTAGTCTCTGATGTCGGATGTTCCATGTCTAAAGAACAGTAGTTTCAAGCATTTGACTTGTTGTTACTGTTATTTCAGGAGGGTGCAGAAATATAATCCCTGTTAACTTCATCTAAACTATAAATGCAAACTTCTGTGTTTCCTAAACCTCACACCTCACATTCTACTGCCCACTCTCTTTCAAGATAAGATGCTCATGTCACACCTTTACTTAAAAGATGTGGTAAATTCAATTTACACTAGTATTAAATTCAAAGTTATTAATCACAACTGCATAATACCCATGTGATCTGCTTTTTGCTTGTGTCTTTGTGAGATTTGATATTCCTTAGGAGGATCCCGGGTGGTAGAGTGGTTACACGGTGGGCTGTGGTCCTCATGGTCGGCAGTTCAAAAGCCACCAGCAGTTCCAGGAGCAAGTCTGAGCTTTCTACTCCCGTAAACAGTTACCATCTCGGAAACCCTCAGAGGATTGCAATGAATCAGCAGTGTCTCCATGGCAGGGAGGGAGGTTAACAAATAGGCTGTATACGATCTTTATGAAGTTTAAGTTATTTTGTTTTGTTGTTTTCTCCTTCCAGTTTCCATGATTTTAGCCTATGGTCCACTCACTTTCTCAACTATTCGTCTATGCTTGCTAACTCATCTCATTGTTTAACATCTCAGTTTAGGGCCAATTTATCAAAGAAGCACTTTCTTATTTCCCAATCTAAATTAATTGCTTCAATTATAATTTCATATTCCAACATCTATGTGCTTAACATAGTATCATCTTTGATGTGCTTAAGGATGTGCATCCTTTACATCCAAATCCTCAAAGTACAGTGTGTTCAACAATAGAGACATTTACTGATTGAACTCTACTTCTGTTTCCAAGAAGGGAGTCTGCCTCCTATTCCTCTGGATTTTATGCTTACCCTTTTGGATGTGGTACTGTGTCCTTTAACCTCTTTAGTCATATTAAAAGTAGTCTTAAATCATTGCGGGGCATGAATGGTTTTCATAGCCCACAAGTTTGATGGTCTAAGAAATTTTTGTTGCTGATTTTGTTTTCTTTTCCCTAATGATTTTTATTTGTTTCTTTTGTTTTTACTATAATCCAGGCTATTGGCTTCCATGTTGATACCATTTCCTCAAAAATTGGTAGAGATCTAACATAAAGAATGATGTGTGATATTAGGTGTTAAGAAATAATTCTTCATGAGGTCCTTGTATTTTTGCACCTTTTTGCCCCCAGACTATTTCTTCATTGTCGAGGTTGTCTTTGTTTGTTTTCTTTTAAAGTACAGGGACTGACACATTAGAGATAATGTCTCCCTCTAAAACAATAACAACAAAAACAAACTAACTGCCATAGAGTCATTGCTGGCTCATAGTGACACCCCCTCGCTCCCCAATACAGTGTGTTTCCAAGGCTGTTTACTGGTACAGAAAGTTCAGACTTTGTCCCACGAAGCTGCTGGTAGTTTGAACTGCCAACCACACAGAGCTCAGCGCAAGGCATAGCCACTACACCACCAGAGCTCAGAGTAGTTTACATACAGCATTGGAACATGTAAATGGAATCTCCTTCCAAAGCTGTGGGTTACCATTATAAACTGTTTGGATTCTCAAAACTCAGGATTCATCCCCTGTAACGCAAATCACTAGGTACACAATTGTCATCTATGAGAAGGTTACATTACAGATGGCTACACACTGCCCTTTGGCAACTGGAGGATAAGAGGTTAATTTCCTGTCTTCTGTTCATTGCTGTACTAAATAATTCCTTTGTCTCTGTCCCAGCCTCAAATGTTAACCTCTTAATTTGCAAGTATGGTAAAACTGTAGACCTATCAAGTTCCTGAGATTGCTTATACCCTGTATTTCCTTATGTCCAGATTCACTTCAGTTGTATCTTCTCATCCCTCTGTCTCTCCATTTAGTGGCGACTTAGATATACTAAAGTTTAAAATAAAATCTTATTTTTAAAATCGTGTTATTATCTTTGGTGTGGGGGTGAGTCCCTTTAACTGAAAACTCTTACTTTGCCATGTTCAATTTAAGTCTTACTTCTTCTCTTTGAAGCACAGAAGCAATTTTTACCCCAATCCTCTAAGGACTGTATTTTTTTGTGTTCTTTCAAATGTTTGAAAATCAGTGAACTTTTGGCTGAAATCATCTCTAAGTTTAAAAATCTTGTGAAAAGCTGCCAATAATAGCCTCTGCACACCAGCTCTGGGGCTGTTTCCAAACATCTACCCTAGACTTACAGACTTAATAGGGTCTTTCTTTCAACTTATTGAAGAGGCAGTTTTACCATATATTCTCCTCTGTTCAGCATGAATCTCCATCTTTCTAATTTGTGATATATATTATCTTACTGATCCCTACTCAACTGCTAAATCAATGATACATATTTTATTTTATCTTTTAAATGAAAGCCTCTCACTTCGAGTTGTAAACTTTTATATTTTCCAGGTTACAGTAAACTACTAAATCAAGGTAACTCTAATGTAGGTTGCTGGTAGGTGCTACCCAGTCAGTTCCAACTCGCAGCCACCCTGTGCACAACAGAACAAAGCCTTGCCTGGCTCTACACCAGTCTCACAATCATTCTTATATTAGAGCCCATTGTTGCAGCCCCTGGATTCATCCTCTTTTTTTGCTGCCCACCCCCACTCCCCTGTACACACACTCATTACCAAGCAAGGAATCCTTCTCCAGGGACTGGTCTCTCCTGATACCCTGCCCAAAGTGCATGAGATGAAGTCTCGCCATCCTTGCCTGTAAGAAGCCTTCTGTCTGTACTTCTTCCAAGACAGAGATGCTTGTTATTTTTAGCAGTTCATGTTGCTTTCAATATTATTTGCCAACACCATGATTTAAAATGCAACATTTTTTCTCTCTAGTCTTCCCTATTCAATGTCCAACTTTTACATGCATATGAATAGGAAGCCATTGAAAATATCATGGTTTCTTTTAGGCACACCTTAATCTTCAACATGGCCTCCTTGTTCTTCAACACTTCAAAGAGCTCTTATGCAGCAGATTTACCCAATGCAATGCAGTTTGGTCTCTCGACCATTGCTTCCATAACAAGTTATTGTGGGCCTAAGCAAGACAAAATCCTAGACTACTTCAATCTTTTTTTCCCCATTTATCATGACGTTGCCTATTGATCCAGTTTTGAGGACATTTTTATTTTTTGACGTTGAGTTATAACCATACTGAAGTCTGCAGTCCTTGACCATCAGCAAGTGCTTCAAGTCCTCCTCGCTTTCAGCAAGTACGGGTGTGTACGGGTATGTCACTGGTTGTTAACAAGCTTTCCTCTATTACTGATGTTACGTCCTTTTTAATACAGTTCAGCTCCTTTGATTACTTTCTCAGCATACAGATTAAATAAGTATGGTGAGAGGATGCAACCCTGAGAAACTTCTGTTGTAAACCAGCATTTCCCTGTTCTGTTTGCATTACTGCCAAAATGTATAATACAATGTATAATAAGTTCAGAGTACCTGTTGATAGCACTTCACCTGGCAGCAATTAACAAATTCAGGTCCATTCCTCCTTTTATTCCTACTACCTCCAATAGGTAAGTTCCAAAATCAATATCCTCATCCCTATCTAGATGGCAAATATTAAGAGATCATCAAAGATAATAATTTTGTTGGAGAGGCATTTAGGGAACAAACCAGACAGTTTTGTATACCATATTAGTTATATTGGCCACCTAGTTTCAAGGATATATGGAGAATAGAGTCTAGTGAACAGTTTGCTAGTCCCCACAAGTGCATATATTGGTATTCTTGTTAAATATCTGTTTCTATCACTACACCATAAGATCCATGGAAATAATATTTTATATGTGTGTTTGGTAATTATGTTCAATACTTAGTATTAAGTAAAATATGTTTTGAATAATTGAGTGAAGGTACTGGGGGAATCATGGCTATAGGAGTCTCTGGGTGACACAAACTCGAAGAGTTAGAGGTTCACGTTCACTCTAAGACATCTCAGAGAAAGGTCTGAAAATCTGCCCTTGAAAACTCTAGCCACTGAAAGCCCTGTGAAATACAGGTGTACACTGCAACACACATGAGGTCATTATCAATCAGAGCCAACGATGGCAACTTCTTTTTTCCCCCAGCATCATCACATGTGCTGTGTCAGTCTGGAGAGGAATTTGTGGGCTAATATGGGACTTATGGGTTCTATCGAATTATGGACTTGATCTGGACTGGGCTGGAATGTTTCCTCAATATTCAATTGCTGTTTGAGATAAAGCTCTTTCTTATGCATATAAGAATGTCCCTGGATTTGTTTCTCTAGTCAACCCGACCTAACACAAACCCAGCTCCATTCAATACTCATCCAATGTGCTAAGGAATTTAAAAATATCCATCAAGGAGTTTTAATGCCTAAAATTGTGAAGATGTTCACATATACATCAGTTGTTATACACCTAACAACATGGAAATAGCAAATTACAAAATGTTTAGCAAATCTATTAACAAAGAACTTAGCCTTCAACTTGAGGAAATCATACCTCAGTCTCATCTTCCTCTAGCATGTATGGAAATGTTCTTTATCCAAATATATGAGCACCAGTGATGAAAATCAATTGGCTCCTAATTTATTTCCCAGTTGTATTGTTTATCTCAGCCCAATCATAATGCCCATCTTAAAAAGAAATGTTCTGTTCCCATTCCCTTTAGCATTAGGCTGTCTGTATGGAAGTTATTATATTTGCCTTCCTAATATAACCTTCTGATACATTCATAGAGCTTTCCACAGCTTCAAAAATTTATTTTCTTTTGGTCATGGGACAAAACACTCCCTTGCAAAACAGAAAAAAAACAAACAAACTAGCTCCTAGCCATTGTCACCATGATTGTTGAAGTGGTGTGCATAAACGTATGTGCTTGGATGCGCCTTACATCAGCTAAGAACAGTGATGGATTTGTGCATTGGAAGAAGGATGAAGAGAAAGTCTGGAAGATAGCTCAGACTGAAGATTGTGGAGCACCGTCTACATTTCTTTCTGACAAGGTCGACTTCAAGGGCGACATTAACAACTTGTTTGCAGTCTAATGACACATTCAGATTAGAGTTTGCAATGTACACAGCCTCCATTTTTTTCCTCCTGTTCATTTCCAGATAAGATGCTTGATAGGTATCTCCACAGTAACCTTTCAGAATTCATTTATTTAGATGAACCAAAATAATGAAATGCCAAATGAATTAAGAATGATATTTTTTATATCAACTGAAGACGATTTAAATAGTCCATATGCATAAGCTCTGTGGCATGAATGATCTTTTCATTTTGTGGTTTTAAAAAAATTTGTTCATTGCTATTGCTGTATTTTTGTGTAGAGAAATTGTGTGTGTACGCGCGCGCGCGCACGCGCGCGTGTGTGTGGTGTGTTGGGGGAGGGTGAGAAGGGCTGTATATTGAGAATTCACAGCTACCTGCCTTGCTCAGAGACTCATTAGATCAATGTTAGCCAGGAGTAAAATAAGAATACAAAGAGAAAAGGTTTATTTAAATTTCTAATGTCTGAAATACAATTATAAGTAGTTATCCCATTATGGTCCCCCCACCATTTGAATACTTTCTGTTGGAATTTCAGGAACATAAAAACAAGCTTAAAAGTTCTACATTTCTTACCTTTTTGTGATTTGCATAAAATTAAGGCATCATTTGCATCTTTCCCTTGATCGGTTCCCTTGAATCCTACTTTCCTGGAATGGAGACTAGCTCAGCAGTTGCCAAAGCCTTGATTTCTGTCAAAAGATCCAGCTCCGTGCAGCTCGCAAATGTACCTGCACACCTTTTCTTGTTACGAAAGCCCAGAGTGTGCACCATCCATTTTTGACACCATATACATTTCTCAGTTACTTCACATACGTGTGTTTTTAAAATGCTCACACAAATTTCCCATATGTAAAAACTGCATAGTATATGCATTTTAAATGTCTCACAGCAGGTAATGTAATGTTTTGTGACTAGTAAGTGTTCAAAAAGGAAATATTCAATTGGATCCGTTAACTAGAACTGCTATTTATTACTCTGACATTGCCTAACTTTCTGAGAAGAAGACACTTGAGTGAATGAATCCTGGTATTTGTTGAAAGGTTGCTGAATGCCATTTTGTGTAACTTTCCATTTATTCCAGGTGGCTCCTCGCATTCTTTGGTGTTCAGTGGATGAGGAACGTGGGACAACAGAGAAGCCTGGGCAGATGAAATGCCGCACTCATTATCATGTGTAAATGTCAACAGAGTTCATGTTTTAAAAAAAACACCTTTTAATGTGAGAATAGGCATTGGGCCATGCTTCCTCATGTACCATCTGTCATATCACCTTTGAAGTCCTACTGAAGGCTCATCCTTTGAAGTCAGCCACTCATCCTTCTATACAAAGGAAGCTGCTACACAGCAGCAGCAGCAAAGAGATGAAAGAGTGCGCCTCAGCCATGCTGCATATACTGTCAATGTTTTAATTTAAAAAGCTCATATTCACCTCTGACATGGAAAATTAGCCTCCAGTTACAGTCCTTCTGGGAGTGTGTTTGGGAACACATAGATGCAACATTTACAGTCTTTCCCCCCCATGTAATAACATTTTTATAGGTGTTCATTATGATAGTTTACTTTAAATATCTTTCAAGAATTCATGGAAAATAGTTTAAAATTGATATAGCAAGTACTTATAATGTGCAACTAGAACAAAGGAAAAAAAAGTGTATGGTACACCTCCTCCTGAGTTATACTAAGTACAATTCAATCCCTTTTTGATATTTCCTGTTAGATTTTAAAACACTTCATTCTACTATGAGAGACATGATATTTAAAAAAAATTGCTCTGTGTATTTTATTTCTATTTCAGAAGGAGCCCTGGTGGGGCTTTCTGGTTAGCGTTTGCTGGCTGATTTCAAGGCTGGCTGTTGCAATCCACCAGCGGCTCCACGAGAAGATAAGACTAGCAGCTTCTGCACCGCCTCACAGCGTCAGAGGGTCTCTGGCCATGGGTTTATATCAGAAGATATATTCACATAACCCAAATGATATTTATTGAGGGTCCACCGAGTATCTTTCAATGTGCTACCTCAGAGTCTCTCAAAGTATAATATTTGGATCCTCTTATCTCAGAATCATCTATAGTGGTGAAAAGAATGTACATTTTTGATTAATCCTCAAAATGACTCAGTATATTAAAGAAATTCATGAGTGTAAAAACACTCCTATTTTATGATTAAACAAAAATTTGTGTATTTGCTTCAGGCATATAAGGTGTTTTATTAACCTCAATGTAAAGCAAATTTTACAAAATATAATTTTCTCCAGTCATTGTTATTATAGCACCACAAGATTTGGGATTTCTCACAGACCAAGGGATTCAGATTATAGCAGGGGACCAGGGAAGGCTTCCATGTTTTGGAATGAACAAATCATATGCACAAAAGTATGACAGAAATAGAAATGACTACAAACTTTGAAGGAACTAAAACTATAAAACCAGATGCACTGTCACCCAGTAAATTCTGGTTCACATCCTTTGTAGGGTTTCTGAAACTATGAGTCTTCACGGGAATTGATGCGCTCATCTTTCTTCGTCCGAGAAGTTAGTGGGTTTGAACGGTTGACATTGCGGTTAGTAACTCAATGCCTAACTCACAGTATTGCTGGATTTGTCAGAAAGGAAAAGAACTATCTAAAGAAAACTAAACAATGTTTGGAAAAGCCTACCTAAATGAGTAGGTGATTGTCATTTGCAGCAGGAGTGGATTGTAGGTAGAGGAGAGGATAACCTTAGCATAGGTGACACTGGTGCTGAGATCCACAGGAAAATATAGTTTCTGCCATGTTCTATATCTAGATTTGAGATTTTAAAATTTTGAGTGGTATACTCAAAGGGAATAAAAGCAGTGGTAGATTACTATCACACTGGCTCCAAACAGAAACACATGCAAAAAGAGCTCTGCATTAACGTATACAGTATCCCACAGATTAATTTCAATACAATTATAACTTCCAACTCAGAATCACAAAACATTTAAGAAAACAAATCACCAGCCGTAAGAAAGCATAACAAAAAAGGAATCAATTGAGACCCTAAGGACTGCATGCATTGAAGTTGTTTTTATATATTATAAATTAATTATATATGCAGTGTTTACAGAAATAAAATATGAAATAAAAATTCTACCATTACTCTATTTACTGAACATTGAGCTAAGTTTGCAATTCTCATGTAAGCAAGTAAAATAATTGCTATAAAAGTGAAGAAAAAATGTATTGTTAACTACAAATATTATGCCTACATAAAATACTTCAAATAATTGACACAACAAAAATTACTATTAATAAGAGGATTTAGCAAGCTGGCTAGATTTAAGATCAATTTATACAACCCATTTGCATTTTAATGTACCTGTAACAAATGATTAGAACATGCAACTTTAAAATACCAATACCATTTACAATAGCAATTTTTAAAAATCCAGGACGATATCTACCACATAATGTGTATGACCTTCATAAAAGTTTAAAATTTTGATACAAAGTCATTACAAGGAGGTCTGGATAAATAGATATAAAAACAATATGAAAATAATGTCATTTCTGTTCAAATTGAGTTAATACAATTCCAATCAAAATAAGAGGCAGGGTTTCATTATATACTTACTGAGCTGTTTCTAATATATGTGTAAGAGCAAAGTTCCACCAATAGCCAAGACACTCATAAAAGAAAGTTATAGTAAGACATAGGAATCATGGCATTTTATTCATTCTGGGATATGTACATTAATAAATTGACAGGGACCAATGGTCCAGGCCAGAAAGACCAGAAACAGACGTAGACAGAAATGAGTTTCCAGATGACTTTGATAGAGATGACATGCTAGGTAATTGGACAAAAACAAAGGGGGAACTATTTGAAAATGTAAAGGCTGAGATGATAGTGATTTTGGTTTTAGGTATGAATCTTTTCCTTACACCATGCATATTTTCAGACATGTTGAAAATATATGTGTAAAAATAAAATGGCAGACTCTTGGAAGAGGTATACAGCTTTATGACTGTAGACTATGAAAATGTTTCATCAACTTTTCACAAATTCCACAAATCGTAGTAGATACAAAACAGCTCACTATACTAAAATGCATCTATCTTAATTACTGGAAAGCCACTATCAGAAAGGGAAGACAAGATACAACTGGAAGTATATTGTTTCCATTCACAGCACTTTGTGTAAAATACAAAAGCATAATAGAAAATCAGTATGGACAGAAGAAAGGAAATTCATAGAGGAAGTGGGGAAAGTAGGCAGTAAATATGCAGTAATATGGAATTTTTAACCACAGGACAAAATTCAGAGGCCAGGAAAGGGTAGAAGAACAGAAACAGAAAATACCTGGAAAAAGCAGGACAAGTGCAATTACCTTTAAGTGATTTGCGATCAACAAAACAAAAGGTATATTAGTTGTTGAAAGAAGAAAGGAATTTGCTCTATAAACCTTCACCAATTCCATAACAATAAGTTTAAAATGCCATCTTTAACCCAGAAAAAAATTAAAAATACGAAACTATTAACAATATGAAATAATTTCGGAACAACAACAGTAAATCCACCACTTCTGCTATAAATGTTAATAATAAATACAATTTGGAAAAATACCCTTTATACGCATCAGTTTCTCTCTGAAGTGGATTCTTGAAATTTTTTAACTTGTGTACATAAACCCGACACATAGAATATTTGTTCTGCAATATGGCAACTGCATCCTAACAATAAAAAATTGTGAAAACAACCAGGGTGCAGATAAATAAGACTGAATATGCATGGTATCATAGATATGCATACTATATAGTAAATACTACATAGCACAGGAAATGCATACACTAAAATAATGCATAAATATAAAAACATAATTAACTCCCAAATCACATACTATGCAGGAATGCTGATCTTATTTTTACAAAATGTAGAAGGAATCAAAAATAAATAATTTCATACTTCACACCATACACAAACACACATATATCCATTGTCTTTTCATTTCATTTGGGCATGAACATTTTAAAAACCCTCACAGTCAATATTTTTTAACTTAAGGAGATCATCAACACAAATTTTTTAAAAATTGCCTCTAAAGGGAGAAAGGCAGGTGGGAAGCTTATTGGAACATAGCTATTTTTATTTACTAGTAAATTCCATTCTTAAATTGGCCTCATGGATATTTGTTATTAATAATTAGTACAAATGAGTACAACCTATAACTTACATATCCGTGAAATATCTTTATATAGAGAGTCCTGGGGGCAGAGTAGCGAAGCATTCAGGGGCGACCAAAAAGGTGGGAGATCTGACTTTTCCACTGGCCTTGTGGATGAAAAAAGTGGCAATCTGCTTACTCAAAAATTCTCAAAACAAGCCTATTATCATCCATTGTAGTTTCACTCAGACATACCCTGTATGCTGAAGGAAAACTGGCCAGAGAGTTTCTTCCCTCATTTCCTTGGAGCCATTATCAACTCATCACCCATGATGGGATTCAAATCATTTACCCACCGGTGCCTGCCCTAATGACTTTTAAAAGTATATAGATATAGATTGATAGATATAGATATAGATGATATAGATATAGATACACTGCAAAGTAGTTTATTATTTCAGCATGATATAAGAACACTGCTGTTGTGCAGATGAACTGAACGAAGAGTAAAGAATGCAAATTTGTGATTTCCACATGGGGTGGCTGCCCAGCCACCCATCTTAGAGAGAATTCTGATTACCAGTGCTATTTTAAGAATGGATTCTCCAAACTCAACAAAATATTAGGTATTAGTTCTGTCAAAACTTTGCAAACTGTCTGAATCTCACCATTGTTCAGAATGACCCTATGGAGCAGAATAGAAATGTCTCTCTAGGTTTGCCTACAAAAGCAGAACACCTCATCTTTCTGCAGAGCAGAGCTGCAGAAGCTGCTGGTGAGTCAAAACTGCTCTCTTTGAAGGGATCGGCCCTACGAATAATCTATTCATCTGCTGTTAGTGCGGACTATTTAAGGAAGCAGATTATGAAACCTTTCTGCTCTATCGTAGAAGATCGCTATCAATTAGAAAGCAACTTCATGGAAAAAGTGGTTGTTGTTTTATTTTTGTGCTATGGACTGAAAAGTAGGTGCAAACCTTCACCAAGAGAGGTGACACAGTGCTGTGTGGATGGATGCAAATGAAGTCACTGTGAGGAGACACAGGGCTGAGCAGTGTATCCTTCTGTTGTCCAGAGGGCCACTCTGAGTTGGAACAACAGTGCAAGGAGATTTCCATTGGAGACAAAAGAAAAATAAAGCCCTTTGACCACCTTCAAGGAATGATAATTACACAAGATACAATAATAATTTATAAATTATCAAGGGTTCACGAGAGGGAAGGGTGGGGGAGGGAGGGCAAAAAATGAGCTGATACCAAAGGCTCAACTAGAAAGAAAATGTTTTGAAAATGATGATGGCAACATACGTACAAACATGCTTGACACAATGGATGTATATGTGGATTGTGATAAGCGCTGTAAGAGCCCCCAATACAAATCATTTTAAGAAAAGAAAAAAATACTAATACTAAATTACTAATAATAATACTAAGATACTAATTTATCAAAGAAAAATTGTGTGTGTGTGCTGCAAAGCCAAGGAAATTAATCTTTGCCAGGCTCCTGGGCACAGTATTTTGTTTTGCAGAATGTCTTGTCTACCTGTGTCAGGCAGAGTAAGCCAAGGGCAAATGGCATATAAAGAAAAGGGGAATATTGCTATATGGAGAAAATAGTAAGAAGAGAAAAATTTATTTAACCATGAAAAGACAAACTAGAATAAATAAAGGAAAAAAAACTGTTTTAAAATACCAGCTGGGCCATCATGTGGAAAACTAACATTGAAGCAGCAACGTGTTTTGTGCCTTGAGTCAGGAGATGAGGGGTATGGTTTTACTGATGACCTGGATTGAGGGGGCATCTAGGAATGGGCACCGTCTATAACGGGTCTGGAACCTTAGGAAGAAGTCTATCCCACTCTATAGGATCAATAGGTTTAATCACCCAATATCAGGGTCCGGTAATACTGAGAGGCCCTCATCGTTTCTTTTTAATTGAATTCAGCAAGCCGTTGTGAAAGTGGGTTTTGTGTGAAGCTTAATGGGACATTCTTAAGCAGACGGGGGTGTTTGATCCTCCCTCAGTGGTCTGCTGGGACCTGGTCAACACAGGATTTCTGACAAATTATTCTTTTAACAACGAAGACCAAAATAGCTTGTGTAATGTGGACAGAACTGAATGCTCTGACCAGATAATGATCTCCTATGGTTAGCGAAAATAAGTATCAAGACGAAGCGGACACATTTATTTTCAAAGCGGGAGACTATTTTTCAATCAAAATGTCCAATTTCATTTTCATTAATGCTATTAGAACAAACAATTTATAGCAAGAAATGGAAAGTAAATAAACAGAATTAACAACAGTAGTGTTGCTGAGCTTCGTGGGCTTTTAGGATTTAGGGGTTAAGTGTTCCCAACGGATAACCATGCTAGTTAGCAAGAGTGGAATCAGGAAAGTCTATAATTTGCAAGTGATTTTGCAGTTGGATTTTTCATAAACTTGGTGCCGAGACACTGCCTTTCTTAGGACTTATTTTATTAGATATCTATTCTTTTGTTCTGCTACTGGCTGATGATTATGAATTTTAGCTGCAACTATATCAACAAAAAGAATTTGCTTGCCAATTGAGTAGTTAAATAAAACCATCAGAGGTGATTAGGCAGTCAACATAAAAATGCTGGTTCCTAGCTCTATTTTGACTTTTCTGTCCTGCCTTTTGTTTTGTTTTCTCATATACTGGGCAATTGCTTCAACTTTTCACTTTGATGTCTGCATAGATATAGCCTTAGATAAGAGACTCCCAGGAATGCTGAGCAATTCTGAAACCGAGATAGAACAGAACAACGAGAAATGTATTCTTCCTCTGACATAGGTCGACATTGTGCTGAAAGGCATTTTTATTCTAATATCTGTATCTCACTAGCGTTTATTTATTGTTAGCAGAGGTTGTGGAATTTGGGAATGATTACTGAGGTTTCCGAAAAGTTAAATCAAAATGCCATCGTGCCCAGTGGTTTATTGTAAAGCATGTGAAGCTAAAAACAAGAAATACTTCCCATTCTTTGAGAAGATTCCACATGCCATCTTCCCCCATTTGAAAAGATGTAATTAATTAGCCAAGGTTCATACTCTATGTTTAATCGCACAATTCTAAGGAATAGGTCATATGGCTACATCATAATCTTAGCTTATGAATTTCTTTTCAGGTCTTTCTACTGTTCAGGTGCATCTTTTTAAAAAGTACTCAATTTGGCTTTCAATGGTTCCTGGAATCCTGCTATGCATGGGTTTAAGCTTATTTTCCTTAACATTAATAACCCACTCTCACTGCGCGGCACTCGCTTACAGGCAGGCGCCCTTCTTTCGTTTTGCTTTCATTCTCTGTTTTCCAATCATCCTTCAAATAAAGTCAGGCTTCAAAGTCAGTGTTGAAGTCCACCTTCTCCACACTGTTCCCATAATTTCTCAGTTCTTGGCCCCTCCTCCTAGTCTTTTCATTTGGCCTTACACTGTGAGGCAGATTGATTTAGGCCAATCTCACTAGTTAAGTCAAAAGCACTCAATACTAGTGATAGCCAAGTGATTTTCTCTGTGGGTTTTCTAGTATCTAACACAGGTATAGTCACATGTTGGGATATATCGTGTTAACAATTGAATTAAATAAAAATAAATGGAATACAGCTGAAATACATGGAAATAGATTTTTTCCCCCTACAACAGTGGTTCTCAACCTGTGGGTCATGACCACTTTAGGGTTCGAACGAATCCTTTCACAGAGGTCACCCACTTTATGACAGTACAAAATTATAGTTTTGAAATAGCAACAAAAATAGTTTTATTGTTGGGGGGTCACCACAGCATGAGGAACTATATTAAAGGGTCACAGGATTAGGAAGGTTGAGAACCACTGCCCTAGAATGTTATTCAGGTTGTGTTTTCCAGATTGTATTATTTAGAGAAATAGTGTTTCTTACATAAGAAAGAATATTTGCTTACCTGTTGGGGCACTGAGTAGTATTTAAAGCTTATTTTTAACCTTAGAATCAAAGTCCTTTGAGAAATCTGTAGAGAAATATATATATATGCTAACAAAATGGGAATTATTTGCATATGATGGAAAATCTTACTTAGCTTAACTATTTCTACATTACATAAGACTTAGAAATTGATCCATTTATCATCAATTTATTTTTAATGCTTACTATCCCTGCAAAATGTACTCTCTAATCTTTCAACCTTGAGTGCAGCTGAAAGCCAAAGGGGAGACTCCAGCTCTTGAAAGCTTTCTTAGTTTATTTATAATATCATGATTATAGGGAGCTCACTCAGGGTCCCTTTCATCTGAGATTCTTTCAAATGGGTTATAAACCAATTAACAATTATGTGTAAAACAATTATGCATTATAACATATCATGCATTACTTTCTAATCTTTTCATCTCTTTCCCATCTCTCTTTTTATTGTTTATATTTTTTCTTTATCTCTAACCTTTTCCTCTCTATGCTGAAAACTTGAAAAGAGCTAAAGATTAGAGAAAGTTTATACTGAGATGAATAGATAAGGATTCAGAGAAGAACCAGAAGTAGTAAGGTTTCTGGATCCAACATGTTCCATTCATATATCTGCAACATTTCCACTACATTGTCTTTGTGCAGTTACCAACTTCCAGATCCACATATTTTTCTAGGGTGTTTTATTTGAAACTTGGGGTGATTACTCTTCTTATGATTAAGGACACTTAGTGCTCCTCCCAGCAGCTCTTCCCCTAGGACAGATCACACTTGGAATCTCCCCAGGTGTGCTCCCGTTCAGTTGGGGCAGGTTACCAATTTCTAGGATCTACATTCCTAGGGCTTTTATATGAAGCTAGACATGCTTACTTTACCTGTGGCTAATGAAGGCAGAGGAAGAATCTATGCATTTTAATGATGGGGCTGATGTGGAGTGGTAAAAGGACCATGGACTAGCATATGGACAAACAAAGCTGTTCAGCTAGAAGGTGCTATAGAAGCAGGCATGGTCAGATTCCAGCTCATGCACTTTGAGGAAGTTATTGGGAGAGACTGGTCCCTGGAAAAGGCCAATATACTTGGTCAAGAACAAGACAGCACAAAGGCAGAAGACCATCGATAAGATGCCTTGATACAGGGTCTGCAATAGTGGGTTCAACCATAACAATTGTGAGTTCAAGGATTGTAACCTCAAATATGGATTATAATTCAGTGTAAGGAAGACCGCAATCCTCATAACTGAACCAACAGATGACGTCATTCATGGTCAATCAAGAAAAGGTTGGAGCTGTCAAGGATTTTGTCTTATTTGGGTCCTGAATCAATGTTCATGGAACCAGCCACCAAGATATCAGAAGGCATATTGCTTTAGATAAATCTGCTGCACAAGACCTCGTTACAGTATTGAAGAGCAAAGTTGTTACTTTGAGGACTAAAGTGAGTCTAATCCAAGCCATAGTATTCTCCATTGCATCGTATGCATGTGAAAGTTGGACATTAAATAAGGAAGATTGAAGAAAAAAAGGATGGATTTGAATTGTGGTGCTGGAGAAGAATATTGAAAGTACCATGAACTGCTAAAAGGACAAACCAATCTGTATTGGAAGAGCAAAGGTCAGAGTCCTCCTTAAAAACCAGGATGGCAAGACTGTCTTATTTTGGACATGTTGTCAAGAGAGACCAGTCCCTGGAGAAGGACATCACATTTAGTAAAGCAGAAAGACAGCAAAAAAGAGGAAGCCCTTTAACAAAATGGGTCGACACAGTGGCTGCATCAATGGGCGCAGGCATAGGAACAATTGTGAGGCTGGCGCAGGACAAGGCAGTGTTTGGTTCTGTTCTGCATGGGATGGAACAAACTTGATGTACCTAACAACACTAACTGTTTTTTTGTAGCACAATTCAAGTTTATTCCATTTGTTCTTGCAGCACAAAACTAACTTTTATTGCATGTTAATCAATGGCATATTCTCTTGTGAAAACCCGATAGTGAAAATAGAAGTTTTAAGTGTGAATTTATTGAATAATGGAAAGGTATTAAGGGAGGATGCCATACTGAATAAAAAATTTAACTCATCATTTCTCCTTGCCAATATGAGTGAAAGGAAGCAGTCTCGTTGGCACAGTGGATTAAGCATTGTGAACCAGAAGATAGGTATGGCTTTGGCTTTCATAAATGCTTACACTCTATGAAACCCTAAGGATCCCTTCTACTGTATCTTCAAGGGTGGTAGCTATGAGCCAGATTTCACAGTGGCTGTGGGTATAATTGAAGAGAAGTTTTGAAAAAAAATGAAGTTCAAGATTCTTGAACTTTGTTATAAGTTCAAATATTTCTCCAATTTCATTATTCTATATCATACACAGTTGAGGCATTGGATTATTATAGTTTTTTTTAACTGCTGGAAAACGTACATTTTCGCAGACAAGATTTATGTAGAGCATGATGCCGTGTGGGTTATTCGAAAGAAATGGGTAGAAAGAAATCAAATACTTTGAGTTTGTATCATGGCATATGCACATAAGATACCATAGATAGAAGGTGTAATTGTGATGATGTATAGCTTTGTTTCTCATCTATCTAGTCGTATGCACAACCAAGGGGGGGAAACAAGGCCAGCCTCGGCTTTGAAATGCACTTTCACCTGATATATTCAGGTCAATCACTGGAGCAAAATGAGTGATATCATTTGAAAGGTATAACAAATAGCATGAATTCTCCTTATCATTCCTTACAGAGTCTAAACCATGGTGTGTGCAGTTGATAGGAATTCATTAGAATTGTATGTACAAAGCATGGATGTAAGGTGGATTTATGTTATTTATTTATTTAGGATATCTGCAAAGCAGCCTGTTCTTTCGGTTTACATTGTCTTCACTATTGTGTTCTCATTTGCATGTGTTGGCTTCTGTGTATATGTGTTTTATGGGATGAGGGCAACAAAGTCGTTACAAAAGAAACACATATGTTTGTGGGTGATTAGATGAATAATAGTTTTATTACTATCCGCTAGAGAGAGTTCTCTGCCTTGTCCCCCCAAGGTGTGAGTGGGAATTAAAGTGAGTTGGCAATTACAAAGCTCCTGCTGCTGAATGTGAGAACAGGCATTGCCGTTATTGGCAGAGCCCCCCCTCCCCTTTCTTTCTTTCTTGAGGCTCAAGACAAGTTTGGGGGCCAGTCGTTTCTCCTCTGCACTCTACTGGCTGTTGCAGCCCGAAGCTAGCTTGTTATAACCTACTTAGGCAGTGGGGAACTGTCACTCACCACTTCAGAATCAATGGCTGCAGATGGAAGCTTGGATTCAGTGCCTTTTCCCCTGCAGAAACAAGCAGTTAATAGATTTTATTATAATTATTTTAACTGCACAAGCTCAGAAGGAAACTTAGAGGAGGTATGCAGGTTTGCTAATCAAAATCACATACACTTGCACACAACAAAGGGCAATGAAATCTTTTGAAGGCATCGTTCGTAGAGCTGAGTGTAATATTAATAATCATACAAATAATAAATTCATTCTATGGGGAATTTGTTTGCATGAACCTGAAATGTCAGTTCATCAGAATTTTGCTAAAGGAAAGAAATATTCACCAAGTCTGTCATCAAGGGAGTGATGCTTTTGTTGATATTTATGTGTGCAGGACTATGTCTCTATGGATATGAGCATAAATATATATATATACAGTTGCATTTATATACTAAAATGTATTCTTAGTTTTCTCAGGGAATTCAGAATATTTAAACTATTTTCAGAAACTAAGAATTACATATTAACTACAAATATTTTGTTTCCCTTTGTTAATCTTAGAAGTTACAGTTCTGGGTTTGAAACCTGTTTGCTTAGGGAAGGCAAGAGTACTTCCTGGATAGTTTCCATTCTGTGTTGTGGTGGTTATTTTGCACCTTCTTAGCTTTCCAAAACAATCCTACAATATCAGGAATTAAAAATCATCTAGGAGTGGATACATGGAAATACACGCAAACAAAATACATATGAGTATTTGAACAAGACTCTGGCTTGGCAGATGCTATTCCTACATGCATATTTTATAAACTACAATTATATCTGTTTATATAGTAGAGCAACCCGTGCAAAGCTTTGAAGGCTTCTTGACCTTAGCCAAGCATCTTGAAGAAACGTGTCACTGAACTTGAGGCTGGATTCTTGGGGGACATAAATATTTAGAAAGACAATGTTTTAGACTCTACTGTGATGCTAGTGACTGAATTCTTAAAATATACATGGTAGTCAACTAAGGTGCAATAATCTCTCCCCCTTGAGAGGAAAAGGAGTGAAAATCCAAGGCTCAAGAATGGAATTAGTTCAAATGACTAATGCACCATGTGAACCACAGCCCTCACTCCTCTGAGACCAGAAGAACTAGATGGTGCCACGTTATACCAACAACTGTTGTGATTGGGCCCACAGAAGGGTCTAGATAGAAGAGGAAGAAAATGGAGAACAAAGTTCAAAATCATAAAAAGGGCAGACTTACTGAAAGAGACCACTAGAACATTCAAGAATATAGCCCTTAGACTCTCTGCAGCCTATAAATGGGGGATCCACCTGGGGAACACCTTGCCTGCAGCTGAACAATAGGCACACCTATGAAGGGAACACTCACAAGAGCAGAGAAGTGACCGGTGGGGTAATGAACCACATAAGATCCACAGGAAGCATTTGGCCCCAAACAAAACCCTGAAGCTAGGAAGGGGCATCAAAGAAGGATAAATGAACATGGGAAACCCAGAGAGGAAGCAGGAAGAGTGTTATACCACTGAAAAAATTCCAACTCATTTTATAAAACTAGATATGTATGAATTGTTGACTGGAAAACAAGTTTGCCCTGTAAACTTTTGTCCAAATCGTAACAAAAGCAAATAAAACAATTGTGAACAACTCACAAGAGCTAGTAATATAAATAAGTGGCTCCATAGAAAACCTAATCTAAACCATCATTTTAGTCATCAAACTTTGAATTCTACCAGTACAGTCATGTCTCTGGTCCAAGCTCATGCAAAGCCTATTATATTAAAAATGGGAATACATACAATGGTTCATAATAACTAATGGCTACTGATGGTATATGTATCAAAATATTATTATGATATGTCAATATGTATGGTAGTGTTTCATTAGTGTTTTGCATGCATATAAAGGCAAATTTTATCCAACAGA
>NW_022111300.1:26754056-26755153 GCF_000313985.2 Echinops telfairi | reverse complement strand
GGGTAGTAGGGCAGGGACTATAAGTGAGCTTCTTGTGCAAAGGCACTAACTTTCACTTGTTCCAAGGGTCAGGAAACCTACCTGTCTTTCTCATGCTCCAACTCCTGGCTCCGCTATTGCTGCTCCTCTAACCGCCTCTGCATCTTCTCTCTCTCCGTTTTCTATCCCTGGACCCAGGAGGTTTGATGTGCAGTGATATTGGGGTCCATCAGGTCGCAGGTTGATGACCTCATTTAGAGGTGCTAAGAAGATAAATAGCTTGCTGGAGGCAGGACACTCCCTCCCTCCCTGTGAGACATTTCTGACAAGAAGTCACATGAAGCAACCCTGATGCAGCCAGAGGCCTGGCAGCTGGAAGAGCCATGTGAAGACCCCTGACAGTGCTGAGATGTTGACATCCCCACTGGATCCACAAGGCTTTCCACCTACTGGTCTGTGATCTTCTTGCATTCAGCGGCATTGCATGTGTTGCATGAGTCTGAAGAGGACTTTACAGACAGGTATTAGACATATGGGCTAATTAAGGACTTATGGACTTGATCTGGATTGGGCTGGGATGTTTTCTCAATATTCAACTGCTCTTGTATATAAAGGTCTTTCCTGTACACATATGAGTGTCCATGAATTTGTTTCTCTAGTCTATCCAGACTAACACGGGGTCCAATGGATGCTGTTCAGTCCTGACTTTTCTATCCAGATAATAGTAAAATTCCCTTTCTGTTTCTGAGATGACTTGTTTTATATCAGCAAGATGGCAAAATTGATCAATACCCACATTAACTTTATTAATAATTACTAACAAGTAGATGAATTATTTAACCCTAAGAGCATATTTCTCCACCTTGTTCTACCCAGACCCATGAGAAGAGAAGGAAAAAAAGGTTTGGTAAGAATTACAAAGACTACTTTAGAAAAGCCATATTAAGCAATTCACTGTACCATATATACACATGTACACTTAAACTTAAAGACAGATTACTGCCTATAAAAAACATTGGGTGAGCCCAATTGCCAAATCACATAATGTCCTATTTCACAGACCATATTACAGTGGTTAAGTGAGACATAGCTGGTCTATTTATTCATATAAGAAAATG
>NW_022111300.1:26733649-26753426 GCF_000313985.2 Echinops telfairi | reverse complement strand
CAATGGAAGAAGGGACCAGTTTGGGAATCAATGATGTAGTTACATTACTAAGAAAGATCCGCAATCATCTTCATCCAGGAGAGTTTCTGTGGGAAACTATTCCAGAAAGCCTTTCAAATTTTCTTTCTCAAAACGGAATACGTTAAAAGAATAATGAGAACTCTAATTTTAATAGATACCAGTCAATAATGTAATAGTACATACTCTCTTGGTAACAATGACATTTAATTAAAAAAATAATTGAATTTATATGAAGCCAATGACCCTTGTATATTAAATTAAAATGATTTTTTTAGCTCTTTTTAAAGTTAATATGCAATTGTCTCTCTTCCATTTTTTTCTTTGACTAATGTGGTACTGGTTATTTTGAAATCAACATTTCAGGAAAATAACAGCGGATAAGAAAAATTAAACTGTAGAACAGAAAAAAAGCTGTCCTTATTGTTCGAATGTCATTAAATATTAACTCTGTCACAAGATTCTCCAGCTCCTGCATTTCATTTGTGTTTGAGAAAGAAAATGGAATGTCCCTCAGCAGCAGAAAAAGACTTGCTTAAGGAATAAAAGATGACTCTTGTTGCCCCTTTCATGCATAACCTATTAACCCAATTCGTTTCTTTCAAACAGTGTATAAATATCAGAGTATAGGTGGATTAAGTAAAATGGTTAAGAAAAAATAGCAATGTGGTAAATGGGCAGAAGTTTTCTGTGTAATGTGGATAGATGGGATAGATAGATTTGGACACAGATAGAGAATTGAGGGATCCTATATATTTGGTTCTTTGTGTCAGGAAATTAGATCTGTTATAATAAAAGTTTGAACATTTTACTTCTTAAACCTCAAGGTATATATTTTTTATTAGAAGCATGCGTTAGATTTTCAAATTTGGGCCACCCTGGTGACATATCCTTGCACTGTTGCTGTAGAGAGTTTAGTGCTGGGCTTGGCTGCTCTCATCAAAGGTAAGCAGCTGGATTCACCAGCAGCTCCTTGGGAGAAAGGTTATGCTTTCTGCTCTTGTAAAGATTTACAGGCTTGGAAATCCAAAGACTCAGTTTTACCTTGTCCTGTAGAGAAGCTAAGAATGGAGTTGACCTAATGGCAGTCAGGATTTTACTTTCCTTTGGATTTATGAAGACGACTTATAGGTAATCTTATTATTATCATTAATCACTTTATTGGGATCTCTTACCAATATTATAATAATCCATAATTAAGTATATCAAGCATAATTGCACAATCACTGCACATCATTTTAAAATCATGTTATTTCTTCTTGAACTCTTTGATATCAGACTCCCATTATCCCCTCCGTCCTCCACCCTATCCCCCAGGAACCCTTATCCTATGTTAAGAACAGTTATTTTTATTATTTTGCCATAGATTACATCATCCACGGGATCCATTCCCCTACAATTCTGTTATTTATTCCCCTTGAGTGAGGTTATACAGTCATCTTTTCTATTGATTCACACGCACACACCCCTTCCTGTGCCCCGAGAGAATCGTTGCTCCCATTACTATTTTTGACGGGTTTATCTATCTTGGATTTCATGCTTTGAATGATCTTCATTATACAAATGAATATTTGCATGTCTATCAAGCTTAAGGAGGTAAAACTGGGACCATAATAGTAAAGGGAGGAAATACTAAAGAACAAGAGGATAGTGCATGATATATCTTCCTTCCCAGGCTGCCCTTCTGTGAGGGGCTGTTCAATTATGTTACAGGTGGGTTTTGGTGTTCCCCTTTGTCTATGCTTCTTCAAGTCATTTTGACTGCTTGTTTTTGAACTTCTGATACCTGTATCCTAGGAAACCTCATGATTGCACAAGCTGATGTGTTTCTTCCATGTGGTCTTTGTTGCTTCCCTGCTAGAAGACTGCTTGTAACTACAAGCCTTTAAGAACCCAGATGCTGTATCTTTTAATAGCCATGTACCATCAGCTTTATTCACCACACTTGCTTATGCACACATTTTGTCTTCAGCAATCTGTGTCAGGAAGGTGAATATCATCCATTGCCACATTCCTAGAACAGACTGTTCTTGTAGTGAAGTAAGATTTAAGTAGAGGCCCAAAGTCCAACAGCTTCCTTATTGTATTTGCATATATATATTTGACTAATACACCTATATCTATATATTTACATATATACATATCTATATACCTATATATATATGATTATTACTTTCTATTTCTTTCCTCATTTTTTTCCTTTCCTCCTACGCCACTATTATGTTTAGCTATAGTAAACCTCACTCCCTACCGTGTTACACCTTTAGACTTTCCATGTGTCTTCCTTGTGAATATTTCCCAACAAGTTCAAATGAGGTACCAAGTGCTGCCCAACCCCCCGCCCCCAGTCAGAAGTCTACAATCGAGCTTCCTCAGGGACTCTGTGGCTTTTCAACCCTTGCTGGTCTGTTGCACTCCCCTCTTCATTTGCCCCCATGTGGGCGGGTCAGGCTGGCCATACTCCTCAACTGTGTCTTCAGTGCTGTCCTCTGTAGTGCTGCTGTCTAGGGAGGGGAGGTAATCTTATTATTGACAAACAGAACCCTGAACAATTCAACTTTATTTAGAGAACATACCCTTCAGTTTGAGGTGATCTCAGATTCTGCTTGTGAATGATCTTTGACCCTTGTATATACTGCTACTTTTGAAGTCTGGGTAGAAATACAAGTACAGGAATCTAAGGGACATATTTTATAATTTATACCAATGACACCAAGGTTCATGAATTAATTCTCAACAGACATGTCCTCGTTGATTGTCATGAACAGATGATGACAATGTTCAGTCAATGGGGGGATATTTTCTTCATTTTTTTTGTGTGTGAGGATGATATATCCCCAGGTAAAAACCATTCTGTCACACTATAGGCATACTCATTAACTCATCCATTTATAAATTTGCTAATTTATTCATTTGACAGAGTTATTAGGAATCTACTGCAGTTTTATGACTATGAAATGTGGCATAATGATCCAGACATGTTGCTGCCTTTAGAAACAATTTAACAGGGCCTGGCTCCCAGCAACCCCATGTCAAATGTATAGCAGAAGAAAGCACACCTGGTTCTGTACCATCCTCAATATTGGTGTTATCTTTCAGCCCATTGTTGCACCCATTGTCTTAATCCTTTTTTTTTTGAGAACCTTCCTATTTTCTATGTCCCTCCACTTGACTAATTGTGATGATCTTTTCCAGGGACTGGTTTTGCCTGATAACATAACCAAAGTATGTGAGACAAAAATCTCTTTGGTCTGTACTTCCTTCAAGATAGATTTATTCCCATTCTGGTATTCCATAATATTTTCAATATTCATAGCCATCAATTGTTCTCCAGTATTCCATATTCACTGTGCAGCTTTCACATATATATGAGGCAATTGAATATATACCTTGGGTCAGATGCACCTCAGTCTTCAAAGTGACATCTTTGCCCTCCAACACTTTAAAGAGATCTGAAACAGATTTTCCCAACACAGTAAGTTGGTTAATTTGACTTACGCTTCCATGTGCATTGAGACTATCTCTATATTTAGACAGGATATACTCAAGGTTTTATTTGGATTATTTTCATGTATTTGTCTCTTTCATTTCCTTCAGCTTGTACTTGAACTTATATAAGAATAATCAATGTTCTGTACCACAGTCGAGCCCTGACCTTGTTTTGGCTGATGATAGTCAGCTTCTCTGTCTCTTCCCACAGATATAGTTAATTTGATCCCTGTGTATTCCAATTAAGGAGTTCTGGTAATGTGGTGGTTACTCATTGGACTGCATTCCACATGGTTGGCAGTTTGAAACCACCAGCGGTTCCTTAGAAGAAATATGGGGCTTTCTAGCCCCATAAACAGCCTTGGAAACCCATAGGAGGTCGCTATTTGTCCGCATGGACTCCACAGCAGTGAGTTTGCAGTTCGGGTCTTCCTTCTGGCGCAGTCCATTTGCATAGTGATGTCTGGTGCTGATGGATGAGATACTTACCATAAGTAAGTCATGGGACTTACAAAATCCTATACTTTGAGAATTTTCTACTTTCTTAGCTTCATAGTGTCTATAGTTCATGTTCTGATTGTTAATCCATGATTGTGGCAGTTTCTTCTCAATGTGCATCATGCTCCATCAGCAAAAGAAGGCCCGGAAAACTTACTCCATTCACATTAGTAAGATAGTCGCTACTTTGAGGAGGAAACACACCTGTAGGCATATTTTGAGTGCCTTCAAACCTGAGAGACTCCTCTTCTGACACTGTATCTGAACATGTTTCACTGCTATTCATTTATAAGGTTTTCAGATACTAATGTCTCAGAAGTGGATAACCTATGCTTTCTTCCTAGTCTCTTCTGAATCTGGTAGCTCTCTTGAAACCTGTTCATCATGGGTGACTCAATTAGTGTTTGAAATACCAGTGGCATGTGTTCCAGGATCAGAGCAACACTTAAATCACTGTGTGTATGGCAAAGGGTGAGACCAGCAGTGGGCTCTACACATCGGTCTTGTTAAATCAAAGCGATTAGTGTCCAAACGTAGACAATGTCACCTAAACATAGGTTATGGTTAATACCTTGGGGAGCATGATTAAGAATATAAGAGGACAAGGGAAAGTACAGCAAACCTGAACTTACTAATCTATTTTGCAGTATTTTCTGGTACATTTAGATGTTTCTCCCAAAGTTATGTTGAATAGCCTTATCGAACAACCCAAACCCCTTCCTACACTTCTCTGATTAATTTTTTTTTTCAAAATTACTTTAGATACTCTCAATTCTTTGAACTTCTATTTCAACTTTGAAATTGGCCTGCTGACTTTTAAAAAAATAGTCCTACTGGGGTCTTGCTAGAATTATATGAAATATATGTTTAGTTAACAGCTATATAATTCTGTATTTATTGTTTCTTGAATGTAGTGAGAAGTCCTTATATATATTTTGTTAAATTCATTGTATGCTGATGTCATTATACATGAGAGTTTGTAAATATATAATTTTAGTTGCCAATATAAATATCTCCACTTGATCTTTATATAACAAAGTTTGTATTAATATTAACAAAGTATTAACCCTATTGCTAATTCTAGTACTTGTTTTGTAAATATGTTTATATTTTCAGTAGTTAAAAAATGAACAAGATATGTTACTTATAAATAGAAATAATCTTGGCTCTTGTTTTTTTAATTTTTAGGTATTTTATATCCTTCAGTTGTCTTATTGCAATGGCTGAGAGCTGTGGAGTAATAATGTATAGAATCAGTGAGAGGTCATATCCTTTGTTCTAGATATGTGTGTACAATATAGCTACACTAAGTATAATGTTAGCTGCAGATTTTTTACAGCTTGCTTATATATAGGAAATTTTATTCATTCCTAATTTGCTCAGCATTATATCATCAATTGGTTCTAAATTTGTCAAACTGTGATAATAAAATTAATTTAGTTAAATAAACTAAAAACACAATAAAACAAAGAACTCACTACTACCGAGTTGATTCTGACTTATTGTTCATATGTGACAATGTAGAACTGCTACTGTGAGTTGCTGAGGCTGTAAATCATAAAGGGAGCAGATGGCTTCATCCCTCTCCAAAGAGCAGCTGGTAGTTTTAGACTGCTGACCTGGCAGCTAATAGCCCTCCAAATGCCTTTTATTTAATATACTTAGTTATTATGTTTTATTAAATGACACATTATATTTCAGTAAATAGATGCATTTTAATATTTACAATATTATATTTTAAATAAAAGAACATTTTATTTAATATATTTAAGAATAGATTTTCTAGCTCATTTTGGTGAAAACTTTTTTTATGTTCCATTGTCCAAGGGTGGGATTTTTACCTCTCTTTCAGCCCCCTACACTTAATATTATCAAATACATGTTTCTTTCTCCCTCTTTTCTTACTGAAAATATGACACTTGCATTTATGCTTTAATGAACTAGACGAAAACAAGGTGGACTCTGTGATGTGCATTGGTTTAGTTATAATGAGTGGATTTTCTTTTTTAGCATTTCTTTAGTAGAATTTACGCTATCAGTAATGAAGTTGTAGCTATTGCCAATTCAAACAGACACTAGTATTTAATTGTGATAGTAGGGATGATTAAAATGGCCTTAATACTGGCCTCAAACATATTTACATACTCTATTTTGTAAGACAATGTGTTATCTTTGTATACGTTTAATTGGCTTCTCATCATATCCTTAAAAAATTTTAAGAATATGTGGACATTATGTTGGCTGATGAACAAAACTTTTCCTCTTTTATCTCATATGTAAATGATGTCTGACCTATTTTTCTAGCTCTAGACACAGTATCTCATTTCCCTGGGGTCTTACTTAACCTTAACGAAAAGAATTAACCTTCTGCATGGTTGTTTTCTGGATTTTATTTCACAAAATATGGAAGACAAGAAAGTAAAAATTTCATTCATATCTATAAACACAGAGTAGAGATATTAAAAATAAATATCTACCCTGTTGAGCTGTTTAAACATTTGTCTTCTTCCATTATCACCTTTCAAAGTATATTTGTTTTCTTTGTATGAGTAGATGTTTTGGTAGGCACTCAGATGTTTTCCAAATGCGCTTTATTTTCTACTCTCTGCACATATAATAGGTTAATAGTTCTGGCTTTATGGTTGAGTAAAAACCATGTGATTATCTCACCCTACTGAGTACTGAAAGCCTGAGCAGATAATTATAAAAGTGAATTCTCCAGAACTTTTACTGGTTCTATAATGACACCCACAGTTCAATCGTGGTTCCCATGGTCCAATCAGCTAGCTTCTGAGTGGAGTTGACTATCAATAGAACGACCGGTTACTCATGAAGAACATGCCATCTAAGTAAAAGGCATCTGCGTTGTTCGGAGCCACTAAGGTTGGAGGGTTGTTTGCTGTCACATGATGATATGTATTACATTGATTAGTATCAATGGAAGCTTAGCTGATAATCAGTTTATAATTAGAGAGGGTGAACATTCAATATATAACCCCCAACATATATTTCATAGTTTGCTATATCTCCCCAGGTTGAATTAATGGGCTATTGCAAAACTCTCTTTTAATTTAGATAAATATTCAATAATTTGAAAACAATCTTTAGTATTTATTGTTATGGTTTTCAAACTTTATCCGTAGAAAATGTAGAATTTAATGACTTGTCATGATCGATGTTTCATAAAATGATGCATAGGATTTTAGCAATACTGACAGATAAACTTTTTATGTTCTCAAGGTTACTGAACAATTACTTAAAAACAATATTGATTATATACTCTATGGGGCAGATTTTAGTATGTGAAGAGAATTCACTCAAAAAGTATGCCATTCAATGTTAGGATTTTCTTACCCCGAGTACATATGCTAGATACTGACCTTAGTAAAGAAAGTGAGTAAACCGTAGAAAATCCACACACATAAATCTGGCATCCACACTTTATTGTGAGTTTGCCAGTGTTCCCTCAGTATCTAAAAGTCGTCTGCTTTAGAAATTACATGAAGGCCCATTATAAAAGTCCAATTTCTTATTCAAAACTTTATATATTCAGTTTTGGTTGATTTGGCTAGAGGAACAAAATTCTGCAATTTCATTTTCTCTGGCAATTTTGATATGCACTTTGGAAACAACTATAGCAGTTCCTTTTCTTTATATTTGCATAAACATAAAATGGGCTGTCAGTTGTTACCATTTAGCTTTGAACTGAACTGGGCAAAATGCATGCCTTTTTTTGTTGTTGTCCAAGACAATTTTGAAAATTATAAATTTATTTACTGATCCTTAATTACTATATAAGTATGAATGGATTATCATTTTTATAAAGTTTGATTTGAAGGGATCTGAGAAATCTTTCAATTTTCCCATCCAGCAATAATATATTTCTCTCAATGATTTTATGAATAAACTATAAATATTTTAATGCTTTTGGTAACATGAGGGAACACTATTTCAATCTAAACACCTCTTGGATGGGCTACACTTTATTACCTTCTTTTGATAAAAGATTTAGTTGCCGGAAGCACATTATTACAAGTTATGTTGGCTGGCAAGTGTTTAATAACTGATTTTCAAAAAAGAAAGTAAAATATATGTATGGATAAGCACATATGTGAATTGCAAATGTAAAGAAATTCGCAAAATTCGCAAACATAAATAAATAATAACTGTGGCTAATTGAGTTATATGTTATGGATCTCTGATTCATAGTTGTTGCAATTATCACCACATGAAGGAGTGGGAGAATTTCAATAAATTATGTGGGTCTCTAACATGAGGATTGGAAAGTTTTGCCACTGTACTGGTTATAAAGTGATCCATTTCAAAAGCATGAATGGGAGGACCTCACACACATCAAGAAAGAAGAGCCATGAGCCAGGTGCATCCAGGATTCTACCTGGGACAGTAGCAGTGAAGGTCATTGTTCAATGTTTAAAGCATTTTGTGACATTTACCCAAGCAAGACAGAGGCCAAGGGACTGCATGTCTGAGGGACTGAGGACCATAGAGACATCTGCCTTCTAGCACGGCATAGAAGAAGAACTGAATCCTTAACATTTCTCAACCTGACTTGTAGCATGTTAGCTCTCCTAATAAATCCTGTGATTGTAAATATTGTAAGTGTGAGTTCTGTGTGATCACTGCAATAGATTATTAAACCCAGGTGAAATGAACCAGTGTCATAGGATGAGTGGTTGGGGTGAGAACAGGGTAAAGAACTCAGGAGGGTGATGACATGTCTGACCTCTGCCCCATAGAAATCAGCATATGGCTAAGGTTGAGTTTGATTCAGACACTGTCCCTCTACCATCCCGGCAATAACTGACCACATAACACCTATTATTACTAATTCCATAGAGCTAATTGATACTTGGAATATTCTGTTTATTTTTGCAAATTTTTCATTGATAAGTTATATCCTCACAGTATATCAAGTTTGAACATGGATTTCATTTGATATTTTGTATCCATTAATAAAGAAGAAAGTAGGGTACTACAGACATGTTGAAACATAATCATTTAAGATTATTATTTGATGAATTGAGTCATAGATTTTACATATTGGAAGAATATTTGCTCATTTTGTGCAATTCACATGTACAGGGTAACACAATATTTCAAGTGTTAATTTGAAAAGCTTAGTATAGATTTCACACCACCAATGAGATGAAATTAGGTGTGGAGTTGGGAAGAAATGTACAGTAGAACACAATTGTATTCCACTTTCTCTATATAGGCATACTGTAACTTACAAAACATATATGTTAGTGATATACATATCAAATATTTATGTTCTTTATTTTAAATGTGTTAAGTAAATGTATGCAATTTCATTGTTTACACAGTGATTTATTGCTCTCTGTATAATAAAATATTTGACATCTCAACAATCTTCACATGTGCAATTCAGTGACATAAAGTATGTTCAACTTATTGCTCAACTATCACTCAAGCTATACCATCACCCTTAAAAAGAAGTCTCTCCCAAGCATTAGCAATTGACTTACAAAACCCTAGAACTTTCAAACACTGGCATTCACAAGTTGACGGAATCTGACCCTACTACACCATTAGATCAGTTAATACTTGGGTTGAAAATACAAAGGAAAAGGAGAACGTTCATATGAAAGGTGGATTTCAGTTGAGAAATAAATGGTGCAGCAGATACAAGTGCTTATTTTCAAATAATGCACTGTAACTCTGAAGGCGGTAAAAACAGCTTAAGAATTTATCTTTTTAAAAAATCATTTTATTGGGGGCTCATACAATTCTTATCACAATCCATACATATATCCATTGTGTCAAGCACATTTGTACATATGTTGCCATCATCATTCTTAAAACATTTGCTTTCTACTTTTGTCCTTGGTATCAGCTCCTCATTTTTTCCCCTCCCTCCTCGATTCCCCCCTCCTCCATGAAACCTTGATAATTTATAAATTATTATTATTTTGTCATATCTTGCACCATCCGATGTCTCCCTTCACCCACTTCTCTGCTTTCCGTCCCCTAGGGAGGAGGTGATATGTAGATCCTTGTAATCTGTTCCCCCTTTCTCCTTCACCTTCCCTCCTCCCTCCTGGTATTGCTACTCTCACCACTAGTCCTGGGGGGTACATCTGTCCTGGATTTCCTGTATTTCCAGTTCTATCTGTACCAGTGTACAGTCTCCTGTCCAGCTGGATTTGTAAGGTAGAATTGGGATCATGATAGTGGGCGGGGGTGGGATGGGGGGAAGCATTCAAGAACTAGAGGAAAATGGTATGTTTCATCATTGCTACACTGCACCCTGACTGGCTCGTTTCCTCCCCGCAGCCCTTCTGCAAGGGGATGTCCAATTTCCCATAGATGGGCCCTGGGTCCCCACTCTGCACTCCCCCTCATTCACGATGCTATGATTTTTTTTGTTTTTGTTTTTGATGCCTGATACCTGATCCCTTCGACATCTTATAGGGTCACTTTCTCTTTAAATTTATATTAAAATAGAGTCACATGGGTAAATTTAGTATATTATATTACATCTCTTAAAGACTGATCTCATAGTAAGTCAAAGTCACAAAAATGATATGTAAGAAAGGCAGAGAGAAATGTGGTACAAATATTGCTTGGTAACCACCATAGGCTTAATAAACTGACCCCGTCCTTGAATCCCACCCACTATACAAACACCATTCTGTTGTTGAATTCTGAATAAAGTGTCAAAGGTAGCGTGTATTTTGAGAAGCTTACAAGTTACAATGAATTTTATCACTACAGCCTTCTTTCTTTTCTTCCTGGCAAACTCTTGGAATAACTGGGCACCATTTATGAGTAGCCTTTTGTTATGAGTGTTATTAAATTTCAAAGAGTTTCTGCAAGTTTATGGTCTGTACGTAGACCATTTAGAAATATGAGCATAAAGGAAGGATATAGTTTCCTAAAGTTTCCTGCCAATTTCCTTTCTTTATGTCAGGATATTGCTTTAATATATAAAAGTCACTTCAGCTACTATCTACAAGGTTCAGAGAATTCATGGGAAAGATAAATACCCTAAACATTTAATCAAGATAAAAACAGTGAATTCTTTAAGCATGGGACAACTTTGATAAATGCCAGTTGAAGAGCTATGGACAGCTTATTCCTATGTCAACCAGAACTCTCTTGTTTCTTCATCTAAGAGACTGAGTTGTCTCTTGCCAGATAGCATAGACCTTTTTGGAAATTGCTAAAGGTAACATGACCCAAGAGACAGAGAATTCACATTTCTTGACAGAAAAAAGTTAATAACTCTGTTAGGGAACTTGAGTAATTTACCCAAAACCAGTAAGAATATTCTATAAGCTATATTTATACATTAAATCCAATGTTATAAGAGTGGAACTTATAAAATATGAATTGTATAATTAGAAATATATGTGGATATTAAAAACTTTCATAAAAAGAACAAATATATATATGATTGTGTGCTTCTGTGTGTGCACACACTAGTATATTAGTAAGTTTGCTGTATGCAGGGCTTTGGACCAGTTAGAACTGGTTCAGTCATGGCTGGTACAGAAAAATCAGAACAAATTTAAATTCGTAAACTGTAGGTGCTATGAAGTAATACACAAAACAGAACAAATGATTGGTTGAAAGCCTTGGAATCAGACACTCAGAAGATGAACAACAAACCTTTTTAGGAGCCTGTGCACAAGATTAGATCATTGTCAGGACTGTGGAGACTTCCACAAGTGGAAAGCGTTTTCCACTCTCTTGGAGCCAGGCACCATTGCCCAACTCTGCTAATCAAGAGATAATGCTGATGCTACCTTTGTTTCTTATGCAGGGTAAATTTCTATTGTGGCTATTATTCCAGGACACCCAAATTTATAAATTTGCATCTGTTCTACTGTTCCATTATGTCTTGACTGAAATAAGAAACTCCAGTTCAAACTACAATTTATTATTTTTATTTGGATTGGATATAGCCCTGGCATAAATTCATAGAGAGAAACTAAATTCAAAGACATGTTTTTTATACTTTGAGATTTTACCAGTTGGTTGAAGGTAGGCTGAGGTAGATAGAAGTAGAAGAAAAGCAAGCAAGCAAATGAACAAACAACTCCAAACTTATTCACAGTTAAACACATAATGAGGCCGGGGAAGCCTAACGTGCTTCACTCTGTACAGCCAGCGAGGTCATGCTCAATGCGTAGTAGCCAAGGACCTCAAAACAGAAATAAGAAGAGGAGGACTAAGTGCCAAGTCAATGGATATAAGGATTCTGGATTTAAAAATTAATATTCAGGGATGTGGTAAAGGTAAAGACCATGCTGGATCTGGGATGTTAGCTTAAATAATTAGTTTTTTATTCCCATGGGCTTTGAGGGACTATGTGTGTGTGGTGGGGTGGAGTGGAAGAGATAGTTGTGTACTATTATGTTTCGGAGAGGAATCTGTGGTTAACAATGCCCTTCAGTCTCCCAAAGCATCCAGGTATGCCAGCACTTCCTCTTACACTGAACTAACCAGTCTGCCAAGTGCACACAGAAGCTCTCTCTTCAACCACATTGGCGGACCTCTTTCAGGGCTGCACCGCTTTCAGATGCTTTTCCTAGTCCAGGCCCACAGAGGAGGGTGAGGCAAGTATGTTGGGTGCAAAAGTAAAGGGGTATGAAAGCAACTCATTGGTTGAGATAAACATTTATTTTAAGGTAATATTTAAATAAATCAAAATCAATCCAAAATTTCTTAAAAACCAATCACCAAAAATTTAAGTAATAAAAAATGACCAGTCTTCACCATGTTATTTGCATTTCCTATCGTATTTGACCTTAACATTTACCACAGGAAGATCACAGGATAGTGATTTATTTCTCACATTGGATAATTGAAGATAACAGAAACCCTGAGAAGTATTGTCACTTGCTTGAAAAGTCAGGAAATGGAATTAAGCACAGGTCTTCCTTTAACAAAAATAGTGGATAGCCTGCTCTGGGAGAATGACACGGGCTTCTACAAAGGTCCTCTCTGTGGAGGAACCATTCAGGGAACTCAGGCTATTCCTGCTGCTCACTGATTCAAGCCTAGGAGTTTTGCTGAATATGATGATGGCAACTTGATATGTTCTTCCCATTGAGTATATCTGTTACAATAACAAGGAAAAGCAAAGGGATATGTAAGTGGTATACAATATCATTCTGAAATAAGGAAAAAAAATTTCACTTGGAAAGAAAATAAGAGCAATATCAGAGTCCAGGTAAAAGATTGTAAATAATATGTAAACAGGGCTACTTCCACTGGTTCATCCACCTGTACATGACCTTAGGGCTTAAAAATAGCTGTGTCCATTGTATTTTGACACACTCTCTAAATTGGTTTTACTAGTTAAGCCAACTCAGTAAATTTTTATTTATTATTTAACTGAAGAGGATGATTCTTAGGTCACTGGTTAGCAGGCTGAATCTTTCTAGACCCCTATCATATTTGGACCCAGGGTGCTTGTCGACACCATGTGTTCCCATCTGCATTCAGTGTAGGTTGCCATTTGGCCATTCACACTGACCCCATCTGCACACTGGTTTCTGCCAGCTCAGAAGGTTTCTGCCAGCTCAGAAGCTGGTCAGTTGTGTTAAGGGGCTGGATGCTGGTCATGATGATGGCACTGAGGACTATAGGCAGAAACATTAGTGTAGAAGAGCCCAAGGCCAGAAGCCAGAGCAGATAAGCTGTCGATTGGGCTGAAGAATTGAAGTGAAGTGCTAGGTACACGGCAGGTGGACTGATGAGATCACCTGGCAGCCATAGTTTGGAGTTGGCAAGCGTTTGTTCACAGTTTGAATGCAGCAGCCTTATTAGCATGGTTGAAGCTGCAGCCTAATCCACTGAAGTTCCCTGACAAAATGAACTGTCCCACTTTCCAAACTCCAATAAAATCTCAGCAGGAAAGCAAGCCTTCTACATAAGGAAAGGTACTGCTGGCCTACCAGGCACTTTCACTGTTCATGGAAGAGAAAAGCGGGTAGGCGTCAAGTTAGCACTTGACCTCTATTAATCTCAGTTATCCAGTCCACAAAATGGAAATAACCACACCCATGCCGATGATCACAGATGTGTTACAAAGATTGAATGAAATATTATGTATGAAAGGACTTTAAAAAGCACAAGACCTCATGGCAAGGAAGTTGCCCTGTATTAAAATTATCATTGCTTACAAAAGTATTAGAATGAATTATCACCTTTCTTTTCTTTTTTTTTTTTTTTTGCCTGAGAAGGGATTTCTGAATCATCTGATTCACCGTTAATTTTCTACCATTTAATTCTTACTCTCAAATTCTGCATAAGGTTAACTCTGCCTGATCATACTATTTTTTTTATTTTCTATTTCCATGATGCAATTCAACCTATCTTTAAAAAAAAATTCATCTGCAAAGTGTATTGCCTTCTATTTGTCTAAATCAGAACTTTACCCATTTCTTTTAAAACAAACAAAAACAAAACAGACCCACTGCTGCTATCAAGTCAGTTATGATTTATAACAGCTTGAACGCAAGATCGGATTTCTTAGGTTGTAAATCGTTACTGTGCTATGAGAGGATTTTAACTGTCAATACAGCAGTTAGTAGTCCAATGCTGTGGCATCTCTTGGTCATGAGGATTCCTTAAATAGCACCATAGGATATTCAAAATATTTAATTTTGCTTTTTTTTGTAATTTAACACTTAGTATGACTATACTATAAAAGCTCATGTATATTTCTTTATTAATTGTGTATTTACATTTTTATCAGAAATTTAAACTGTTTTCTTACCATATGTGTCATGCATGCATCTAACATAGAGGTTGTCCACTTTGGTTAGTGAGCATCCTTTAGGATGCTGTCCTTGCTTTGATCCCACAAATCCTCTACAGGACTCTCTCCACCAACTTTCTCATGGTGAATAGAGCTTTATCAGATCTGCTGTTTCAAAATACTCCTCTTTTCTTAAAATATTTTATGCATACACCAATTTAGAAAAAGAAGTTTTGCCATACTTCAATTGTCCTATTTTAAAATAGCAAAAAGGCAACCCAATCTGCTCAGCTATCTTTTACCAAAGGGAATTTGTGGGGCAAGTGTCCAGGGGGAGTCTTTGTTCATCTTGACTAAAATCCGTTGAAGAGTTATATGGAAATATGGGTGGATCCCTTCCCTAAATCCTATAGGCCTCTTTGCCCATTTAGGGCCCCTGGTGGTGCAGGGGTTAAGCATTGGGCTGTTAATTTAAAATGATCAGTAGCTCGTGGAGGAAGATGGGGCCTTCTACTATGGTAAAGAATAACAGTCTTGAAAACTCACAGGGTAGTTCTACCCTGTCCCATAGGGTCAGGGTACAATGACAGTGAGTGAGTTTATAGTGCTATTGAAGACACCTGGGATTAAGAGAAATGAAAACCCATCTTGTTTGAATCTTCTTGGATTACTCCTACAACACAACCATCTTTCAGTGAGGCATTGATTAAATAAGTGGATAGATGCAAGCCTTCACAGCTCTCATTGATAAGTTATCCAAATGAGAGTGGAGCATTTCAGCCTGAGTTAGATTGCCAGAAGGAAATCATGCTATCAGAATCTTTTATCATCCCAAATTAAATGGGCCAATAGGTGGATATGGTCACAGTGTTAACTCTATTAAAGGACTCCTGGTTACACAGGGATTTTGCATTGGGCTGTGATCCACAGGGTCCACAGTTTGAAACCATCATTTGCTCCTTTGGAGAAAGACTGGGCTTTCTACTCCCCAAATACTTACAGTCTTGCAAACTCAAAGGGGCAGATCTATCCTGTCTTATGGGGTCACTATTAGTCAGGATCAACTCTATGGCAGTGATTTTTAAAAATTATTTCTATTGATGTTAGCTCAATGGTCAAAATTATTTTCAGATTCAGCCAAATGCCTGTTTTCAGAATGAATGAAAGTTAACTATCCCTTTGCTATAAAAGCCCCCTTAATAGCACACTAGAAAACCTGGTTTCTGGTGTTGTGTAGCTTTTATAAAGTATATACAAAGCTACTGAAATTCTCTATATCTCAAGACAAGGATAACCCCTCATTTGTTGCTTGTCACAGTTCCTTTGCACACATATTACCATGGTCTAATTATTAATAGTATCCTTTTACTTTCTCAAAATGCCCATGTTTTGACAATAAGTTAAATGGTCACTACTTATCCAATGATAATAATAATCAAATGATCTTTAAGTTATTTTGCTAATATAAAACATAATTTTGTGAATGAGGGGAAATGCAGAGTGGAGACCCAATGCCTATCTGTTGGCTCCTCACCCACCCATTACCATGATCCCAATTCTACCTTACAAATCCAGCTAAACCAGAGAATGTACAGAGAAGAGCGGGAAACATAGAGAATCCAGGACAGATGAAGCCCTCAGGAACAATAATGAGAGTAGTCACACCAGGAGGGGAAGGGAAAGGTAGGGGAGAAAGGGGGAACCAATCACAATGATCTACATATACCCCCCCCACCTGGGGACAGACAACAGTAAAGTGGGGGAAGGGAGACATCGCTGAGTGTAAGACATGAAAAAAAATTATAAATTATCAAGGGTTCATGAGGGAGGAAAGGAGGGAAGGTGGGAAGAAAGGGGACAAAAATGAGGAGCTGATACCAAGGGCTCAAGTAGAAAAAAATGTTTTGAGAATGATGATGCAAACAAATATACAAATGTGCTTGACACATGGATGTATGTATGGATTGTGATAAGAGCTGTATGAGCCCCCATTAAAATTGTTTTAAAACCCCCCCAAACCAAAAAAACCTCATAATTTTATCTTAGTTGAAGCAAATATGTCTAATATGTGATGTAAGTGTATATGTGCCTATTCGTATTTTGAATGTGATGGTATAATTACCTTGTCATATTCCTTTTGGTATACAGTCACAAGATCTCATGTTCAATGACTTAAACAGATTCAAATCAGAGAGCCCCTTCCTCCTTCCCATCCTCGACCACTGCTCTCTGATCGAGGAAAGAAAGAACGTCACCACAGGTCATGTAGCACTTTGTTTTATTCATGGATTTTATTTATTTTGTTCACAGATTTCTAAAAATATTGTCTTTGGGAGTTCATTGGGCATTAGGCTCTTTGAAGTAATGTTTTCCAACAGATACAATCCATTGGACTTCAGGCTTTGTGAAGCAACGTTTACCAACACAAAATTTATATCAATAAGAAACACAAATTGAGTGTGGATAAAACTGAGGTCATTAAAATAAGGGTTGTCCTGGATGGAGGCTGCTTGATAAATGCTACTGAATGAAGGAGAGATAAATATTCAAATATGATACAAAGATAAAGAACATTCAAATTTTCTGGGTCATAACCTTGGCTATGGACATTGGTCAAATGCTGTGATAGCTGTTCTTTATACTTTGACTTGGAAATAGGTTATTGTATTTGTTTTAAGAGAAATTTACATCCTTAGTCAATATATTGGAGGTATATGGATCAGGAAGTATTTAAAATGGGGCCAGGCCTCCCACTGAATCCCACTACCACCCAGTTGATTTCAGCTCAAATGATGGGGGAATAAGGCCTAAGGAAATGATAAAACAAAGATGTGAGAAAAAGCACCCCCACATACATGCAATGCATAGTACAGCCAGCTCTTTGGAAGGGTGTTTGAATGAGTGAGAGGTGACAGGTTTTACTAAGGTGAGAGGAAAAGAAATACTAAAGACAGTGACATAGGATGCCTTTAAAATTGCTTTGAGTTTAGCCTGTGCCTTTGTCTCTTAGATTGTTCTATTTAATGATGTTAAATAATCTCAAGTAAGCTTTGAAGTTGGTTAACCCATAAAGCTCTTCTGAGTAGCTTTGAAGTTAGATTCTAAAAAGCCTCAAATTGAAGTATAATTCAGGAATCCAGGATGAGTTATACATCTCCAGTCACTGTTATTTGAAAAGTGCTCAGACAAAGGCTGTATCTAAAGGTACAAAGTCCAAAAGGTTGTTGAAAAGTTTACCCTGCGAAAAGCGCACTTTTAATATATTAAATTAATATTATCCATATACTTCCTTACTATTGTACTGATTATCATATATATGCACATGTATATTCATATATGCATATACACACACAAATACACAAGAGGTTTTTTTTTTAATTGGGGGGGGAGGGAAATGGAATAAAGAGATAATAAAGGTTTTCATGAACTTTCTGAAGCACACACACACAATTCTGTTAACCAAAGAGGAACAACAGTTTGAAACCTGATATGCCGGTGAGTTTCAGTCTCCAGCAATTTACTACTGTTTGTTTCCTAGAATGTACAACTCAGGATCATGTTTTAAAACTGACCACATCCGTTTCTGGAAAAACCTCTCTGCTAGGACCCACTTAAAAGCATGTTACAGTTTCTCCTTGTCTTCTTTCCCTGTAACCCTATATAAAAAGTGAGCACAAACTTAACAGGACTCGGCCATTTCAGTCGCAAGACCAGCTGCCGTCCCAGACAGTGGAAACAAACGCCTCTTCCTCTTAACACACTGATATTTGGGCATCGCTTTCCTGTAACATTTCTTGGTAGATTGGTGGGAAATATTGAAGGAGTGGATGATTCTGGTCAGCCAAGCCACACTGCCAACTGAACACGCTCCTGGTGAAACTCTCAGCCTATAACAAATCTAGAGATGGTCAGAAGTGTGGGCTGAAGATTATCTACTCAGGCCAGCAATCAACTAGGCCCCAAGCTAAAACCCAAAGCTAGGCAGATGAGCCAGAAACAATACCCTGTTACTCAAGAAGCTTTGAAAGAGATCCAACCCCACTTGCCAAGATTTAAAGAAAATGATATTATTTCCTGCCAGTCACCTTGGAACATGCCCCTCCTTCCTGTGAAAAAGCCTGCAACACAAGACTACAGGCCAGTACAGTATATAGAGTGGTGAACCAGACCACAACCAGTTTGCATCCACAGAACCTGACCCATATACTTCTAAAGCAGTGGTTCTCAGCCTATGGGTCGCGACCCCTTTAGGGGGTCAAATGACCCTTTCACAAGGGTCGTCTAAGATCAACGGAAAACACGTATTCCCAATGAACCGAGAAAACGCTCCTCTATCATCTCCAAGTGGCTCCACCCACATGCAGATATGCCCACATATGAGTACCTGGCATGAAGACTGTTACCCATGCTACACCATGCTCCAAGACAAAATTTCACTTATTTGTAATTAAAAATAAATATTTCACAAAATATAATTACATATTGTTTTTGTGATTAATCACTATGATTTATATTATGTTCAATTTGTAACAATGAAAATACATCCTGCATATCAGATATTTACAATACAATTCATAGCAGTAGCAAAATTACAGGTAGGAAATAGCAACAGAAATAATTTTATGGTTGGAGGTCACCATAACGTGAGAAACTATATTAAAGGGTCGTGGCATTAGAAAGGTTGAGAATCATTGCTCTAAAGCCACATGCATTCCTTTTTAAAATTTAAAAGATGCATTTTTTCAACATCAAGCTGGCACTTAAGAGCCATGGACAGTTCACCTTCGAGTGGGAAGACCCCCAGACTGGGGCTAAGATGTAACTTACCTGGATGCAGCTATCCCAAGGTTTCAGAAATGCCCCATCCATCTACATGGCCTGCTTTGTCCACAGAAGCTGACTGTTATAGGCATGGCCAAAGTCTGAGGATTTTCTTCAGAGCAAGTCTAATAGCATGCTTGGGAACAATAGGAGTAGGGGATAAATACTGTTGCATATGTATCCAAATCACCCAGATGG
>NW_022111300.1:26731094-26732231 GCF_000313985.2 Echinops telfairi | reverse complement strand
GCAAAAGCCAACAAATAACACTGAGATGCTCCTCAGAAAGGGGTGGCCATGAAAAGTGCCAAATCAATCAATGTAGCCCATTAGAATTGTTTATCACCCGGCCTCAATATACAAAGTTGCAAAAGGGATTGCAATTGTATCTAGCAATTGATGGAAGTGGAGTAAACCCTAGGATTACCATATCTGTCCAGAGACATGTCGGAAATTGTGCCAAAGGGGCATTCCAGGGCTTCATTTTATGAAGAAATCACCCATCCCTTCCTGATATCTAGCAGTCTGTTGAAAACTTGTTTTTAGGGTTGCCAAAACAAACTCCAAAAATTTTAAATGTATTATCCAGCTTTGTGTGTGCAGTCACACTTACTGGAGATCGATGTCCCTGGGTAGCTGAAGAAATAGATCCCAACATATGGGAAACAGAAAAAGAAATTTTACTTTCCACCATTTCCTCTTCACAAAATGGGAATGGGCTGAACCTGCACCTTGGATACTGTGAACCAGCACCATTGGTAGACACTGTATAGCACAGTGGGAAGTAAACTTTATTGTCTCAGTAGACCAAGCCAACTGTTTAGGACAAACAGATATCATGAAACCACAAAAAAAAACAAAAACTAGTAAATGGTGAGGAAGGGCCTTGGCTCAGCACCAAGCTAAACAAAAGTTGGAATAACAGAAACAACAGGAGGCTGGGCTGCCCCTGCAGGCCTTTACTGGATACGTGGAAACAAAACATACTCCCCTCTGCCCAACCGATGAACTGGAAGTTGCCGTAGGGACCATCCGGTTTGGTTCTCCTTCCTTCTTCTACAGCTAAAACAAGCCCAAGCCCTGGGATATCCGGTTTCCTCTGTCCCTGTCCTGCTATCCCTCCCCCCAAAAAAGGGTTGGTGCAAATAGGGGTCTGGCAAGCTGATGAAAATAATACAGTGATATCATTTTTACTATGTTTTATTATTTTATTATTTATGTACTATGAGGATAATACAGTGTCATGGGCCGGCCACTTGGGAAGAATATGTGCCACGGTGATAGAGGACCCCATCTACATGCTAAACTGTACAATTTGACTCTGGGCGGTAGTTGAAATGATCACAAGTGAAATACCCATGGTCCTGACAGTATTTGCCCAGCTGC
>NW_022111300.1:26720246-26730321 GCF_000313985.2 Echinops telfairi | reverse complement strand
CTCAGCCCCTAGGGAGGATGTTTTTTCTACCTTCCGAGGGGTCAAACCCTCCTAGGAGGAGTTCAGGTAATTTTTTGAATTTGTTTAATCATCTCATGTATCCTCCCATAACCATCAGAGCAATATACTCCACCTATGAGATGCCTGTCAACCAAAATTCAGCTGCCCTTCTGTCACACATGCAATGTTATTAGCGCTTACAAAAGCAGGCAAATGATGGGACAGCGTCTCAAAGGGAGAAATGAGAGAACTAAGCCCTGCTGCTTTCGTCATAACCGCTGCCTTAGGAACCGCCAATCAGAAAGTAGCCTGGTGCTCTCGGTCTCCTTGCCCTGCACCTTAATAAAAAGTCAGTACACAGACTACATGTGGCTCTGCCATTGGGGTTGAAAGACCAGCCCTGGGCAGTGGAGATACAAACTCTTCCTCTCTACGTACCTTTGTTTGGACATTGCTTTTTTCCTGTTCAGGTGTGGCTTTCCTGGAACGTTAATACTTTAATTTTAATTTTGATTTTTTAAATTTAATTTGTTATGCTTTTAATTTTAAAGGTTTTTTTAGCATTATATTTTAAATTAACACCAAAATCTACCCCTTGCCATAATAGAACAAGCCAAAAAAGTAATATTTACCTGAGGAATGGGAGGGGGCATGATGAAATCCATACGGCTACTCAAGCGGTCTAGTTCCTTAAAACAGAAAGTGGGGAGTGTATATTTATCATAGCTTTGTGTCAAGAAGAGCGCTATATGAACTTCAGTTCTTCTGGTGTGCTTGCCGTTGCGTAGACACAGAAAGTCACAGAAACCACACATCTTATGGAGGAAACTGGCCAGAGCCATTCATGGATACTACTTGGAAGAGTCCAATGAAATGAGAGTATCCCCAACTTCTTTTTTTCCTCCACTTAACTGAATGTATTGAAGTAGAGTTCTGGGTCTAAAAAATAATTTGTCACACCCATAAAAGGTAGCCAAACTGTAAATTAATGAAACTAATTAAAAGTAAACACATATTATTGTAATATTGTATGTCTTTTGGCAAAATTTATGGAGTGTATAACAATATATGCTGCAAAAAAGATCAATAGGATCTTCAAACATTGCTGGTGAGAGTACAGGTTAATATTATCATTTAAAATGGAACATTCATATAGTATATCACTGCAACAATTTAATTTGTAAATACATATGTAGGAGAAAACTTTTTCAAGCATGCACCAGAAGACAGAACACAGTGTTCATAGCTATTCCATTTGTAATAACAAAACTCTGGGGGTGAGGGGAACTCCAAAATTCACACCCACAAGACAAACATACACTGTTTGGATTTATGGTACATTAAGACAATGGAATATTATATATTCGAGAAAAATGTATTATTGTCAAGTGTCGCTATTTGGATAAAACGACTTAATCATTAAAAATAAGTATATATATGTAAACTCATTTAAACAGTTGAGACTAAACCTTCTATAATCTAGTCTTACCTTTTTAAAGGTATATGGATATGCATGTATCTATGTGCACACAGGGGTACATGTGTTGGCAATTCTAGTCCAAGAACTGTATTTATCCAAACATGATGCCCTTCTGCCGTGACTAGCTCCTCCTGATAGCATGTCCAAAGGATACGAGACAAAGTCTTAGCATCTTTGCTTCAAAGGCGCCTCCTATTTATACTTCCTTCCTTCATTTCCTGGAAGCCCCAGGGAAAGTGTCTTCAACATTTTTCATCCATTTTATAATTCTAAGAGATCAATTATGCCTCAGTCTTCCATATTCATTATCCTGATTGTACATGCATAGGAAGTCATAAAATACCCCGGCTTGCTATGCTATAGTCATACCTCAGTTTTCCAAGGAACATCTTTGCTTTATTTAATTAAAAGAGGATTATTCGTTTTTTTGCAGCCGAGTTGCCCGTACAATAGGTATTTGGTTTCTTGGCTGCTACTTCCATAAGTGTTGACAGGAGATCCAAGTAAATTGAAATTCTTGACAATTTAAATACTTTCTCTTTTTATCATGGTGCTGTGTGTATGGATGCATTTTGTTTTCTTTATGTTGACGTTTAATCTGTGCTGAAAGCTGTGGTCTTTGGTCTTCATCAGTTAGTGATTCAACTGATCTTCACTTCCAGCAAACACAGTAGTGTCATCTTCTCACTGCAGGCTGTTCCTCCCATCCTGATGCTTAATTCCTCTCCACATAGTCCAATTTCTCAGATTCCTTATTTGGCATCCAGATCAATCTGGCATTGGATGCATATGGCAAAAGGATACAGCCCTGACACAGACATTTCCTGATTTTAGACCAAGTAGTATCCCCTTTGCTATATCGAAACAACTGCCTCTTGGATTAAGTGCAGGCTCCACATGAGCACCATTAAGTGTTCTAGCATTTTCATTATTCACAATGTTATCAATAATTTTTGCATGATAAACACTATAGAATTCCTTTGCATAGTCATTTAAACATAGGTAAACATCTCTCTGGTACTCGCTGCTTTCGACCCAAAGATATCTGACATCAGTAGTGATATCCTTTGTTCCATATTTTCTGAATCCTATTTCAATTTCTGGCAGTTTCCTATTGATGTACAATTACAATAGTTTTGGATAATCTTTAGCAAAATTTTGCTTACAGAGGCTATTGATAGTCTGATAATTTCCATATTTTGTAAGATCAACTTTTGGGGGGAAGCCAGATAAATATGAAACTTCTGGTGAATTGGCCTTGTAGGTATTTCCCAAATCCCAGTATAGACAAATGAGAGCTTCCAGTGCTACAATGATTTGTTGAAACTGCAATTGGTCTTTGGCCAATGCTTAGAACCTTGCTTCTTTCCTAGTACCTACTAAATAAGGTGGTCTTCCTCCTGCAGAACCATCTGTTTTTAATATTATGCTACCTCTTGAAATGGTGGAATGTTATTTTTGAGCAGTGTCTCTATATTCTTTCTATCTTCTTTTGAGGTTTCCTGAATCATTCATCTATCATTCCTATGTCATTCTATAGTTTGCCCATAGGATCTATCAGTATTTCAATCTTTTGAATCTTTTCTTCAGTTATTTTCGGCTTGAGATATGTTAATACTGTTCTTCCCTTTTGACTCCCTAACTCCAAGTCTTTGCATATTTCATTATAATAGTTTACCCTCCTGAACCAAGCTTCCTCATCTCCAATGGAGTGCAAGATGTTGAAAAGCACCCAAGGTCCGGGTTTCAACCCACCAGCTGATCCTTGGGAGAGAGTCTGTTTCTATAAACCCTACAAAGCAATTTCATTCTGTTCTTTAGAGTCACTGTACATTATAATAGACTTGATGGCAATGGATTCTGTATGTGTATATATTTATATAAAGCAAAACACATATCTAGTTCTCTGGCTGACTTCACACACGCACACACACACACACATCCGTTCTCTGGGTGGGTTTCTTCTCCTTTGTTATTATGATATTAGGATATGGGCTTGGGTAGATGTGAAATTTGGTATTTTGTACCTCTTCTCCAAGATAGCTCTCTCATTACCTGTTCTGAGATCTGGTTGTTCACCACTCAACGTTATCCTTGTGAATCTGACCAACTTTTCATTGTGTTAGAAGAAATTATTATGGCGCACATGACCTTGACATGGAGAATATGCAACATATTCAGATAGAAGTTGCAATAAGACAGTCTAGGGGAACTAATATATGACTGAAATATTGTAAATAATACTTTGTTGTGGTGTCCAATCCCCAGAAGTTTGTGACATGATCCCTGAGGGGCATGAGTTGGAAAGGCATCAACTATTATTCCCTCTTTATTCTCCCTGGAGTTTCTCTGAAAAAATGGTCTGTAGAGGTGAACTTGGGTGTGCTTCAGCAGCCTAATCTTGCTCCACCAGGGCAAGCCAGGCCATTTCCCTATTTTGGTGCTTAACCTAATTTGGATTCCTTTTTTGCAGAAATCCCTTTACCACCTGCCTGAGGTGAAAGGAACAAAGCTCACACCAACTGACAAGAACGTTTTCTGCAAGGCTGAGTTAACAGGGCAACCTTACATTATCTTTTGCTGAATAAGGAGATTTTCTCAACAGTGAAGGCTGAGAATGTACTTTCCTTTATTCTTTTAAATGAAACTCAGGTTAAATGGAGAGCAGCCAAAGCAGCAGATTTCACACATTGAGGGTAATGGCGATGTTCTCATGTTTTGCGAAGGAAGGGATCTTTGGGAAAGAAAGTGTATTTTCTCTATAGACCAGTGCTTAAAGAGCAATGCAAATCCCACACCTTATGCTAAGCAAGTAATTTCTAGGTTGTGACAGTCATGTTATTATGTCCCAAGATTCATAGGAACAAGCTCTGTGAGTTAATCTGGACCCTTGCCATGATCTTCAGACTCTCAATTCTAAGTACAACCCTTACTCTGCCCCCAGGATAGTCTGCTCCTAACATAGTCTGCCTCATGTCTCCCCAGGGGTTTCGATTGTATCCTAAAACTTACCAGCCTCTAGAGGATGATGATAAATTTAACATTAGACTCTCCCACGTGTAGACACTGGGCCACCTTTATAAACCTAGGTTCAGTTATTCCTGACGCATACGGTCTTCCATGGTTATGCCTTTGGAGCCCGTGAATTCTATTGACTATTGCTGCTATCCTGATTGAAATTCTTTGCTAATGCACACAACGTATGCTCTCTGGTAAAATCCGATCTACCTTTTGGTTCCCAACCCACCTCATAATTATTTTAGCATACACTTTGTCTTCTCTCCCCAAAGCTTTGTACATTTAAAGCCAAGTACACTCTTTACTGTACACCACCTTGTGATATAGCTTAAGCTTGGGATGTCCATAGGCTATTTTCATGAGATTCAAGTGTGATGGCATTTTCATTTCCCATATTCAATGACTGGACTTTAAGCTGATTTCTGTCCTCTAAAATCTTGGTGCAATGACCATATTCAGGGCTAAATTTGGAAAATTATGGTTTCATTAATTTAAACAAACAAGAAAAATAGCTATGTAAAAGCCATCTCCATTAGACACACTACATGATTTGAATGGAAAGCAAGAAAACTCAATTACATATGGATGTAGATACATAGATACAGACACTTTTGTATTTTAAGGACAAATAGCCAAAGGAGATTGTGCAGTACTTTTAAGGCCCCGAATGTGAGTGAGGTATATGATTCAGAATAGATGTTTAAATACTAGCTGAAAATAGTTCTGATCAAGGAAAATCTTGTTCTTTTGAATGCTTTAAAAATAGTATAGCTTTCCATTTTCCTGGGATGGTTTTGGTATGATCCTACTTGAAAGGAGGTGAATGAACGAAGTGACCTTTCAAGATCTTCCTCAATCCTTTGATGCTACGATTTTATGAACTCTGCCCACTTGATAATATGAGCCAGCAGTACTCATGCCTTTATATTTTCAGAGCAGTTCTCCCATCCCAAAACGTCTACTGGAGTCAAAGACATTCCCTCATGGCCCTTACCCTTCTCTTTCTTTAAAGCATATTAAAGCATAGCCACACGTTTGTGCATACTGATATTTTTGTTCTTACTACTCTCCTTTGGAGGATGCCCTACGAATTATTTTCGTGTTTATTGACCACTTGAGGTGTTGCTGATTAACAGCATTCCTTTTCCTTTCAGCCAATGGTGTTCAGAACGTTCTCTTAGACTAGAGAGTGGTCTTTCTTAAACTTCTCTGTTATTCTTAAAACAGTTAAAAAAAATGTGTTTTTGCTGTTGGCCCCTGACTAATAAAAACTCTTACACAGATGAATAGCATGCTCTCTAGTCCTGTGACTGTAGGGCAAGTCATTGTGATCCATAGGATTTTCAAGGACAGATTTTCAATACCAGATCACCAGGTGTTTATTCAGCATCTTGAAACTCTTCTGAAACCAGCTCAACATCACAGCGAAAGAGGCCTCCACTGACAAGAGGGTGGTGTCTGTGCATGTGGAAAATTGACCAATTGACCAGCAATCACATGGAGTTTCCTACACAGAAAGAAAGCATTCTGCATCTGATCTACAAATGTCCCCTTATAAAGAAAGGGCAGGTCTCCGTAAGAACCAATTAAAAATTTCCGTAATTTAAAACAACAGTGTTTTTTTGGGGGGGGGCGTGGGAGTAGTTGTTACTGCTGAGAATTTTTAACTTACTTGACATAGCCTCCTCTGAACAGTGAGAAACTGTGGTTCACACTCTACTTGTTTAATAACACTGGCCAATGGACCTTAAACATATGGAACAACTAACTCTCTTGTAGGGTGGAAGGGAATATAGAAAATTGCGCATGATTGTTAAAGGCCTTCATTTTGACATGATGCATATCATTTATCCTCTCATTTTATTGACCTGAGCAAAGAGCATATTCTTATTTTACTTCAAAGGTAGGGCTATGCAACCCTTCCAGATGTGTGGAAGGAAGGTAACTATGAATATTGACAGTCTACATAAGTGTTGACTAGTATTCCAAGATACAATTCAGAGTATTTATAATTTGTGTTAATAAATACCACAGATAAATACTCAACTACTAATTCAATAGGTTAAAAATCACAGGGCACCTATTTTTATATGATAAAGTGTTATTTAAGGTACTGCAAGAAATTAAAAATATATTAAGATGCTTAATCCTAATCATTAATCAATGTATCCCAGTTAAGTGATTGGTGTTAGAGGGTGGAATCATGGACATTTACCACTCACAGATATCGAGTCGAGCCAACTCTTTGCGATCCTACGGGGCAGGGTAGATCTACCTCTATGAGTTTCTGAGACTGTAACTCTTCATGAGAGTAGAAAGCCTTTCTTTGCTCCCTTGAAGGGGCTGGGAGCTGTGAACTCCTCACCTTTCAGTTAGTAACCCATACATAACCAGGGCTCCATAGAAATGGATAGTATATGGATAATACATTTGAATTGAAGATCTAATGCATAAATAGGAATCTTCAAATGGATTATAAAATGGGGAATGTTCTAGCTACGTTAAGCAAAACACACCCCCAAACAAAAACCAAGCAATCCAGTGCTTAAACTATTTTAGGGATTTAAGTCCAGAGGGCGAATAGGACAGGTGAGGTTGGAGAGGGAGTGCAATGTGGCCAGATTATCATAGTTTAAACTATAAAACTCACATAAATCAAACATGTTACCATCAACCGGATTCTGAAACTGGTATTGACACTATAGAACAGAATTCCCAATGCTGCCAATTTTCATGAAGCTGGAGCCCACATCTTTCTCCCATGGAGCAGCTGGTGCGTTAGAACATCTGACCTCTCATTTAGCAGTCAAGCACTTAACCACTTGCCATCAGTTCCTTTAGTTAAAGCTAAGAGATAGTTTAAAATGTAAATAACTACACTTTATGTAATTAGTCCTTTTTGTTCTTGGATCCCTGGTTTTTCTATCTTGGATACAGTTCTACATTTTAGATCAGCAGCTCTCAACCTGTGGGTCACGAACACTTTGAGGGTCAACTGACCCTTTCACAGGGGTTGCCCGATTCACAACAGTAGCAAAATTGCAATTATGAAGTAGCAACAAAAATAATTTTATGGTTGGGGGTGGTCACCACAGTATGAGGAACTGTATGAAAGGGTCGCGGCATTAGGAAGGTTGAGAACCACTGCTCTAGATCCAATATGGCTGTGATTGTGTGGTCCTCACCTGAAATGTGTTTACTACATTCACTCCAGCTCAAATGTGTCCACCTCCTCACTGCTCAAGCCACTGAGATGTGTGCAATTCCTAGGGGACATCATTTAAGGTTGGGTTTATTCTCAGGTTCCAAATTTACATGAACAAATTTACATGGAGTTAAGTGCTTGAGGGCAGATTTTATGAAATCCTTTTATAAGCTTAAAATGTTAATCATTCCTCGGATTTCTTTCCCTGTATAGACAGTTAACAATGTACCTTAGGCTTCTGATAATCCAGATCCATGGTGTGTGTGTTGGTGTTGATTGTTTTCTATTTGCAAGCCTATCCTCCACACGTATACTTCTTTAGCATGCTCTGCCCCATGCCCTGCGATGCTGGCATGTGGAAGCAACTTTGGTCAGCTTGATTTTAGACTGGTTTTCGCCCATCGCAAGCATTGACAAGAGATTTGAGGAAACAGAAGAGAAACCTCAGGAGGTTCACCTTTGCGCTCCTGGCTCTGGCCAGGTAGCTTTGGCAGTGGCCATCCTGGATGAGGGCACCTGCCCTACTAAGGCCTTCTTCCTTCTGGCCAGCTGCCAAGGAGCTCTCGTAGCTCTAATGATGCCACAAGGTCCTTCCTACTATTGGGAGACACTAAGCGTCTCATTGGTCTTTGCTTATTCCCCTAAGTCCTCCCCCAACTCTATAAAAAGCCCCTTTATTCTTCCCTTTTGAACTACATGGGGTCTGTGGCACCCTGACTGAGCCCCAAACCAAGCCAACCCAAACCAGGTGCCCCTGAGTTCCTTCTGACTCATAGCGACCACCTAGGGCCGACTAGAACTGTCCAATAGGGTTTCTAAATCCACAGTTTTTAAAGGAGCAGATAGCCTCATCCTCCCACCCCTCCTCAACAGTCCTGATTGATACAACTTCCTGAATCCCAAAGCTTCCGCAGAGCACCAAGTGGATGAATTTACATATTTCCCAGAGATGAACAGTCAAAAGAATGGTGGACTCCTGCTGCCCTTATCTAACATGATCCATGCAGGCCTTTGCCTGAGGCAAGATTGCAGACAGGTTCTGTTTTTCTCATCAATTAGTATGATGCCTTATCTGATTTCAGACTCCTGGAAAGGCCTTTCATCTCATTCTTTACAATAGGGCAGAACTCAAAATTTTTAAAATCATCGTCATCATAAAGTTGAAAAGTTTCACATAATCCTGGAGTGCCTCATGAGAGACAAAGGCTGTTTCCCTGGCAATGGGAACCTACCCAAAAGTGTACACAGGAAACAAACTGCCCTCGGGCGGTAATCAGTGGTCAGACAGTATCTGACAAGCACAGCGGAATTGTAGCTATTGCTCTAGGGCTGTTCTTAGTTCCGGTCAATCCCTTTGCTAACTGGGATATGAAAGGAATCCAAGTGAAAATTGTTGAGTGAGAAAATAAATAACTAAATACAGAAGATAATGTAAAACAAACTCATTACATCTGGAATAGTAAGGCCTCTCCCTAGAAGATTCTCTTCTTTTGTTTGCCCCCGAGCACACCAAAGTTCTGAAGGTCCATTGAAGGGAAAGTCAAAATAATATTTTACATAACCCTTATTTTAGGTTTAAAGGCTTACTATGATGAGATTGCAACTATAGTGAACTGAGAGCAGCAAAATAAACTGAAAATGCCCCATAAAAATATATAGGCAGTAGCCAGCCGATGCACGCAAATAAGCTTTATGGTATGAGACATGGACTTGTGTTAACACCTGCATTCTCCCCGCCTCGTTCTGGAGTTTCCAGCAGGACTGGTAGCATTTCTTCTGAGAGTTTTCGTTTGCCTTGTTTTCCTCCTCAAAAGGGAGCAGCAGCCCTACGTCCTGCCTTATTAGAAGTTTATAATTAGGTTTTGGCCCGTAGGAAGGGATTAACCTTTCTATAAGAAGTTGGAGATTCCGTAGCTTCTGTGAACCAAAGTGTTCCTTCCAACTTTTATTCATTTCTTCATTGTATTTCTCCTTTGACACTCTATAATAAGTTTTCCCCATCAGTTTTTTTTTCTGGTGTAAATTTTGAATTAAAATTTCAAACACAGACACACATACACTTCCTGGTTTCAGTTTATTTTTCTGTTGTTAATTTTGAATTAAAATTTCAAATACACACATACATACACACAACACACACATATACCTCCAGGTTTGAAGTTGCCATTTAGTGCCTCAGAATAAAGCATCTGCTGATTGTCAAATCTTCATTCAAAATCCAGTTTCCTGTCTGTATGAGTCAGTTCTGCAAATGCATTGGGTCTCTCTGGCTGTCATCTCACTCACTCACTCACTCACTCACTCACTCACTCACTCACTCACTCACTGCTACAAAGTCAATGATAACTCACAGCGACCCTAGAAAAAAGGAG
>NW_022111300.1:26715774-26720092 GCF_000313985.2 Echinops telfairi | reverse complement strand
GGCATAAGCATGACATCGCCAGTGCTTCTGGGACAGGTGCTTCTTCAGGGTTCACAGATATAAAGGGACATCTTTCTAGTTTACAGGATAGTTGGACACGTTATCAATCAAAAACACTACATTTAACTGCCTTTTCTGGCAACCATGTGAAACACATGGTTAAGGTCCCCCAAACCACCTTCGGTCGGAACTATACTTTCAGGGAAAATCATTCTCATCATGCCCCTGCCACCTAGAGTTACAGTTTGGGGTTTTGGGGTGTGGGTGAAAAATATCATTTTATTCATTAATGCACTACACCAATCACACTCTTTGTGGGCTTTTTTCGTGTTTACGATAGTTGGTTCTATGATTATTTTATACTGATATCTTTCAGACGGGGTGGATTGTGTGAAACTTACTCACTTTCAGGAAAACCCTTGTCGGGGAGAGGTTCACCTGTCATACAGAAAACACACTCTGAAGGGGCTGTGTCACCACCCCTCTCCTTGATTTCAGAGCAGATTTGGTATACAAACATAAATTTTCCAGGGAAATTTTTTTCATCTATTGTGTTTCAAATACATGAAATTAAGATTTACTTAAACAAGTCTTGATGACAAACAATTGCTTAATGACATAAGCCATTGAAATTGCTTGAGGCAGAAGTGCAAGTGGAGAAGCCTGTCTGAATCCTGTAAAATACAGTCCCTTCTGGAAGAGAGTGAGGGTTCCCTGCTTGCTCAAGTACTGCTATGCCCAGGACACAGCTACAATGTGAACCCTCTCTACTTAGATCGTCTTTCCTCTATCATGACTAAATGTAGATTTGATATTAAACTGAGATGATGATACACAGTGAGGATCAAGAAGGGGAAGGGGTCAAATTTCAAAAAGAACATACACTGTCAGCTCTTCATGCTCCTGAGTTGGACAGTCACCTTGTCGAGTGCAGTGAATGACTTGATTCCTGCTCTTCTTGCTATAGTGTCTGTAATTGTCATCACATGACTGGGTAGGATCTTGAAAATAACTGCATGGAAACAAAGCAACATTTGGCAAGGCAGTTTTGGATTGTTGATAGTTTCTCGGCATGGGTTTTGTAGACACATGAAGCATAAGAGCAATGCATGAAAGAATGGGATGAGGCTGTTGGGAAAGAATTTACCTAGGCAGTGTACATAGTTTTGGATGATTAGTATGAAATGGGATGAATGCAACAGATGTTGACAGAGTTATTATAAAAAGTCTAATGTAGGGCTATAGGAAGTTGTGTGGCTCAATTGAAACCAGCTGATTTAAAGTGGCCTAAATATGTCCATTTTATTCACCCAAGCTGGGATAAGTTAAATGATGGGAATTCCCACCTGGTATCATTTGAAGTAGAGGCTCTGCTAGATGGAGGGGATCTTACAACCTGAGACAGTGGAGCCAGGACTGGAGCACATCTGTTGGATTCTATGATGTGAATAAAGAACCTCCTTGAACCAGGAGACAGAGAGCCATGACACTGGAGAAGCAGTCGGAGCAGCTATGCTCCAAAATAAAAAATCAAGAAAGGGGTTTCCTGGCTCATAGGGAAAAAGATTTGGGAATGACAAGGGGAGCTGCGAAAGTTGTGCCAAGGCTTCTGACTGACCAGGAAAAGGGGTGTTGAGGGGAAACATGCCTTGCTTTGAAAGAGCCGCTCCAAAGCAACCCAGACTTTTAAGTTTTTTCCCCAAAACTAAAATTACTGCTGAGGAGACATGATGCTATTGTTATGACCCTGAAAGTAAACATCAGTCAAGTCGATGGAAGACACCATTGTCACCTCCTTCCCCCCAAAGCTCGCCAAGTGAAATAAAAGATCAAGACAATGCTTATTGGTTAGTATTTTTGTTTTGTTTTAGTAAAAGATAATTTAATTGGGGGCTTTTACAACTCTTAAAACAATCCATATATCAATTGTATCAAAAAATGTTGTACGTATGCTGCCATAATTCTTTCCTAGACATTTATTTTCTATTAAACCCTTGGTATCAACTCCTCTTTTTCTCTCCTTCCCCACTCCTGTACCCTCATGACCCGTTGATTAATTATACATTATTTTGATGTAAGGAGGATAGTGTATTTGGAGTTCGTTCCACCAAGTCTGACTGCTAACCACTCTTTGTATTTAGAGGTTCTGAAAAGATTGCATAACAATGTGCAACAAAAAGGTCTGGTTTGTGGCAGATGGGAGGTTGCTTATGCTACCATGACAATGTACCTTCTCATGCAGCCATCTCGGTGTACCACTTTCTGGCAAAGAACAGCATGCCTATCTTTCTCCACACAACTGAATGAGCTGGCCTCACTCCGTGCAACTTCTTTTTGTTTCCACAAATGCAGAGGGACATGAAAGAACCGATGAAAAAAACAGGGAGGTGCTGACAGCCATCCAAACAAAGGGGATCACAGATTTGACAAGTGTATTGTCATGGAGAGTACTTTGAAGGTGATAAGGTTGTTTTGTAAATAAATACATAGCTTTGGGTAAACAAAGCCCTTTTGGTGGGGGATTACACCCTTGTATGTCCTGTTGAGTCAATAGTTAGGCTCTGTTATAATTAACTCAACATTCCAATAACCATTACTGTGAATGATATGAAATGTGTAATGTAATCTTTTCATCCCTGCTTGAGACACATATGTGGCAAAAGATGGTATCCAAATAGAGGTAATCAAATGAACAGAGATATGGAATTGGGACTAGCTTACATATTTGGGGAAGTATGAGCAATCTGATTTCTTTGAGGCAGAGGGTTAATTAAAAGTGAGTACAGAGTGCAATAAATTTTGGAACTATATCTCAGAATGGCACACAGTGAAATTAAATTAGATGAGGTCTGAGAACACACCCATGTGGATTTCCTCCTTCAAAATTGTATTTTATGCATCTGAAATTGATCTCCCCAATTTATTCTATTTATGCCCTATTTAGATGAAAGCAACTAATATTACACCCAGCCCAAAAATGTGTATATTAAAATCAGTAGTACTTCTGCTATTTACATATTCTACTCCTACATATATACCAGTATGAGAGTCCTGTATTCCACCCCCATCTTTGCACATGAACAGAGGAACACTGCATTGTGTCAGCACTTTGACCTTTTACAGCATCCTTTTTTCCTGGACAGAACAAAAGCATAGTAGTGTTTTGTAGAAGACTCACAGTACTCGCGGAATTTCTGCAAAGGTGTCGTTATTTTTGGTATGTATTTCCCCTAAAACGCCAGCAATTCTTAACCTCTTCTAAGCCTGGTTGATGGTAGAACTCTCTCTATTCTTTGACACTGATGGCAAATAACAAGAGCTTAGAATTTGTTTTTAAACAATACATGTTCAATCAGACTTTCCCTTGGGAAGTTGAGGGTTCCAACTTATGTAACTTCTGCAAAGTGGCCAGGGAGGCCTTGTTATGTCCAGAAGCTGAGAAGCATAGAGAAGAGGAATAAAGCCACTAGCATGAGGATCACATAAAATCCGCCTCACAGATAAACAGACGTGATTTGATGTCATGTCCTGCTCTATGTAGTAGAGAGAGAATTCCGGCTGTACACGAACACACAGAGCTTTGACACGGACCAGAGCCTAGGGATGGTTATTTCTGACAATATTAATAGTAGCTCTTGTTGTTGGGGCCACTGAGACAACTGCAACACAGAGTAACGCCCAATGATGACAGGGAACCGTCTCAGCAGGGTTTCTAGCTTAGCAGTTTTATGGGAACAGATTGCCTGGTCTTTCTCTCTCAGAGCCACCCAGGGGATTCAAACCACCAATGTTTTGGTTAGCAGCTGAACACTTAAAAGCCCTACTACCAGGACTCTTGGTGAAAAAAGAAAAAAGAATGGGGGCTACAGCTGACCTCCTCTGACTACACAAAGGAGAAAAATTATCCAATTCTACATCAGTTCAAGATCATGAGCCAACATGCTGAAATCAGACATGACCACTCCCCAGCCTTTCTTACCCTACTCTGACACCAACAATCTCTCTCATAGCAGTCTACTCCTCTACTTGGCTTGATAATCCCTTGTAATGGTCACATAGAACTCACAGACAATATTTACAATTATGGAGTTTCATAGGGAAGCTACCTGGTTACACAATGTTAAGGATATAGTTCTTTTGCCCCCTTCTCAAGACCTCTTCTCAGCCACGGTGGCAGGCATATCTATCTCTGGCTCTAAGTCTCTCTGCCATGTGGTCCCTTGGCCTCTGCCTTGTTCCATGGTGCAAGAATCCCCACAGTCTATGTGGTTTCTCTGACCTGTCTCATGGTCTTATTGCTGCAGCCTCAGGTACCTCT
>NW_022111300.1:26684979-26714763 GCF_000313985.2 Echinops telfairi | reverse complement strand
ATGATAACCTTACTCTTCAATACTTTAAAGGGGTTTTGTGCACCAGATTTACCTAATACAACACATCCTTTGATCTCTTGACTGCTGCTTCCATGGGCACTGATTGTGGACCCAAGTGAGATGCATTCCTTGGCAACTTCAAACTTTTCTCCATTTATTATGATTGTGTTACCAAGGGTCCAGTTGTGAGGAGACTGACTTTGTTTACATTGAGTTTTAATCCATATTGAAAGGTGCGACCCTTGATCTTCTTCAGCAAGTGCTTCAAGTCCTCTTTGCTTTCAGTAAGCCTGATTGTTGTGTCATCTGCATATCCAGATTATTAATAAATTTCTTCCGATCCTGGTGGCTTGTGCTTCTTCATATAGTCCAAGTATGATAAAAGGAAACAACCTGATGTACAGCATTTTGAATCTTAGTTCGGTTCAGAGGGGCAATAGTGAATATGAGACTGTCTATCAGTCTGAGTACATTTCTGCATGAGCACAGTGAAGTGCTCTGAAATTTTCAGTTTTCTCTATTTTCCCCCAGAATCATATCATTGAATGTCTTTTCATAATTGATAAAATACATGTAAATTTCTTTCTGTTTTCAATTTCAGTTAAGACCATAGGAGATCAGCAATGATATCCTTTATTTACCAAGTCCTCTTCTGGATTACAGATAGATCCAAATAAATAGTTGCCTTAGAGTTGACACCCACTAATGGTGAATTTACATACAACAGAAAATATGTCTAGTTCTTGCTCATTCTCTTAATCACCAATATTTTTAAGTTGCTGGGCCTGACTGGAAGGTAACATCCTACTTACTTTTTAATAGTATTCTAAAAATCAAGTACCAGGAAAATTTTCCAAAGAAGGATTTGTAAACATTGATTTTTTTTTAATTTAAAAAATCATTTTATTGAGGGCTCTCACAGCTCTTATAACAATCCGTACATCAATTGGATCAAGCACATTTGTACATATGTTGCCATCATTATTTTCTAGACATTTACTTTGTGTTGAGCCCTTGGTATCAGCTCCTCTTTTCTCCCTCCCTCCCTCCACCACCATCGTGACCCCTTTATAAATTATAGATTATTATTATTTTCATATCTTACACTGAGCACTGTTTCCCTTCCTCCACGTTTTCTGTTGCCTGGCACCCTGGATGGGGTGTGTGTGGTTATGCATCAATCATTGTGATCTGCTACACCTTCCTCCCCTCTTCTCCCCACCTTTCTCCACCCTTCTTGTATTGCTACTCCTATTCCTATTCCTGGATTTGCTGTTTTGTGAGCTCTTATCTCTTATCTGTGTCTGTGCACATGCCCCGGTCTAGCGCGCAGTGAAAGGCAATACTGGGGTCATGATAGTAGGACATGAGGTAGCCTCAAGGAACCAGAGGAATATTGTGTGTTTCATCGGTGCTTTACTGTGCCCTGGTTGACTCATCCCTTCCTTGTGACCCTTCTTTGATGGGATGTACCATTGTCTACAGATGGGTTTGGGGTCTTTGCCCCTACCCTTGCACCTCGTTCTCAACAATATGGTTTTATTGTTTCTTTGTCTGTTTGGTTGGTTGGTTTGGAGTCTTCTGATGCCTGTTACCTGATAATGTCAACAACTCATGATTGCTCTGGCTGGTGTGCTTCTTCTTTGTGGGTTTGTTGCTTCTCAGTTAGATGGCTGCTTGTTTAACTTCATGCCTTTAAGGCCCCAGATGCTATATCTTTTGATAGCCGGGAACCATGAGCTTTCTTTGCCACATTTGCTTATGAACCAATTTTGTCTTTGGTAATTTTTCCTGGAGTGGGAGCATCACAGAATACCAGGTTGTTAGAACAAAGTGTTCTTGCATTGAGGGAGGGCCTGCGCAGAGGCCTGAAATCTGTCCACTACCTCAGTGTATTGCCTTATAAGTATATGTACATTGGCCAATACCTGTATTTTTATGAATTGATATATTTACATATGTACACATCTATGCTTATACCTCTATCCATAGCTTTGCTTCCTAGACCTTACATCTGTTTCCATTTACCTTCCTCCTGCCCCACCATCATGCTTGCCTTTCTTCCACTTCTTGGTAATACCTCTCAGCTGATTGCTGTTGCTCCAACACCCCAGGATCTCTACGTCCTCCTTGTTGTTGATTTTAATTCCCTAGTTGTTCCCATGTCTATGGTGTTGTTTGCTCACCGCTCCCTTCCCTTGCCTCCTTCTCTCCCAAGTCCCTCTGGGCCCAATTGTCTTGTTGCTTTCTCCTTGACCTTGCTTCCCATGGCTGTCTTATATAAGTAGGCAAACTAACAATAATAGAGACCAAACAAAAAGAAAACAAAAGATGGAAAAAAGAGAAAATAACATACAAAAGTCCAGTTCTGTCAACTGAACTTTATGACTATCTCTCCACTGGTCCAGGGGAGTTCCGGGGGAATCTGCCCACCTAGTCTGATGTCTATTCGGGGAGCTCTTTGGGGGCTTCTTGGCTTTGCTTTGCACCTGTTGCTAATCTGTTATGTTTCCTTTTTGGTTTGCCCAGCTGCGGGGGGTTCAGACTGGACTAATTCCCCACTGGGTGTCCCCAGTATTGTCCTCTGTCATGGTATGCTCCAGTGAGGGGACAGCATGTCTTGAGCTGTGGAGGGCACTACAGCCGTCTCTGTGACTTAGCTGCTCCATGCAGGGATGACATCCTCCAGGCTTGGTGCACCAATATGGAGTCTAGACCATCTCTTTATCTTTTTCCTTCTTGGTTTCCTTCCATGTGGGCGTGGCATGCAGGCCCCTTTCTCCAACCTGTAAGGTTTAGTGTTGTTCTCTGCAGCAATATGTCTAGGGAGGGGGTCAGTTTGGCTCTGATTTGCATCTGGCCCTATAGCCCAATCTTTTCATGCATTTCTCCATGTGTTAGTTTGCCCTCAAGTTTGGTGCACCATGGTGGTCTGCATTCACTCTCCCAATTCTGTGGAAACATAAATTCTAAGTTAGTGAAAAGTGGCTGGTCATATCTGATGAAATTGTTATTCTTAAATATGATATTTCAGACAAAGCCTTTGTTTAACCAATGTTTCCAACTGTGGCATAGCACAAATATGGTATATTGTTATTTAACGTTTCCAAATATTACACTTCCATAACAATAGAAATGCCATATAACTGAGTCTTAAATGAAGGATCGCCAGATACAGAGATTATATAAATGTTCATTTCACTTTGCAAAAGCAAAATCTAGAAACTTTTGAGTGTTGTGGATAACTTAAGAAGAAAAATATGGTTTCTGATAGATCAAAATTAAATTAATAAAATTTAAGTATCAACAATGGTCACCCTTTATAAGATTGTTCAGTCCTATGTAATCATTTTTCATTCCAATAGATGTTAGAATGAACATTCTATGAAACCTTCTGCTTCTCAACTAGAGTTCTGTAAATTCTAACTCAGACCAGGTATGACCTCAGATATGGTTAAGTGATGTCATCAGAAGCCAGTACTCAAAAGGACCTGCAGAGTCCTCTTCTTAAGAGTAACAATACAACCCTTAGTTGTTGAATGTAGCACACTCTGCCAATACCTGATTGCAAGAACTTTCAGAGAAGTATCTGGAGAAATCAAGGCAAAAGTGTCTATAGATGATCAAGTATTATAAAAGATAATTATTAATCTGATGAGAGGTCATAACAAGAATAATGCAACTACCAACTTCTGGTTGTTTCTGTGGCATGCAAAACAAATTTTTAAAAATATATACAAAATATCTTTATCATGATTAAGCCAATATTCAAAGAAGACATTGGAGCTATAAAAAAGTATCAACATATTTACTGTAGTGAAAAACATGGATATATGACAAACAATGCTAATATGTACTGTACTGTTGTTGTCAGGTGTTAGGTGCTATTCAGTTAATTTTGACTCATAACAGTTCTGTCTACAACAGAATGAGACACTGCCTGGTTCTGTGCCATCCTCCCAACTTCACTAACCCGCCACTTTACAAAGTGTGGTCTCTTTCTCTGTTGACTAGTCTCTCTCAGACATATGTCCTAAATCTTTGAAATGACACCTCTCCACACCTCTCCACCATCCTACCTGCACTCACTCCGAGACAGAGCTGTTCATTCTCTCAGCTGCTCATGGGATATTTAACACTCTTCACCAACACCATAACTCAAAGACCTTAATTCTTCAGCTTTTCAATGTGCAGTTTTTGCATGCATATAAAGCGATTGAAAAGACCATGACTTGAATTAGGTATGCCTTAGTCTTCAGAGTTATGTTTTTGCTTTTCAAAACTTTAAATAAGTCTTTTTGCAACATCTCCACCCAATGTAATATGTCATTTGCTTTTCTGACTGCTGCATCCATGGACATCAAGTAAAATGAAATATTTGACAACTTGAATTTTTTCTCTCTTTATTGTGAGGTTGCTCATTGTTCTGGCGGCAAGGATTTTTATTTTCTTGTGTTCAGGTTTAATATCTTCATCAGTAAGTACTGTAAATCCTTTTTTCTTTTTTGCAAGTTTGTGTCATCAATATTCTCAGGTTGTTGATGAGTCTTCCTCTGATCTTGATGCTATGTTACTCATTAACATTAGTACATCAATAATAGAAACATAATTATTCCTGGCATCTCCTTTTTATTGGGTAGAGTACATCTTTTATGATTTCTGAGTTTTCAGGGACCTTCTGGGAAATCTCAAAGATAATTTAAATGTATAAAATAAAACAATGTGAGTTTTATTTCATTTTACATGTAGGATTCAATTTTGAAAAGGAAAAGAATAAGTTGTCAGGAGGTTTAAACATATAAGATAAAAATAATACTTTTCTACCCATCTGAAAGTCACAAACATTTAAAATAACTTAGACTGTAACATGATTATAAAGAATCTTTCCTCTGTCATAAGTGAAGGAGTCTTTCTTCTCTTATATAATCAAAGATGTAGTGAAGTTTAACATTAAACAAAGAAAATTATTCTGGTAAAGCACATCTTTTCAAATAACACAGACTTTCAAAAAGAATGACCTTCCTATCACAGATCAAGGCAATAAACATTAAATGAGACATACAATTTCATCAAAATCAAGCAAACTTTGCTGAGATTTTAACACAGTTTGGCCGTCAGACTCATTATTTTCTCACAGCATAATGCAAAGCAAATACAGTTCCCTTTCTATGAACCACCTGCAATTTATGTATCCATTCAGGTTTTGTCCTTTTTCCTCTCTTTCTGACTTTAGAACGACCAGTCCCTCTACTTTAGGGCAAAACTATTATATTTTCCCCGTACTTACCAAAACCAGATCTGTGACCTTCACACAAAGTTCTACCTCTTGACCACAATTGCCCTTGGCAGACTCTAATTCACACATATTAATTATAACTTTTAATTAAAGTGACTTCTCTTTCACTGAGAAAATTGGGAGTAGAGGACTATGAACTGTCAGATACCAGTATTTTGCCGAAGACTAGCAGAACTCATGAATACACATAACCTAGCTTTCTACAGATGACTTATTGCATTGGCCAAATCTACTGCAAAAGACCTTTTTAAATGCCACTTTTAGAACGAAGATGCACCTGTCAGAGGACCCCTGTGCATGGGAAGCTGGACCGTGACTAAAGAAGGCTGGGGGAATAACGAATGCATGTGAATGATGGTGAAGATTTTTAAATGTGTCATGGACTCTTAGAGAACAAACACACTTGTGTTGGAAGAAATCCAGCCCAAACACTCCTTGCAGTTAGGATAGTAAGACCTTGTCTTCCATATTTTGGACAAGTTATCAGGACAGATCCTCAGTGAGATGACATGGCACAGAAGCTGGAACAATGCGCTCAAACATCCGAATGATTGTGGGGTGGTGCACGGCCAAGGTAGAGCCCCATTCTGTAGAAAGGCTAGTTATGAATTGGAACTGACTCTGCGACACCTCCAACAGCAGCTTTCTGTACTATGATCCACCCTGTTGGGAGCCCTACCAATGTTGTCAGGTAAGCACTGGGCTGCTAACCACAGTGTCAGTGGTGCAAGCCCACCAGCCACTGCGCTGGGGAAAGGTGAGGCTTCCTGCTGCCCACACAATTTGCAAAGCCTCTGACACCCTATGGAAGGGTCATTAAGAGGCAAAACCAACTCAATGGCAGTTGATAGGTTACCCCTCCTTTATTCCCAACTTCTCAAAGTGGCAAAATAAACATAAGCAAGATACATCTTCACTCTAGTTTACAAAATAAAAAGCAAAGGATATAAACTTACAATTATAGGCACTCAGTAATCAATGTTTCAGTGTTCTGGCTTACTTAGAAGCAATTCGAGTGTCCAATGAATACCCACTAATGAACTCCATTTACCATCGAGTTAATGTTCTAAATTAAAGGTCTTCAAAATTATCTTCTAGTTGACTATGAAGCACAATTGCTGTTGGAATAAAGTTAATCAGAATAAACATTCCAAATATCGATTTACATTTTTCATAATCTTAAGTATTAAGTAAAATAATGCTAACTCATTTGATCAGTAACTTGTGTAAGTTTAGGAAAAACATATCACCTAGAAGATAAATGTACAGTGTTGTTAAATTTAATATTGAAAAATCAGAGAACACATGGCTTGTCTTATTAAACCAAAAATATTAAACTATCCTTGTTTGCCAAGATTTATCTACATTATGTTTCCTTGAATTCATAAAATATTTCTGAGTTAGTTTATGTAAGAATACTTTTCTCACATTTAAAGCATTAAGTTCATTTTCCTAATTCTCTGAAAATATAAGAAATATTCTATTTACATAAGTGCTTATTTATCTCCATAAACCCAATATGAATATGCTCCATTAAGAAATGTTATATTCTAATTTATCAATATCACCCGAAAGTAGGAAAATGATGTACATTTATACAGTCCTACATAAAGTCCTATGATACTTTAGGTTTTATGTCAACTTGATTCTCCCACGATATGATCTAACATGGTGTGGCCAATCCAATGATGGAAACTTCTGTGAAGCAGCCAAAAAATCATAGGGAGAATTGTTGTTGCTATTGTTGTTGTTAGGTGCATCAAGTCAGTTCCAACCCATAGTGACCCTGTGTACAACAGAACGCTGCCCTTCCGCTGTACCAAACATGATGTCCTTCTCCAGGGGCTGGTCCCAGCAACATGTCTAAAGTATTTAAGACAAAGTATCACCACCCTTGCCTCTAAGAAGTACTCTGGCCATACTTCTTCTGAGACAGGTCGGTTTGTCCTTTTAGGAGGCCATGGTATTTTCAATAATTGTCTTCAGCACCGCAACTCAAATGCCTCAATCTTTCCTCACTCTTTATTCTTTATTCAATATTCTTTATTCCTCATTATTGTAAATAATTCTTTATTCAATGTCGGACTTTCACACACATATGAGGCAATTGAAAATACCATAGCTTGGGTCAGGTGCACCTTAGTCCTCAAAGTAACATCAGTGCTTTGCAATACTCTAAAGAGGTCTTGTGCTGCAGATTTACCTAGTGCAACACATCTTTTGATCTCTTAACTGCTGCTTCCCTGAGCATTAGTTACAGATCCATGCAAGACAAAACTTTCACAACTTCAACTTTTTCTCCGTGTGTTATGATGTGACCTATTGGTCTAGTCGTGAGGATTTTGGTCTTCTTTTTACTGAATTGTAATCCATATTGAGGACTACAGTATTTGATCTTCAACAGCAAGTGCTTCGAGTCCTCCTTATTTTCTACAACTTTGATATAATTGGGGAAGGTTTCAGCTAGGGTGTGACTTACTCTTAATATAAATTGACATTGTGTAGATGTTGCTGATTTCTGCCTATCCCAGGAGCCATCGATGGACTGTTAACCCGAGATTTGTGTAACTGATCTTTGATTTCTTCAGTTGGCATCCACCAGGCACGGTCTTCCTAGCTGTTTGTCGGCCTGTGCAGTGATGGGACTCAGGAGAAGCTGCCAGCTTCCATCTGATTCACGGACTTGAATCGGACTGAACTTACCCACTTTCACAACTCTGTACTATTTCTTGGTATAAATCTCTTTCTATAAACATACACATACAAGCTTCACTGCTTTTGTTTCTCCGGAGAACCCCGTCTAAGACAGGACCTTTCTGAAGTATAAACGCAAAGACAGACACAAGCCAAGATGATCACTTCCAAACTTTCAACTCCCTGGGAAAAAGCAAAGGTAGAATCAGACAAACTTGAACAAACCAATAACTTTTCAAGGCTGTGAACTCTCAGAAGCCAATTCCCAAGCCTCCCGAATGGAGGGCCATTGGGTGGTGGGAACAGCCAGCCTTTAGTTTAGTAAGGGTGCTGAACCATTTACCCCTCTCTTGGACTCCACGCTGCTTCCAAATTCCTAATTGATTAGAGCATAAAGCTGACACATAAAATACTAACCGGATCCTGTGTCTCTCTCCTTTAACAGAGATAAGAAATCACTTATTTTTCAGCCCATGAAAGCAAACTCTTAATAAAAAATAATTACAAATAAAAACCCAAGAGTCTCTATTGTCTCTCAGTCAACCTAGAAACAATCTCTGTAAATAGTCTTTCTGTAGCAATGATGCACTACTCAGTCCATGAAGCCTAATTTTCCATTATTTCTCCCAGCAATGGGGATCCATTAACTGACCCCAAATTAAGTAAAACAAAGCAAAAAAATTAGTAGAGAATAATTAAAATTAGAGAAACAAAGAGTCATCAAAGGACCGTTACCTTTCTGGAGCCGCCTCTGGGAGCTAAGAGTGTCTGCGCACAGGCTTCCACTGCCCAGAAGTGCCTTCCTCTGTGAGGAAGGTCCCGATGTATCTACTGACTATCTCTGCAAATGATCTTGTAAAGTATTAAAAGATTCTCAGAGAAAGATAAAACCATCACTCACCTATATATAAAAGATGAAAGTATACATATGTTAAAGAGTTGATATTTATCAGGTGAGAGGAGAAGGCAAATGGTATAATAAGGAAAAGTCCAGCATACATTTATATTGTATGGCAAATGGACAAAAACTCAGATTTTCCACAGAGAGGCGAAAGTTCAATAGAAGCTTTACTGGAAAGACAGTTAGTCTATCTGTCCCTTTTAATTTGAAATGACATGCAAAGTTAAGTCCAGAAGGGTGTGCTGTAGACAATGCGTGGTTTCATTGTGAAGTACATGCATTATTTTATAAAACTCTTTTTGTATTATTGAGTGATAAAACTTTTTTTCAGCTATTCAGTGGTTATGAGTAATAGTCATTTTATCCTCATTTGGTAAATGATGGAACAAAGAAAATAAGGCAAGAATTCCTAATTATCAGGATAATAATTTACATACAAGAGGCAAATGCCAAGTCCAATGCTCCTTATCCCCATTTAAACTTCCTAAGGAGTCTGAGATATTTAAGGTTTACTGTGGCAACCTGGCTGATAAACACATGTGGGGTTAATTGAAGGGCAGAGAGATAAATGGCTTGGTGAGTCTCGCCTTTCTTGTTCTCTGGTCCCTTGCTTTCTGATGGTAGGACCAGGCTGCAGCTGCCTTAGCCAGTTCCCTGCTTCAACTGGCAAGACTTACTTCCTGCAAGATATCCCTGAGGAGAAGCCACATGGACCTACCCCAATGCAGCCATGGGTGGTGGAGCAGCGGCGTGGAGACTCCTGCCAGCGTTGAGATGCTTGCACACTCACTAATTCGACTTTCCTCCTGTCAGCATTGTGTGTGTTTTGTGAGATTGAGGAGAGCTTCATAGGTCGGTGTCAGACATGTGGGCTAATGTGGGACTTATGGGCTTGGACAGCACTGGGTTGGGATGCTTTCTTAATGTATACTTACCCTTTATATAAAACTGTCCCATATATGTGTGTGTGTGTTTGTGTGTATAGGCTTAGATAGCACTAAGTTGGGATGCTTTCTTAATGTATACTTACCCTTTATATGAAACTCTCTCATATATATGAGAGAGTTTTATATAAAGGTTTCTGTGGATTTGTTTATATATAGGTTCCTGTGGATTTGTTTCCCTAGTTTACCCAGACTAACACAGAGTCTCTGAGCATGAAAATAATAAAATAATAACTACTAACTGAAAGGATGGTGGTTCAAATCCATCAAGAGGAGCCTAAAACGAAAATTCTGAGTAGCTCCTTCTAAATGCTCACAGTCATGAAAACCCTGCAGAACACGTGTACTCTGAAACACATGGAGTCATCCGGAGAACGGGCTTTATGGTAAGTGACGTCTTTTGGTTTTGATAGATAGCATAAACGTGAAGCCTCCCGCTCTCATAAAGATTTCCAACCGTGGAAAACCCACAGGGATCTACTCTGTTCCATGTGGTCACTATGAGTTGGAATTGACTTGATGGCACTGAGTCTTACTTTGAGTTTTCTACTAGGCACGATGGGAAATAAAACACAAATCAAACCAAACCCATTGCAATTGAGTCCGTTTTGATCCATGCTGGCCTCATCTGCAAAAAAGAACTGTTCCCTAGGATATCTGAGGCTGTCAGTCTTGGCAAGAGCAGAACGCTTCATCTTTATTTTCCAGTTTGCAACCCAATGGCTAACCAACTATGCCAGACTGGATTGAGAAACCTTGTAAGTTTGCATTATGAAGGTCATACAGAAGTGCTACAGAAAATATAGTATAGAGGAAGAGGGTGGGGAAAAACGAAAATATACGACATGTTTTATTGCAATATTAAAAAACTCAGGGAAACAAATCTCATTTCAAATCCAAATGCATCTTGTATCTAAACTCTACAATTCAGAATAAAGTTTTTAATTTATGTAATATGCTCACAGTCATGCAAGTAGGAAAAACCATCAACGGCACAGTTTTGTGCATTTATATACCATCTTTATCCCTTTCCTACATTAACCTAACTTTCATTTGGGCCGTAGCATCTATCCAGTCAAACAAGAAAAGCATCTCACTGCAAGTACACAGAAATGTGGGGCAGCCATGGCTACATATTCAGTTAGCTCAGGCAGGAGCAGCAACCTCCTGTGACTGACTGAAACCTCTCCAGTTTGCCCTTAAGTCGGCCCATCCTATACTAGGTCATGCAGTAATAGGGGTTGTTTGACCCAGAAGGTACTAAAACTAGAGTCAGCCAGGAAACAATTCTTGAAGGAGAACAGACTATAATCTGAACAAACTTTAAAATAAGAATTGTGCTAGGTGGTAAGGTAAACTTGAATTGCCAATGAGTTGGCCTCTCTCCAACTCTCCTTCTCTGAAAATGAAACCTACATTTCTGTGTTCTGAAAGCAAGAGTGCTTTCTCTGATTTTTTTTTTTTAAAGATGGTTATATTTGGGTATTCTGTGGTTATCACTAAAAAGCTGAAAAGCAAAGTAAATGAATTGAATGAGAATTGCACATTATATTTAAAACTCTTAGAGTTTAAGGAATACACTAAATGTAAGATGTGATGAAGGTAAGTGAGAGTGTGGCCCTGCGCCCCCCCTCCCAACACCCCCCAAAAGTGGATATTTTTTGTCACACAGTTCGAGTTCAGAATGTGGAGTTCAGAGTCTGAATTCAGTGTGTAGGCAGGGACATAGCCAAATTCTTTTCTTATTTTCCAAGTTATATAATCTCCTGTCAATTTACGAAAATGTGGAGTCTAGCCTGTCAATCAGGTCGCAGCTTGATGACCTCATTTGGAGGCCCCATGGTGATCAATAGCTCATTAGAGGCCAGAAACACACACTTCCTCCAGGACATTTCTTTTAACAAGACACAGGGGGCTATGCTAGAGTCCTGGAGCTGATGTTGTCACATTGAGAATCCTGCCAGTGCTGAGATGCCTCCACTGCCACTGGATCCACAAGACTTTCTACCCACCAACCTGTAATCTTCCTGTCTTCGGCATCATTGCATGTGCTGTGTGACTCTGAAGAGGAATTTATAGATTGGTATTGGACATATGGGCTAATATCAGACTTAGGGAGTTGATCTGGACAGGGTTGGGATGTTTTCTAAATATACCAGTACTCTTTTACATAAAACTGTGTCTTCTATACATAAGAGTGTCCATGAATTTTTTTCTCTAGTCAAACCCAGACTGACACATACCCATAGTCACATGGTTCTTTCTTTTCTTTGTCTTCCTGTTTCTTCTCTTTCATAGAGTACCACCCTTTTTGTATTAAGGAGCCTGATTGGACTGTTGGCTAAATCCCCTCAGCTGATCCATAGAAGCAAGATGGGACTATCCATTCTCATCAAGACAGTGGGTTGGGACTCATTTCAGATCATGGCTCCTATTGGTTTAGGATTGTGTCTCCTCAAAATTTATGTTGAAACCCTAAGTCTATAAATGTGACCTTGTTTAAATGGGCTCTTTAAATATGTCTTAACTTCAATTCATCCAGAATAGCATGAACCCTAATCTAAATGCATATGCATTCAATGTTATGTATTCAATGCATAATAACGCTCAAGTCTGAGATGTCAATTTTTTCCATGCATATCTATTAATTTCCCATTAAGTCATTCATTTTTTGTCCCTTGCCCCCAATCCTCCTCTCTCTAGGTTTCCGCTTCTCTCCCTGGCCTCCTAGCTGCCATCAAAGATTTCTCTATTGGTGTAGAAGCCACGTTTCTTCTTTTCTGTTTATCCTTATATCAATGATCATATTAAATAGTTATCTTTCTAAGATTGATTGAGGGTGCTAAGCATAATGTTCTCTAGTTTTGTTCATGTCTTGTGGTATTTAAGAGAATAATCATTGTTTTTACTGGTACATAAAATTCCATAGTAGAGATGTACCAGAGCTTCTCTATCCATTCCTTTAAAGTCGGGGCTTCTGGTTGTTACCATGTTTTTACTATTGTGGAAATTGCTATGGTAACACAGGTGTACCTATGTCCATTCATGTTATATTCTTAATTTCCTTAGAGTATATACCCAGTAGAGCCATGACTACATCATAAGGTACTTGGATTTGCATTTATTTAAGGAAGTGCCATACTGATTTCCATATGTTTGTATAGTTTTACACGTCCATAAGTAATGAAAATGTTCTCACCACACGCTCTTCAGCATTTGTTATTTTCTCTTTTACTGAATTTTGCAAAAATGTTTGTGTGAAGTAGAATCTCATTAGGTTCCACAGTGTGTTTATACCTGTATTAAGGTTCCTAAGGTTGTCCCTAGTTTCTACTGATGGTCTTAATAATTGTGTGATTTAATTTTAGGTTTTGATCCATGTTGAGTTTGTTTTTGTACATAGTGTGAGATCTGGGTCGTGCTTCATTCTTTTTCAGGTAAAGATCCATTTTTTTCAGGCACCATCTGTTGACAGAACAACCTCTTGCCCATGTAATGTGTTTTATTCTGCTATAAAAATTAGGCGTTGTGATAGTTAAGGTTTACTGTGTCAAACTGGCCAATGAACACATGTGGGATTAATTGAAGGGCAGAGAGATAAATGGCTCGGTGAGCCTTGCCTTTCTGGTCTCTTGTTCTCTGATGGTCAGACCCATGTGTGGCTGGCTGCCTTAGCTAGTTCTCTGCCTCAGCTGACAAGACATCGCAGCTTCCTGGGAGACATCCTTGAGGAGAAGCCACATGGGCCTGTCCTGATGCAGTGCTGGGTACTGGAGAAGCCACATGGAGTCCCCTGCCAGTGCTGAGATGCTTACATGTTGACTGATTTGGCTTTCCTCCTGCCGTCAGCATCATTGCGTGTGTGTTGTGAGTTTGAGGAGGACTTTGTAGATTGATGTCAGATATATTGGCTAATGTCGGACTTATAGGCTTGGACTGACTGGGTTAGGATTCTTAATGTACAATTACGCTTTACATAAAACTCTTATAAAATATGAGTTTTTTATGAATTTTGTTTCTCTAGTCTACGCAGACTAACTCACATGTCTATAGGCTTGTATTTCTGGATTTTTCCATTCTAATCCATATATCTTCATATTTATCATTGTACCAGCACTAGGCTGTTTTGATTACTGTAGCTATAATGTAGGATTTAAGGTCTGATAATAAAAGGCCTCCTACTTTCTTTTTGTATTTTTAATAGTGTTTTATTTATCCTAGGTTATTTTCCTTTCCATATAATGTTGGCAATTATATTGTTGTTGTTTTTATTTTCTTTAAAATTATGTTGGGATTTGTATCAGAATAGCATTGAATTTGGAAATTAATTTTGGTAAAATTGACGTTTTCATAATACTTAGTCTGCCTATCCACGAACGTAATAACCTGTTCCCTTTGTATAAATTCCTACTGGTTTCCTGAAGGAGCATTTTGTAGTTATCTTTTAATATGTCTTTTGTTTCTCTGGTAAGATTTGTTCCTAAATATTTAATATATTTAATTGTAAATGATATTATTGTTTTCATATGCTTTTCAAATTTTTATAACAATATTGGATTGCTTCCAACTTTCCAATTATCAACTTCAATTCCTCTAACTTCTGTAGGCTTTCTCTTTATGATGTAAACATGGCTGCCAATAGCTCCCATTTTACATGCTGTTTAATATTTTTCCCATACAAACAAACAAGCAAACTTGTGATGGTCCTTCTTTGAAACAACTTAGATCATGAACACACTTCTGCATCACACATTAAGGCCAGCATGGTTGGTTACCTTTACCTTCATGTTGTAAGCCTGTAATGGCAGGCTTAGGAGTTAGTAGATTGCAAAGGTTCCATCCTATCTTCTGGTCTAATGACAGGATGAGAATGAATCCCCATAGAAAACATATTACCTGTCACCTAGAAAGGGAGACATTGGACAGTGAACATAATAGAAACATTTACCATATTTCTAGTTGAAGTTAAGTTAACCCTATGTAACAGTTTGGTTGCGATGCACAGTGTCTCTATCAACTTCATGGTACACAACAATAACAACAACAACAAAAGACTATAGGTAATGCTCACTTTCTTTATATCAGAAACTCTGAGTACCAATTCTGCTGTTACTGCTCATAAAATTATGTAATATCATGCAATTTCTCTGTCTCCTCATCTGCCAGTTAGACGTAATGTTTACCTCCTTGAAGACAGAATAAATCACTTGAACAAAACTTTATGTGTATTGATTGCTATATAAATTATGTATTCTGGTTAAGATGCAATTGCATTTTATCTTCATATTTCTTCTAGCCATTTATTAAGAAAACTATGGTTTGGATTAGTTTTGCCAAATACAGCACTTAAATATATATACATATTTTCATTTATCTTGCAATCCTACCCTGCAATATATGCCCTCTAAATATGTCAAAGATCTGCACGGCCTGAAATGACCTCCCCATCTGGGAGAGGGAGTCCCTGGTCTTCCAGGCTTTCACTGATGAAATGCAGACAGAAATCTTGAAGTGTCACAGTCCTTCAGAAGAACTGAAGTGTGAGCTTAGGCTTTACTCATTTGGATCATTTATCAAAATCACGTTTGTTATTTATTCTTAAAGTTTGCTAGTCACTTTTTGACCAAGGATACTCAGTGATTAGTAATGAAACATTCTTTTGCATTGCCTCATAATAGAGAATTTGTTCCATTTAAACACTGTCAGGATACATGCCCTTTTTGTTTATGTGTGCATTCTTATTGAGTTTCATGAAACTTTAAAAGGAATCACAAAGGACCCCATGAGTCTGATTACTAACACAAAGGCTCTGGGACTGACCAGTTGCTGAGCCTGCAGCTCTGCAGTGATGGCAGTGATGAGCCGCTGCACTGCTCAGAGACTGACTCTGCCCTTTTCAAAGTTATTTTCTTCACAGGGGGGAGGGGGGGGAGGGGAGGAGGGATGAGCTGCACTACATCCGTTGGAAATGACACCGATTGTAGCTTATTTACAAGCATTGCATTTCCTGAAGCTGGTACCGGTGACTCACACTATTAAGAAGAGAACATGGTGTAATGTACTGAAGCAGCATCAGAGAAATGTTAGTTAAATATTTGGGAAATCTTTGCACAGCTAAGCTCTGATAGGCCAGAAACACAGTTGCCAAGGCAAGCAGTGAAGAGAGTCAGCAGTGAATGGAAAGCTCCCTCTATCAACACTGCTACCAGGGCTTCAATCAGGTGTGGAAGGACACCCTGGCCCTAAGAAGATGACTCAGTCTTGAATATTCTTGGGGCTTGCCAGTGACGGGTGTACTTTCTCCGTCCACAGGTTCAATGTATTATCAAATATATCACTTTAAATGAAAAGAACTGGCATAAGGCTTGTATAAAAAGGAAAAGGTTTTCTATCATTAAAATCTCAGATTCCAAATTGCTGAATATATCTTTTCTTGAAAACTATTGTTTGGCAATGGATGTAGAATTACTGAGATCCACATTTATACACCATGATCTATCTCACCATTCTGCTAGAATTATCCTTCAGTAAAAATTAGTCACTGGAGCAAAACAAGCTTGGATTGGACAGCATTTTAAAAATCATTTAGTTCAATACTAACTTTTGTAGATGAGAATATTTAGGCATTCACACACACACACACACACACACACACACACACACACACGATTCCAGAAAGTCACATACATTCTGAACTATATTTTCATATTTTAATCCATTTTGTTATGTTTTGCCCAAATTACATACTCTACAACTTTATGGTTTGATTTGTACATTAAAATTTTTGAATAAATATATTTATACACATATGTAACATGTATTTATCTATTTCCCTAGAAAAAGTAGTTAATTATTTAAATTGTATAAAATACTATAGTTATGCCAATTTAAAAAAAAACAGATAGAAAGGAAATATACCACTAAGTATTATATTTATATATTTTCACTACTCTAAAATGTTTCTATTTTTTTAATTCTGAAGATGAAGGAAATGCCGTAATACACAAACACACACGCACACACATATATATAAAAACCTCCCGTTTTGTGTTCTGATGTGTGCAAGCAATCAGCTAGAAAAAATCAGCATTGATGACATAAAAACAAGTGTTCTACTAAAGCTCATCTCTTTTAGTCCTACAGTCATCTTTCTCTGGAGTTCCAGATCCTGGAGCATTAGAAAGCATCAGAGAAGTCTGCTGCTTCGTTTGCAGATTATGGACCCACCTGGGTCTGAGCCCCATGAGCTTGCAGGCTGCTGCCAGACCTGCAGACATCAGTTTCATCAACCTCTGCAGCGACCTGAGTCCGGAGAAACTTCCAGGATGGTACCTGAGCTACATATGTGGGACCTGTCTACCACCACAATTGTGTGAACCATTTCTTTGAAATACATCTCTGTACGTTACATATATATACATGCTTCCATCTGTAGTTTTGCCCCCTGAAGAACACACTCCACTATGACAACTTTCACATGCATTAAAATCAATTTTGGAAACTGATTATGGTAGCGATTGTACAATTTTACTTGATGTGATTGAAGTATGGAATGATAAGCTATATGTACTAAACCCCAATTAGTAAAAAAATTAAGCAAAATAGGTAAAAACTTAAAAACAAAACATTGATCATTTTTCTGGCCATCAGTAATGTGAGAGTCAATAAATAATAAAATTACTGTGCTAAAAAACAAATCTTAAAAAAATAAAGAACAAATAAATGGCTGATACTCATTTTCTGAGGGTCTAATTTGGTTGCTCTGGTTGGGTGGGGTTGGAGGGCCAAGAATTTGCATTTCTAACTAGTTTCCAAGAGGTAGTGCTGCTGCTGTCTTGGACCTCACCCTTGGAGAATGAGTATTTATAATATTGTTGTGTTGGTTGCTGTGTCTACTTTGACTCAGAATGATGTAGAACACAGACTCAAGCCACCCAATGGGGTTCCCTAGACTATAACACTCACTGGGAAAGGACACCAGCTCTGTACCCCAGGGAGGGATGGGTGGATTGAAAACAGCCACATTTCAGTTAGCAGCTGAGAACTTAACTATTGAACTAAAACTCAAAACCAAACTCACTGTGTGATAGTTGCATAATCTGTTGTCAATCTGAGAATTAAGAGGGAAGGGGTGGAGTTTAGGCCGTCAATCAGGTTGCAGCTTGATGGCCTCATTTGGAGGAACTAAGGAGATAAATAGCTCACTAGAGGCTGGGGATACAGACATACTACCCGTGAGACATTCCTGGGTAGACACATTGGTGTATAAATTTGAATAACAATAATAGTTGCATTAATGAGTCTTTTTGTTGGTACATAAATATTGTCTTATTATAAATAGCATTCTACTTCAAGATACATATTAAAATGTCATTTTTGATGATGAATTTGATGTCATTCCTCTTAATTTGTTCTTCTCAGAATAGCAAACCATGTGATTGTCTGATTCAAAATGGCAGATACGAAGCTATTTCAGCTCCCCAATGGCTAAGATATTGTGCTTTATGCATCCCATTTCAATTTTTTCCAACAGTTTTATTGCACATAATTTACATGTCATGCGATTCAACAGTTCGACCATTCAGTCATATCAAGGGACATTGTACAGTCACCATCAAATCAATCTGAGAGCAATCCTCCCACCGCCCGTGGTTAAATCGCCTTTACAATGTGTTGTGCAATCACAATCCATTTTAGTGCTCCCTCCCACCTCCTGCATTCATTATTTACTCCCCAAATTTCCTTTCCCTCCCCATCACCCACCACCCACCCCTGTATTCCCTGTAACCCCGATATCAGTTCAATTTTGACAACTTCCACGTTCCTGAGACTCATACCATATACATTAGACATTTTGATTATTAAAGGATCTTAGTAGCTGTTTCTGCTCATTTTGAGTTGTGTCCCATCAAGCCCTGAAGGTTTTGCTCCACTCGCCTATGATGGTAGACTCTCTTTTGATGAGAGTACTCTGCGCAAGTCCTATTTTGAGAGTCTTAAACATAAGGCATTCCTCTTCTGGCACTCTGTCAGACAAGATTCTGCTGTAAATAACAAGCTTTTCATTGGTGAATCCCTCTGAAGTGACTCTCCGCTGCTTCTTCCTGGTCTGTTCTCAATCTGGAAGTTCCATTGATACCTGTTCACTGTGCATTGCTTTGGTATTTGAAAAAAATGGTGAGATAAATTTTAGCATCAAAGCAACATTCAAGCTAACACAGTATTACAAACTGAGAAATTTGTAGCATTTGCTGAGTAATTATGGTAAAAGTAATTATGGTAAATTCTGTATTTTTATTATAAACACACATCTTAGCCTTACTTTGGTTCAATAACCTTTATCAGAGAAAAACAAACTAAGCATTTATGTCTTAGTCTAAGTGGCATTATGGTTCTGTAAGGGAGAGAGAAAAGAAAAAGAGAAAGAAAACTACCTAGACGCTTGAGATCTGGGCTTTGTGTCCAGAGGTTGTCTAGTATTAAAATGAAGGTGTTTGCTATACAAAGCCTCCACAAAAGTCATTCCCAGCGTATGTTGACATTTTTAATGAGAGAGCAGTAAGAAAGGTTAAAATATTCTGCTACACTAAGAGGTAATTTGAATATATCCCCATGTACTTATTGTTCACATTTTCCTTGAAATCATGTGTAATTACTGTTGTGGTAAGAGGATTTCATAATTTCATCTATATATTTTGCTAAGAATTAGATGGAAATCCACCCCGTTGTTGAGCAGGCATTCTTAACATATAAATATTATAAGCGCTCATTGTTGTTGGGTGCCCTCAAGCTTAAGCTGACCTGTGGCCGCCCATATGAAAGAATGCTCCATTGGGTTGTCCTGGACATAACCGTTATGGCAGCACATCAAGACGTTTACTCCAGAAGAGCCTCTGGGTAGGTTGAGACCTCCCACCTTTTAGTTAGGAGCCAAGAAGTTAACTACGGCACCATCATGAATCTTAAAACAAGCATCAACATATTTATTTTTATTTCATCCTGTGTCTCAACAGTCAAAATAAATTTTGGCTCAACCAGGACAGTGGAAAAGAATATTTCACTACAGGTTGTTAGGTACAATTTACAACTTATTGATGAGATTTCCATTTTTTGGCTGGTAGTAGTGCCATCTTATTTACAGAATGGAAAATTTGTTTGTTCTTTTCCCATTATCAGTGGCAAATCCCTTGACTATAGATGCCACACTTTTTTGCAGGTTGCAGTAATAGTATAGGAAGAACATAAACCTGAAAGCGTTTTCTACAACGAGCTCATGTATTTTTAATATTGGGTGCTTACTATGGATCTGTTAGTTTTTTATTAGAACAGTGTTTATGAGAGAAGCCGTAAAAAAATTCATGGAAATTTTCCAATAACATTGAATTAGATGTTTCTATGATGTTTTTAAAGCCACTGTATAACTAAATAGAGAAATTAGGTGAAAAGGGCTGGGGACATAAATGAGAAATCTTCAAATAAATGACCAAACTTTGGGTTTTCAAGAGCTCAGACTGAAATAAACTTACAAAGGAAAAAAGAAGAAGATAGGGAAAAATAAAAAAGAGCTGGGGGTGGAGGGTCAGGGAGAAGAAAACTAAGAGCCTCCAAGAAATGATGTGTCTCATTAAAATGAATCTAGGTTGATTTACTGTAGTTGTAATCAAGGGTTGTCTGACCTTATAAGCTGTACTATTCCATTTATAATAAATCTGGGCAGTTAAAAATAGACGAGCTTTAGGACAGATAATAAAAATGAACACTTTGAAAAGGCACTCGATTGTAATTGAAAGGTTTGCCATATGACCAATGGCAAACACTGCTTAATGACCAGTGTGGTGTGGTACGCTAGTTTGCTCAGCACGAATTTTAGTCATGGTAAAGAGAAGGATTTTGTATGTTTTCAATTTTTCACTGGCTCAAATATTGGAAAATCAGACAGGCCCATCAGAGGTGTCCTTTTGCTGTTCTCTAGAGGTAATTAATGCAGTGAGAACCCAGTTCATTTAAATGTGAAACAAGCCAGCTGGATTGGAATTATAAACATACATACAATCCAATAATTTTAGTTGGACAAAATATTGTCATAAAAAGCTATTCATTTTAAGAAATTATACAATCTACTTGTGAGAGGAAAACAAATATGTGCGCTAAAACCTTTCTCATAATAGACGGACAACAGATGGTTTATTTCTCTTTAAGTAAAGAACGGAGGAATAGATAGTGGTGCTTGTCTAGAATGTTAGTCTGCATTATTAACAAATATGTGTTTTCATTAGGTGCACTATAATAGTTAAAAGATCATGTGTGATCCCTTCTTGTAAAGCGACATATTCAAATATCCGATCTCATTGATACTCAGAGTGAAATATAACTGTATTAGCAAATGAAATATGAGAAGAAGAGATTATATCTCATACCAGAAGAAAGTTTTAAGAACCATCATGCACTTCTTCCATCTTACTGCTTCGCTAAGCTAATGGAGTGACAATGTTTCCATTAAGAGCTATTAGACCCTAGAATCAAGACTGATCTGAGATAGCTATGTAGTGTTAGCCAAAACTAAACCCTTTCAATTTGTAAGAACACACAAAAAGGTTAGGGGATTTTGTTATATAGAAAAATCCAAATATATGTTGCTTTATCCTTGAGAACCCAATTTGTCATTGTCAAATATTTCATAAGACCACTGTGATAAGGGGTGAAAAAACAGACAAAGAAGTAAATTAAGACTTTCATACCAAAGGGAAGAGACCTTTGAAATTGCCAAAGTCAAAGCAAGGGAGGGAAGCTAAAGCAATGAGGTAGACCGCTTTGGAGTGCTAAGTTGGGTGACTTCTCGATCAAGAGAGAGAAGAGAAATCCAAGAGCAGGCAAAGGGTGAACTACTGGAGGTTCTGATTAGTCATTTAAGCAGTTGAATACAAAGTTGATGACCTGAATGTGACTTCCAAATAATTTACAATGAAAAATTACTCAAAATAAAAACGTCTTAAAAAAAGAAATGGAAAGGTTGACTTTTTTAGGAGGCCAAGGCAAAACAATCAGCAGGTAAGAAATAGCAAAGTCAGGGAAAAACAAGACATAGTTCCAAGGATTGCTATATTTTTGAAAGGTGACATGGAGTTGATTGTGCCTCCTATGGACCATCTGTCTTACAATGGGAAAAGCCTCGTGACCCTCACACGTATGTCTGAGCTCATGATTGCAGCCGCTGTGTCAATGCACCTCTTTGAGGATCTTGCTCTTTTACAATGACCTGTTTATCAAGTACCATGTCCTTTTCCAGGCACTGGTCTTTCCATGTCCAAAGTATGTGAGACAAAGTACTTTTATTTCCCCCCAAAGAAACAAATAGCACTTAGAAAAATGATGACTAGACCCATGATAAAGTCTGGTGAGAAATGAATGACACATTTCTGGAAAAATGGTGTCTGTTACTGAACTAGAACTTATTTCTCAACTCAAGATACTCCTTCCACACCAATATTATGTAATTAGCTATTTTGCATGTCAATCCTTGTCTTGATCCTTAAGATAAATTAGATTGATAAACTTTTATATTCACTACTATAGTGAAAATGGAAATATATTTTCTTTTCTCCAAATTACTCACGGTATAGTAGTAAAGCAGAAGATGAGAGAAGAATCTACATTAGATTAACAGGGGCACACTAGATGAAGCATTACTGTTTTTGTTTTCCTCAAAGTATTGTGGCACAGGAAATAAACCAACTCTTTAAAAAATTTCTTAACAGCTTCATAGACTTAAAAAAAATCTAAATGACATATGGCCCATATAACATGAACATGGACAGAGAGTGACAGCATATGTTGATATAAAGCACAAAGGAGTTACACGGATTACACATGGTAAAACAAGATTATAGAAAATATGAAATATAGCAATATAAATAAAATACACTCTAAACAATAGAATTGACACTGTGAGAAACTCAATGATGTGAAAAATACAAATAAAAGCTACAATAAAGACAGAGATATAAAAATGAGAAAGAAAAATAGAAACATGGAGGTTAACAGAAATTCATTAAATTCTCCTGCACAGGAAGAAATCAAAGTAAATAAAGAAAGAAAAGCTTCCCGACACTCCCACCCCCCACCAACAAAAAAATTTGTCAGAGAAAAACATCGAATGATTTTGCTAGAAAACCTCATAAGTAAATTACAGAAATCATCACACTGCTGAGAATAGATGAAACACAGACCACTAATGAAAACATTGTGGATAATGCTCAATAGGGACGAAGGATGTCAAGTAAAATGCAAATACATGTATAATGAGTTAGAATCAGTTAAGAACATGTATACATGTACATATAATGCCCTGAAAAAATTGATTCTTCTTTATAACCACCCTATAGGGCAGAATAGAACTGGCCCATAGAGGTGTTTTCCTTTTTTTTCCTTTAAGCTTTTTATTAGTTAGGTGCATCAATATCGGATCATTGTCTTTGCACTGAACAACTTAAAACAACTTATCAAACCTCCCAGTGGGCAGGGATCTGGCTGCAATACCAGTCACCCCATTGATAACCAGGGTTGAATTGGCCTATCTTGCTGGCTAGGCAAGTGTCACCTTCCTCTCTCACTGCTCCATGTGCATCCTTTCTAAAGGTAAGAGCTGAGTTGAAGAGGATGACCTTACCCAATAGAGAGGGCTGTATTTAAGTCCCGGATATATGCTCCCCTTCTGGAACTATCAAACAACCTCTGAATGTCCCATAGTGTTCTCAAATTGCAAAGTTTTATACAAGTGCACTGCCACAGCTTTCTCCTAAGTGCAGAGGTTTAGGTTAAGAAAATGGAATCTGGCAAGTTTTAAATCAGTGGTGGATCTTGTAGCTGGCAGTTCCTTCTGAGTCAAGTGACTGCAGGGTGTATTTAAAATATTGCAGGTCAAGAGGCAATCTGTTGGCTCAAAAGATTTCAGATTCTGACAAATCCACATTTGCAAGTCAATCATCATATTGTTGGTTTGCATCCCATGAATCAGGGGCCAGAAAATGAGGAGACAAATGCAGCATGAAGAGTTTGAATTGGTCAGAGAATTCATGTATATTGGAAGCAGGTCACACACCAAGGAAACGCTCCTTTCAAACTCATTGGCTGTTCACATCAGATCCCAAAAGGGAGAATATTTGGCAAACTACTGTCCTACCCAAGCTGACATACAGTGTTGACCATCAGAGGAACTTCCAAAGAAAACAAAAACCTATATCATCAGAGCCTTTTCCTCTTCTTCTGTACAGTACACAGGGGTAAGTCAGCGCCTCCATAGCAAAGGTCTACTCAGTGTGCATGTGTGACACAGTTATAGTTGGACTGATAACCAAAGAGGTGTTGTGAATTAACTTGATGGCAATGTGTTTGGTGCTTTGGGCTTTTTGAGCATGGCACATGGCAAAAAATACAATTTTAAGTATATTTACATAAAAGAGTCCTTTGATATTTAAGTAATGCAGCACCTTTGTTCTCTTTAAATATAGTGTTATGATAAACTGTAATATACATGGATAACATATTTCAATTACATTTAATTTTTTACTGTTTATTAAATGAGGAAAATTGAAGGTAAACAGTTGAACAACAGGTACAAACTGGGATCTATGGGTACTCTAATGCAGAGTTAAAACATAGCTTTTGGAATTATTTGTAAGGGTAACAAACAAAATGTTACTGATGCTTTTTAAAATTAGCCACCACTGTGATTACTTATCTCCTTTCTACCCTTTCCTACTATTATCTTCACTTTTAAGACATTACCAGCTTTTCTTGTAGTTTTATTAATTCTGTATGCATTTCTAATAATTGTTACGACACTTTTAAAACTTGAATAGATTAAATTGTGTTTCTTTGAATTTATTGAGTAATACCATTTTGGACCATCATTTCTCAATTAATGAGGTTAATGTAACTGAATGTTTCACATAAATTCACCTCACATTTTCAGAACTAATACAAAATACAAAATCAACAGGCTGTATTATATGTCTATATACTGCTATTTGTTTCATTTTTGCCAGCAAATATATCTCCAATATTTTGGTGTTATATTTATGTGTTATTTTTCTTTCTCAAAGTGTTCTTGTCCAGTATGATTAAACAGGTTTTGTAGGTCACAACAAAATTTTGGGGAGCTAATTTCTATTTTTCTAATTTTTAGAAGAATTTATATAACACAAATATTGGCATGATTTCTACTTTGTTGTTGTTGTTCGGGGCCATCAAGTCAGTTCCAGCTCATAACGACCCATGTACAACAGAACACAGTCCTGTGCCCTCCTCACAGTTGTTCTTATGTTCCAGCCCCCTGTCGCAGTCACTCTGTCAGTCTATGTTGTCCTGCGTCTTCTTCTCTTTCATTGCCACTTTATTTACCACGGATGATGTCCTTCTTCAGGGACTGGTTTCTTCTGACAAAATGTCCGGGTAGGGTACTTCAGAATTTGTGAAGGGGCCCATGGTTTAAATGTGATGTGACCAATGGGCCCCTTGAAGAGGCTTAGTGAAGCGGTCCAAATAGAGTTAACCAGAACCCAACCAGATGAAGATAAGATTTTGAGCCTGTGTATTGGTGCAGATCGCTGTTAACATTATGGACGGCCTGACCTGATTTGACATTGCTTATGGATGCGGACTCACAAGGTTTCAACTGGAATGAAGATTGTTCACATCAAAGAACATGCTTGTCTCCTCAGAGCCATGAATTGATGTAAGTGGGCAGCATAGAAATCATATACTCAAAATGGGGAGGAATTTGTAAGCATGAAGTGGGTGGCTTACAAATTTTCATAGGTTGGGAAATATGTCCATAGGATTACGGTGTAGGTGTTCACTTAACTGTAATTGCCAAGCACAGAATATTGGTGTTTTGTTCACTTTACTATAAGTATAGTATATTATTCTATAAGTCTTATAGAATATTATATTTAAATGAAGCTGACACATTTTGAATTGTATGCATTTTAATTTTATCCTTTTGGGCACAAATAAGATTTTACTTAGTTTTAAAAATTATGTCTTAGTTTTAAAAATTATGTATAGCTAAAGATTTGTATAAAAGTGTCAAGTTGACAAGTGGTGAACTGCAATAGTCACATAATCTCCTGTCAACTTGAGTGTATTTAGAGTGAAGGAGTGAAGTTCAGCCCGTCAATTGGGTCACAGCTTGATGACCCCATTTGGATGGGTGACAGAGATAAATAGCTCACTGGAGGCAGGACACACTCTCGCTCTGCTTCACATTCCTGATGACAAAGCACAAGGAGCCACACTGATGGCAACCAGAGCCCTGGAGATGCTTCTGCTACCACCCGAGCCACAAGATTTCCCACCCAAAGGCCTGTGATCTTCCTGCATTTAGCATCATTGGAAATGTTGTGTGAGTCTGAAGAGATATTTATAGACTATTATAAAACATAAGGGCTAATATTAGGCTTATGAACTTGATCTGGACTGTGCTGGGATGTTTCCTTAATATGCAATTACTCTTTGATATAAAACTCTCTGAACACCCGAGTGTTTCTGGATTTGTTTGGGGATTTGCTAGTCTACCCAGACTAACACAAGATGACTTTGGTCAGGCATGCTATATTTCTCACAGAAATAGCCTTGCTCTTCAACACTTTAAAGAGGCCTTTGGCAGCAGATTTATGCAATGCAACACAGTTTTCAATTTTTGGAATGCTGCATCCATGAACATTGACTGTATATCCAAGCAAGACCAAAACCTTGACAATTTATATCTTTTCCCTGGATTACCTATTGGTCCAGGCATGAGGATTTGGGTATTATTTACATTGAGTTGTCATCCAGACTGAAGGCTACAACCCTTGGACAGGAAGTGCTTCAAGTCCTCTTCATGTTCAGCAAGTGAGGTTGTGTCATATGGATCTCCCATATCGTTAAGAATCCCTCCTTCAATTTGATGCTTCATTCATCTTCCTAAAGTCCATGTTTTCTATTTGCAATAAGTTTTATGAAAGGGTACAACCCTAACCAATACCTTTATTGATTTTAAACCAAGCAGTATTTCCTTGTTCTGTTCACCCAACTGCCTATTGATCTCTGTACAAATTACACATGAGTACAATGAAGTGTTCATGATTTCCATTTTTTTCTTAAGGCTAGTCAGAGTTTGTTAGGCTATACACAGTCAAATGCCCTTGCATAGGCAATAAAACACAAATAAGTAGCTTTCTGGTATTCTCTGCTTTCAGCCAACATCCATCTGATATCAAAAATGGTATTTCTTTTGCCTTGTTCTCTTCTAAACTTGGTCAGAACCACTGGAAGCTCCTTGACAATGTACCACTCCAACTATTGTTAGATGATCTTCAGCAAAATTTTACTTCCATGTGATATTGCTGATAATATTGTTCTATAATTTGCACATTCTGTTTGGTCACCATTCTTTTTAACGAGTACAAATATGGATCTCTTCCAGTCAATTAGCCAGGAAGCTGTCTTCCAAATTTCCTGGCATAAACAAGTAAGTGCTTCCAGTGCTTCACCAGCTTATTGAAACATCCCAATGGGTATTCCATCCATTTCTGGACACTTGCTATTGCCTAATGCCTTCAGTGCCACTTGTACATCTCTGAGCACCATTGTTTCTTCATCATATACAACCTCTTGAAATGGTTGGATTAGTTCTTTTTGTACTGTAACTCTGTGTATTCTTTCCATCTTCTTTTGAGGTTTCCTGCATAGTTCAATAGTTTGCCCATAAAGTCTTTCAATATTGCAACTTGAGGCTTGAATATTTCTTCAGTTACTTAGCTTAAGATATGGTGGGATTTTTCTTCCTTTTGAGTTTTCTAATGCTAGATCTTTGCACATTTTGTTATAATATTTGACTTTGTCTTCTAGAATTGTCCTTTGAAATTTTTTGTTCAGCTCTCTGGCTTCATCATTTCTTCTGGTTTCCTTAGCTACTGTATGATTAAGAACACGTTACAGAGTCCCCTCTGACATCCATTTTGATCTTTTCTTTATTTCCATTATTTTTAATGACCTCTGGCTTTCTTCATGAATGATATTCTTGATGTCGTCACACAGCTCAGCAGATTTTCTATCATTAGTATCTGATATATTATATCTGTTCTTGAGGTTGTCTCAAAATGCAGATGGGGAAGAGTTGAGGTCATTTTTTGTCTCTAGTGGACTTGTTTTGATTTTCTTCAGCTTCAACCAGAACTTGAACATATGAGCATTTGGTGGTCTGTTCCACAGTCGACCCCTCCCTTGGGTTTAGCTGCATATTGAGCTTCTCTATCTTCTCTTACCTCACATGTAGTCAATTTGATTTCTCTATATTACATCTGGAGAAGTTCATGTGTAAAGTTTTTGTTTGTGTTGTTGGAAAGAGAGATATTTGCTATGAACAAGTCATTGATTTTTTAAAATTCTATTATGTGTTCTACAGCTTTAGTTCTTTCACCAAAGCTATATTTTTGGATTGCTGTTCCTTTTTTATTTCCAAATTTTACATCGCAATTATCAATAATTATCAATACATCTAAATTGCATGTTTGATTACTTTCAGAATAAAGACATCAGTAAAACTCTTAAATTTCTTCATCATTAACTTTAATGGTTTGCACAGAACACACTCAAGGTGGACCACAGCACTACCCCAAATTCCCAGGATCATCAATGAAGGCATCGGGACAAACCTAAGAACCTTGGCCCAGGGAATACACTAATTAACTGCAATTTGGGAGGGTACACACACAGATGAACCAGAAATCGACAAGTAGGATTTATTAAAACACAGGATAAAACACTTGTGTCTGTTGACAGACTTCACCAAGAGGGTAACAAGAGAACCCACTGACTGGGAGAGGATTTTAACTGATGACACACCAGACAAAGTGCTTATTACTAAACTCTACAATACACTACCCGCCTATCCTGCAAAAAGAGGAAAAGAGTTAAGCCCCCTGAGGAAGTGGGCAAAAGACCTGAAAAGGAGTTTCACTATGGAGGAGAGCCAGATGGCCAATAAACATATGAGAAAATGCTCTCAATCATTAGCCATCAGAGAAATGCAAATTAAAACAACCATAAGATACCATCTAACACCCTTGAGGCTAGACTAAATCAGAAAATCAGAGAGTAACACATGTTGGAGGGGATGTAGCAAGATAGGAACTCTCTTCCATGGCTGGTGGTTGTGTAGGTATGTACAGCCTCTGTGGAAAGTGATCTGGCAATATTTAAAGAAAATATAAATTGATCTACCTTATTACCCTGCTATCCCACTACTGGGCATATGCCCAGAACAGGTAAGAAAAAAACCATAACTAGTCATTTGCACTACAATGTTTATTGCAGCACAATTCACAATCACAAAGAATAGGAAACAACCTAAATTTCCATGGTAGACCAGTGGATTAGTAGACTCTGGCATGTACACACAATGGGGTACTACGCAACACTAAAAAGCACAGATGATCACATGAAACGTCATTTTATGGGAAGAGTTGGAGGAAATTATGCTAAGTGAAATCAGCCAGTCGCAAAAGGTCAAGTACAGCATGAGTCCCCTGAGGTAAGTATAGTCAGCAAAATAGGTATAGAAGAAAAGCCACTGATCTCACACTATATGGGTTGAGGTGCAGGCAGTCGGGTGGAGGTCAGACCAAACCCAGGGGGGTACATGCTATACCAAGACAAAGAAGGGGCAAGGGGGGGGAGAGATGGGGAGCAAGGGGGATGATGGGGCGAGAGAAGGAGAGAAGGGGGAGGAATGGAGATGGTGGCATGGGGAGAGCAGGGCACTAACCCACCCAGGGGGAGAGTATTGTTTATGAGTCCACAGAATTGGGAGCATGCATACAGACCCCACTATAGCACCCCAAACCTTGCAGGCAATGTAACCCGCATGGTGAAATGCATGAAAAGATTGGGCTTCCCAATTTCCC